>NC_134266.1:272642307-272999850 GCF_031893055.1 Leptodactylus fuscus | reverse complement strand
AAGCTGAGTGAGGACCAATATGGCGACCATTACAGCTGCCATACAGTAAGCAGTCCCAGCAGGGGTCAGATGCACTGTGAGTCATTGGTATGGTCCACTCTGCTTTCCTAGAGCTCTGAAAAGTAAATCTAGCAGCTATATGGAAAAGTAAAGATATTCCTGCACAATCTTAAAAAAAAAAAAAATCTGCTCTTCAGGGTTCTGGGAAAGCTGGGTGCTGAGGAGGTATCTGCAGTGGTCATTAACCCAACTGGTGTGTGCAAGGTGTAGATACAGACGGTACAGGGTGAGTCCCATAGGAGTGCATACAATGTAGCAGAGCTGACTATTACAGGGTGAGCCCCATAGGAGTGGATACAATGTAGCAGAGCTGACTATTACAGGGTGAGCCCCATAGGAGTGGATACAATGTAGCAGAGCTGACCTTGTTACAGGGTGAGCCCCATAGGAGTGGATACAATGTAGCAGAGCTGACCTTGTTACAGGGTGAGCCCCATAGATGTGCATACAATGTAGCAGAGCTGACCTTGTTACAGGGTGAGCCCCATAGGAATGGACACAATGTAACAGAGCTGACCTTGTTACAGGGTGAGCCCCATAGGAATGGACACAATGTAGCAGAGCTGACCTTGTTACAGGGTGAGTCCCATAGGAATGGATACAATGTAGCAGAGCTGACCTTGTTACAGGATGAGCCCCATAGGAATGGATACAATGTAGCAGAGCTGACCTTGTTACAGGGTGAGCCCCATAGGAATGGATACAATGTAGCAGAGCTGACCTTGTTACAGGGTGAGCCCCATAGGAGTGCATACAATGTAGCAGAGCTGGTTTTGACACTTCTTCTGAGTTTTTTCTCAGTTGTATAATATGTTCTACAACGTTGGTGCTCTTTGGCTGCTGTCAGTGAACAGCAGTCTTTTTGTACCTCTGGGGGGGGGGGGGCGATGGCTTTTCCTCTATATCCATTTGCTACAGCGGTGGGCGGATAATAATGGGGTGGTGTTCTGCAGCATTTCATCTCTTGCTTGGCTTGCTGGGGGTACACGGTGTCGGGTGCATGGCATTTCTCTGGTAAATCACAGACCATTCACTCCTTGGTGATGAGGATACCTGCCCCGGGGGTAAATATATATATATATATATATATATATATATATATATATATATATTATATATAAGCTTCATGTGTTTATTTGGTTCTGCAGAGCCGGCAGCTGGAGTCTGAGACCGGCACCACGGAGGAGCACAGCCTGAACAAGGAGGCGCGCAAGTGGGCGACACGGGTGGCACGGGAGCACAAGAACATCATCCACAGTCAGAGGGTAGGTACAGGGGTGTCGCTGCATAGCCAGAATCCTTGGGGTACCAATATAGATATGAGTGACCGGTGCAGTCCAGAAACTGGCACACAGGGCCCCCCCATCATTGAGGGCCAATATAACCAAGACAGCCATGTCCTATTAGATCACAGGTCTTCCCATAACAATGCCATCTGCGTAGCACCCCATAAGTAGGGATCCACTAATAAAGATGGTCATAAAGCCCCCTATAGCAGTGAAGATGGCCCCATAAGTGTAGGACCTCCACCCCAGTAGCTGTCGACTGTAGCAACCTCCCCATGTAAGTGGTAAGAGTTACCTATAGGGACCCTCCCATCACTGTCGAATGTAGGAATCCCCCATAACCGTACTATTCACGTAGTTCCATAGCCGTTATCTGCACCTTCCTTCTACAATCGTATCAACTGCAGATGCCCCTTAGAAAGGTCCTTGCGGCAGTACCCCCTACAGCAAGTCCGCAGTGACCCCGGACTCGGCCCCTTCCAGGCTTATACTTCTTACAATCCCATCTCATGGCCGTCCTTCCTCTTCCCGCAGTTACTGGACGATCTGGAGTGTCAGAGTACCCCGGCCTCGGAGCAGGGCCGCCTGGATCTGGAGCAGAAGATCGAGGAGGTGAAGGAGAGCATTCGCAAGGCGGAGGTGTGTATGGCACAGTGTAACGGATCTGCAGATGTGACTGTATATAAATGTATCGACGTGGGGGGATATAAGAGGTGAGAAACCGAAATTACTGATCCACAAGGGGGGGGGGGGTTACCAATCCTTCCCCACACTACTGGCACATGGGCTCCATAATGATAAAAGCGCCCCATGGTGTCAAGCTGCAGTAAATCGGGGATGCGATGATTTTATTTAGTGTTGCTCCATTCACTACCAAAGCTGCTGATTTAGTCTTGGATCTCAATAATAGCTGAGCTCCAACCGTACCGTCTCTATGCACCCACAATGCCCTGCTGTCAGGCAACAGAACTCTAAATGCAGCTTTAGATGTGAATGGAGAAGAAAACTTCAGACTCCTGAGCGGCTTCGTTGCTATCTCCTTTAACTCTGCGGCAGAGAACGCCTCGCGGTCCCCTAGGTAAGAGACGTCCCGGACAACTCCTCCCATCGGATCCGCAGTGTCACCTGCTCCCCATGCTCTGCAGTATTGTGTCCACCATAGAGAAATACCGACCTCCCGGTCGCCGGACCTCCCACGTCACCGCGCACCCTCATAAAAGTCAATCCAGCGATTCTGTCTGCGCTGCAGCGCCTGAGACGGGTTCACAATCTCACATAATAAGCCATTGTATGAAATTATAAGTCGGAGCTGGAAGTGGCAATTATATCATTTTCCGCTCGCGCCGTCTCAGGAGCCATAAACGTTTTATTAGAGGTCGCCCGCTTGAGCTTCGTCGCTTTGTTGTAATTTACGGCCCCGGCTGTGTCAGTCGTCCCCCCCTTTGTCACAGGCGCAGGATCCGTGCCAGCGTCTCTCCGGCGTTACATATGTTTCCTTATACTTGGCTTTAATTAAATTTTAATTAATGCTGTTACAAATAGAAGTAATTATAACCCCATGCTAGTAACATGTTCATCCTGGAGCTGAGCTGCGGCAGCTGCGAGGGAGCGGGACACGAAACGCGCAGAGATTACAAGCATCAAGGGCAAAGATTGTTTGCTGCCCCAGCCCTGTATCTAAATACCACGGACAAGGTGTATAATGACTTCTCGTCTGTTCTCCTCGTATGAACTATGAACTCTGAGCTCTCTGCAGCTCTCGCACGTTCTAGAATTATCCTGTAGGGGATATTGCAGTGTTTTTAATTACTAAACCTTAATATTGTTCACGTTCTCATGAGAAATATTAGAGCATTGCCGCAGCTCCCCCAGGAGTGACAAGGAGGTTTCTGAGATGTTAATGGCTGATGTAGTCACGCACTGAGTCTCTGCATTCATTGGGGACAAATCAGAGGATAAAACACAAACGTAATAATCCCAATAATGGAAGTGCAAAATGAGGAAAGTACAATAAGAGTTTGGAAAATACACATTTTACTAATTAAAGTCCCTCCCATCATTACTCAAGTGTTAGTATCATTACATATTCTCTATATTCTAGGAGTAAACTACTATAATACTGCCCCCCTATGTACAAGAATATAACTACAATAATACTGCCCCTTGTACAAGAATATAACTACTATAATACTGCTCCTATGTACAAGAATATAACTACTATAATACTACTCCTATAATACTACTCCTATGTACAAGAATATAACTACAATAATACTGCCCCTTGTACAAGAATATAACTACTATAATACTGACCCCTATGTACAAGAATATAACTACTATAATACTACCTCCTATGTACAAGAATATAACTACTATAATACTGCTCCTATGTACAAGAATATAACTACTATAATACTACTCCTATGTACAAGAATATAACTACTATAATACTACTCCTATGTACAAGAATATAACTACTATAATACTGCTCCTATGTACAAGAATATAACTACTATAATACTGCTCCTATGTACAAGAATATAACTACTATAATACTGCTCCTATGTACAAGAATATAACTACTATAATACTACCTCCTATGTACAAGAATATAACTACTATAATACTACTCCTATGTACAAGAATATAACTACTATAATACTACTACTATGTACAAGAATATAACTACTATAATACTGCTCCTATGTACAAGAATATAACTACTATAATACTGCTCCTATGTACAAGAATATAACTACTATAATACTATGTACAAGAATATAACTACTATAATACTGCTCCTATGTACAAGAATATAACTACTATAATACTACCTCCTATGAACAAGAATATAACTACTATAATACTACTCCTATGTACAAGAATATAACTACTATAATACTGCTCCTATGTACAAGAATATAACTACTATAATACTATGTACAAGAATATAACTACTATAATACTGCTCCTATGTACAAGAATATAACTACTATAATACTACCTCCTATGAACAAGAATATAACTACTATAATACTACTCCTATGTACAAGAATATAACTACTATAATACTGCTCCTATGTGCAAGAATATAACTACTATAATACTGCTCCTATGTACAAGAATATAACTACTATAATACTGCTCCTATGTACAAGAATATAACTACTATAATACTGCTCCTATGTACAAGAATATAACTACTATAATACTGCTCCTATGTACAAGAATATAACTACTATAATACTGCTCCTATGTACAAGAATATAACTACTATAATACTGCTCCTATGTACAAGAATATAACTACTATAATACTGCTCCTATGTACAAGAATATAACTACTATAATACTGCTCCTATGTACAAGAATATAACTACTATAATACTGCTCCTATGTACAAGAATATAACTACTATAATACTGCTCCTATGTACAAGAATATAACTACTATAATACTATGTACAAGAATATAACTACTATAATACTGCTCCTATGTACAAGAATATAACTACTATAATACTACCTCCTATGAACAAGAATATAACTACTATAATACTACTCCTATGTACAAGAATATAACTACTATAATACTGCTCCTATGTGCAAGAATATAACTACTATAATACTGCTCCTATGTACAAGAATATAACTACTATAATACTGCTCCTATGTACAAGAATATAACTACTATAATACTGCTCCTATGTACAAGAATATAACTACTATAATACTATGTACAAGAATATAACTACTATAATACTACTCCTATGTACAAGAATATAACTACTATAATGCTGCTCCTATGTACAAGAATATAACTACTATAATACTACTCCTATGTACAAGAATATAACTACTATAATACTGCTCCTATGTACAAGAATATAACTACTATAATACTACTCCTATGTACAAGAATATAACTACTATAATACTGCTCCTATGTACAAGAATATAACTACTATAATACTACTCCTATGTACAAGAATATAACTACTATAATACTGCCCCCTATGGAGACATACAGTATTAGGTTTGTGTAGGATAATTCTACAGATTACATCATGTGAACAGGCCTGTACAGATCTTATATCAGACATTTCATGGATGATTGGGTGACTGCTTTTCCCAGGGATGTTTTGTCACCTCTGGGTAATTTATAGAAGTCACATGACATGAGGGGGCGGTAGATTCGGTTACTTCTATGTATTTGATCACCTCTGTGTGTGGTTACTATGTGGTCAGTCATTCTGCGCACTCCGTGGTGCTGATGTTTAAAAAAGAAACAACACCATTGATGATGTCATCGGTTCTCTCTGCAGATCACCAAGCTGAAGGCAGAAGCTCGTCTTGACCTCCTGAGACAGATTGGGGTGTCAGTGGACACGTGGTTAAAGAGCGCCATGAACCAAGTGATGGAGGAGCTGGAGAACGAGCGATGGGCCAGTCTACCCACCATGATCAACAATGGATCCTCGCACTTGGTACAGTCCCTATTCACACCTAATAATAGGAACCTCAGCTCTGAAGTTTCACGCCTTAAGAATCAGATGTCTGTAACAGTTATAATGTATCTGTATACTCCAGTCACATCCAGAGCTGCAGTTATAATCCCGCAGGCTCTCACATGGAGTCAGTATTACATTGTACACCTGTGCCCTCCTAAAATTCAAGACTGGACAGGATGGACTATACAAACTGAGTCAGCATAGACAATGATAATAAAGCCAGAATGCAGCTTTGGTTGTGATTGGAGGATTATACAGGCTCTACCATCACTAGGTGAGGAAAGTTTCCTCAGAATACAAATAGTAATCTCTGAGAGTGTGGAGGGATCTGTAGTGTCAGATCATTTGTTGATTGTTGTTGTTCAGCCTCGAGCATTGGATCAGGTTTCTCCAGAGCGGTTGTCGCACTGCACTCTGCTATGTCTGTCTCATCTCCCTGTGACAACAGCAAGTAATGTCTGTCACCTCTCCAGCTGGCTGCCTCATACCGCACCAATATGCTCCGTATTACAAGGAATGTGGAGAGTAACCCTTTCATATGTCTGCCTTTATTATAGTCTATTACGTTACATTGTGTATATATAGTATTAATTTACACAATGGAGTCACTGTGTACATACATTACATTACTTATCCTGTATTATACTCCAGAGCTGCGCTCACTATTCTGCTGGTACAGTCACTGTGTACATACATTACATTACTTATCCTGTATTATACTCCAGAGCTGTGCTCACTATTCTGCTGGTACAGTCACTGTGTACATACATTACATTACTTATCCTGTATTATACTCCAGAGCTGCGTTCACTATTCTGCTGGTGCAGTCACTGTGTACATACATTACATTACTTATCTTGTATTATACTCCAGAGCTGCGCTCACTATTCTGCTGGTGCAGTCACTGTGTACATACATTACATTACTTATCCTGTATTATACTCCAGAGCTGCGCTCACTATTCTGCTGGTGCAGTCACTGTGTACATACATTACATTACTTATCCTGTATTATACTCCAGAGCTGCGCTCACTATTCTGCTGGTACAGTCACTGTGTACATACATTACATTACTTATCCTGTATTATACTCCAGAGCTGCGCTCACTATTCTGCTGGTGCAGTCACTGTGTACATACATTACTTATCCTGTATTATACTCCAGAGCTGCGCTCACTATTCTGCTGGTGCAGTCACTGTGTACATACATTACATTACTTATCCTGTATTATACTCCAGAGCTGCGCTCACTATTCTGCTGGTACAGTCACTGTGTACATACATTACATTACTTATCCTGTATTATACTCCAGAGCTGCGCTCACTATTCTGCTGGTACAGTCACTGTGTACATACATTACATTACTTATCCTGTACTTTACTCCAGAGCTGCACTCACTATTCTGCTGGTGCAGTCACTGTGTACATACATTACATTACTTATCCTGTATTATACTCCAGAGCTGCGCTCACTATTCTGCTGGTACAGTCACTGTGTACATACATTACATTACTTATCCTGTATTATACTCCAGAGCTGCGCTCACTATTCTGCTGGTACAGTCACTGTGTACATACATTACACATGAACACTCTTTGCACATGGTGTAATAAATAGTAATCCCCACATTCAGGATTTACATACATATCCAATAAGGGGTTAATGAGGTGTCCTCTCCCATACTGGAGGCATCTGAGATGGGTTTTCTATAGTTGTCATCGAATTACCACGTTGCAGGGAGTTGCGGGTTGTTATCTCCGGCTGGATCACGGTCTCTTTACTTTGTCATTAACCCTGAATTAAAGTGAAATTCTTTAATTATCTTCCCAAGTAGTGGCAGAACCTAAAAATCTCCAAATATATCTGCCAGACATTGGTTGTTATGTCTAGGGAGGAGCAAGACCATAATTAGTGGAGTTGGGACAAGGTTCTGCTAGACTCGAGAGCCATCATGGTTGTATGGTATTCCTTACGAGTTTACGAGCCTCATTGGAGAACCCCAGAACCCTCAACCCAATGGAGGCCATCCAATAACAGTATATTGGGTCATCATGGCTACTCGGGCAGTGTCATTCTCAACACAAAACAAAGTTTTGAGTTACTTTTGGAGGATAGCCCTCCAGTTCTTCAGTAACATTATGGGGACTTGACTTCAAATTATTGGTTTGAGACAATGAGTGGAGATCTTCAGAGATATCTAGATCTAAAATGTAGTGGGGGTTCCTGGTTATATTCATGGGTTAACAGTCCCATTGAGCTCATGGGCCTCAGTCACAAAAACTCTTTGAAGGCTTATTGGCCAAGTTCTGTCCATCATAGTAATGTGTAGGCCTCAAATCAAGGACTCCTCCAAGAACTTCTTCTAATGTCTCAGTGGATCTCTAGCCTCGCGTCCATCTGCCATGTTCATGGGTGAACAGTCCCATTGAGCTCATGGGGCCTCACTTACAAAAACTCTTTGAGGGGTTATTGGCCAAGATCCCTCCATCATAGTGATATGTAGGCCTCAAATCAAGAACAACTTCATATGTCTCGGTGGAACCCTATCCTTGTGCCCATCAGCTACGGGTGAACAGTCCCTTTGAGCTCATGAGCCTCAGCTACAAATCTTTGTGAATGACTATGGGCCAAGATCCTACCATCATAGGGATCTGTAGGCCTCAGCTGAAGGACATTTTCAAGAACTTCTTCTCATCTTTCAATGTTTAAGAAGGTGATAAAAGGTACACTTGCCCATTAATTATGGAACGTACCTTCATCCAATGACATCTGCTCTGGCCTTACAGAGTTAGGCCAAGTTCTTGTCCCAAGAACATTCCCGGTAGACAATGTATCTGCCTCGTAATCTAAATAAAGTTTGATAAAGCCCCTGTAACAACCTCAACTTAGTAGATGCCCTCAATAATTCCGGTGTCCTCTTATGCTGCCGAAGGGCTGAGGTCCCCCCTATAGCTACGCCCGGCCATGTTCTCCACAGGCTGTAGACCACAGTTCTTCTCCATTTTCAAGCTTGTTGTTTTGACTGTTACTTATTTGGTTTGTGGTTTGCCCTTCTCTCTTTTCCAAAAAATTTCTGAGCCTCTCAGCAGCCGCATATTTCTGAGATTAACACGAGAAGCAGCAACACATTGTAAGGGAAATCTCCAAGAATGTGAGCGGCCAAGGTGAAGAAACCTTTCCGACCGCTCGGCAGCGATTCGAGAAGCCAAGAATGTGTTTTGGAAATCTGTGTTCAAAAACATCTAGCACATGCTCATGAATTGTCCTGTGATTTTTGGATCTTGGGCGCTGATATTTCGTTCCAAAAATTGATGCCCTGGATTGTATAGAGTCGCTGATGCAGAATTGTGGAATTTTTTTGGTTAATTTTTGATTTTCATATGATTATGTACAGGGGAGCGCAGACATGGACAGGGAGGATGGGGAGGAGCTTGAGGACAGCATGGACGCTTTTGATGACAGCAGCTCCAGTCCTTCAGGAACATTAAGGAATTATCCACTGACCTGTAAAGTCATCTACTCCTACCAGGTATGAAGGGTCAACCATTGGGTAAGGGGGTCATAGAGGCGGCCATCCTGCTACCAGAGAAGGTGGTCAGATCCATTCCCTTTGTTTTTAGTACCAAGCCAACATTGGTTTGTATCGGAACCAACTGTAGAGTAGAATTCCAAAAATGGAGATGACAAAAAGTGGAAGTTCTACAAAAAGTGGGAGTTCTCTTTTTAAGATTTGCACTCTGTTGGGTTTGCAGAAATGGAGGAAATAACAATTGATAATTTATGTCCCGGTCAGTAAGATGGTAGGGGAGTCTTCCAAGATGGCGTCACAAGGCCGAGGAACGGTCAAGGCAGGAAACCGTCCAGATAAACCTCTCGAGTATAAAGACCTCTCCCCTCTCTGCTTTGCAGGCCTCTCAGCCGGACGAGCTGACCATAGAGGAACATGAGATGCTCGAAGTGATAGAGGACGGAGATATGGAAGACTGGGTCAAGGTAATTTCTCTAAGATTTTTTTTATTTTAGAAATTTTTGAATTTGTTGAAATGTTTATTATCTACCTAAAAGTATGAGGTCCTCACCTCACTTGACCGTCCTCCAATATACAGTCTAGTGATGTGAAAGGGGGGACCCTCTGCCTTTTGGGGGGCAGTTTGTATGGAGATAGATTGTATTCATTACATTTTACAATCTTTGGATTTGTAATCTAACAAATTTATATCTTCGAACTTCAAAAAGTTTACTTTTGTTTTTGCGGTTTTTAGTGCTTATCATGTAAGTAAAGTACACGAGGGGCGGTACAATATATCCCACAATACGAATCCTTTACCTTGGCAAGGATCAGTCTTATATTTGGCAACTGAGGCCTTTTTGTTTTTCCGCGTGTGGTTTTGGATCGGTTCCTGGTTGATTTTTGTTTTTGTAACCTTCCTATTCCCATACTTTAGATCTGAGATTTTACCGCCAACCATCACTGTGCTGCAACAATTTTGCCAGGGATACCGGTATCCGTTTGGGTACATGATGGTTTCTGCTGCTGTCAGTCTCTTTCCTGAAATCCTAAAAAAAATCAAAAACATTCCCCGGCAGCGTTATCTACAGTCTGCGTTCAATGTCTCCATGTTGGTTTATTGCCTGTGGCCATGCAGTATTATACCGGGGAACCATTCTTGGTATTTTGAGTGGGGTCTATTGGAGTCAGGGGTGTATCTTGATGTGACCAAGTCCTAATCCAAAATGTTGAGGGATCTAATGTTTTGCACTTGGAAGGTCATAGAATTGCTCTGGTGGTCTAAGGACCTCCCAAGCTTAGAGTTCTCCTCCAAAGAATAGACAGACACTAGGAGATTCAGACAAGATCTTGGTGTCTATAATTGGGTTGATATGTGGGGTCCCCCCCAGGGGGCGCATTCACTCTTTCTTGTGTCACCATTGATGAGTGGTCTTCTCTCTTTCTCAGGCACGAAATAAATCAGGGCAGGTGGGCTACGTCCCTGAAAAATATCTCCAGTTCCCGACATCCAACAGCCTCCTGAGCATGCTGCAGTCTCTGGCCGCCCTAGACAACCGATCCCATACGTCCAGTAATTCTAACGACGCCGAGATGGCCTCCGGGAGCATGAACGGCGACACGAGCGGTAACTACAATGCCCAGCTAAACTTCATTGTAACCATAGCTATAGCTCCAAGGAAGGGGTTATATGTCATTACTGCCACCAGTGAGTCCCCAAGGGTGAAGGGAGGAGTCTTCACCCATGGAGCCTGAGGGTATTGGGTCTCCTTTCTCCATTCTCTTTCTAAATCTTTACAACATTCTGGTGGTTCCTGTTCCATTGCATTGTGGGAGTTCAGATGATCCCTACACTGTTAGTTCTAAGGGGACAGGTCTGGCCAAAGTCTGTTTACGTCGGAGCCCCCTGAATGTGCCTTTATTTGTGGGGAGTCCCCGTGGGTGAAAAAAGGAGTCAGTTTCCACCCTCAGAGTCTCATTTCTTGACCAGTTTCTTCTTGGTGTAAAGACCGGGGCGCTCCCATCTTTAGGGCCTTTGGTTAGATTTGCTACATTTGCACCTCCTACAACCACTGCCCTAAGAGAGATTTTGTGGTGTCAACCCCCCTCCACCACCACCACCACCTTCCCTTCCCCTACTCCCCCGTGAAACACAAACCAGATCTCCAATACCATAGAAGACCAGGAGAGGAAGGTTTTTAATGTAGGTACCATAAACACCTGCCTAGAAGAGTTTTTTTTTTTGTTGTTGTTGTTTTTTGGGGGTTTTTTTTAAATGTCATTTCACTCTAAATTGAAGAAAATTTTTGGACTTTTTGAAATTCCTATTTATGGGTTGGTAAGGCTTGGAAAAACTTGGCTTCTACCTCCTACCAATAGACAGGGGAGGCCTCATAACTGATATCTGTACTAGATCAACATGGCGGTCGCCTGATAATTCCTCTACGTCACCTCTGGGCAATTTTTTTTTTTTTACTTTTTGTTCTCGTTTTCTCCTCCCCCGTAGTGTGTTTTGTGAAAGCACTTTACGATTACGATGGCCAAACAGAAGACGAGCTGTCGTTCCCCGAGGGAGCCATCATCCGGATCTTGAACAAGGAAAATCAGGACGATGATGGATTTTGGGAGGGGGAATTCAACGGCCGCGTCGGCGTTTTCCCTTCTGTCCTGGTGGAAGAGCTGAGCGGGTCAGAAAACGGCGATGCTCATTGGAACGAAGACATTCAGGTACGAGAAGACGTAAATCACTGACATTGTGGACGAGTTCACGCGAATCACTTGTACGTTCTTTAAAAAAAACAATGTTTTTGTTTTGTTTTTTAAATTCTGGCCAAAAATTTACACTTTTTAGCCCATTCAATTAAAAAATGAATGAAATTTTTTAAAATTTTTTTTACCACAGGTATCCCCTTCCCCGAAGCCACAGAATTCTCTCCCACCACTTCCATTGTATGACCAGCCTCCCACCAGCCCCATATTCAGTCCGGACAAGAGGAACTCCCTATTTTTCCCACGGTCTCCATCTTCTGTGACTGGTAAGGCTTTGATACAACCTTCTGAAAAAAAACAAAAAAAAAATTCAAATTGCCTATGGAATTTATTAAAATTGCCTATGGAATTTTTAACACTTTTTGAAATAGAATTTTCAGTGTGAATTTTTTTTTTTTTTCTTTTTTGTAGGGGGGTATTGGGTAATATACAAATTCACTATCGTGTGGTGGGCCCTGGTGCTAAAATTTTTGGTATAGATCTCCTTTGGTAATCCAGTTGTATCACCCTAGGAAAAAAATGGGGAGAGTTATGATACTGGCAACCCTGAGAGATCTCCAGTTTTTGGATCACACTATATAAAATTTTTAGGTTTTGGGGTGTTTTTTTTTTTTTTTTTTGCATATGAAAACAAGAACATATTAATTTGCTGGAAAGTAGAGAATAAATTCCATTTTCGGGAAGGGGTGTTTTTATTGTTTTTTTTTTTTTTTCTCAATACACTTTTCATTGATGCCCATTTTTGGTAAAATCTATGAATGGGTTGAAAACTTTAAACATTTTTGTTTTCTGAACTTCTTTCTTTTTCTCCAGAAAATAATCTCAATCTAGAATCCCCATCCACATCGCAGCCACCGCGAATCCCTACTGACGGATACCAGAGCAAGTTACGACCGGTAAGGCTTAAGGCTATCTGCAGCATTCAATTAGGAAATTTTTCATTTTGTGAAATTCAAATTTTTGAAATTTTTATTTAAGCTCTATAGCTATAAAAGGGGAAATTGAGTCAAAAATTGGAGTCATCCATAGCCGGCTGAAGCCAGAAGATGGTCGAGTCACTAAAATTTTTGACCTAACCGGGTTGTAATTTTTTACTTTTATATTCCAGGTTCGAGCGGCCCCTCCTCCCCCTACACAAGCTCACCGGCGCCCCCCGGAAAAGACAGAAGATGTGGAAATTACGTTGGTTTAACAACGGCATCCAAAATCTCTGCTACAGTCCCGGCCCAAATGAGTCATTTGGTCCCTAAAACTTTTCTGCACCTTGTGCATGTCAAGACCCTGAAGGATGGGAGAGAGAGAGACACAACATATCTGGGACATTTTGTGCCTTTTTGGATTTTTTTTTTTGGTTTTAATAATTGTATCGTAGCCGCCCTTATCAGACACTAATGGGGTCTAACGTGCAAAGGATCACAGCGGTACGTTCCATGCAGAATTGTCGCCTACTGCTAATTTCGATATTTGAGGGTTTTGTGATTTTTTTATTTTTTTTTTTTTATTTTTTTTTTCGTGGGTTTTTTTTTTTTTTTTTTTTTTTTTTTTTTTAATCCCCGTAGGTCAGGTTCACATGTGGCAGAATTTTGGACAGGTTTGGTACGTAGTGGACAAATCAGCACGCCGAGGGCCTTCAGTATACAGAGTGAAATCCAAGATGTATCCTCAGCACTACAAAATCAAATTGGATCAAGTCTGCAATTTCACACGTGGATTCTGCTGCGGCATTGCCAAATGCAAATTTTTGCCACATCTGAACTTAACCCTAATTATGCTGCAAGCTGAAGGTAGGAATTTTAAAGGGCTGTTCCATTTTTAGCTGCCGTGAACAAATTTATTGTAAAAAAAAAAAAAAATTCTAAATCGAATTTTTTACTATTATATATATTTTTTTAAAGATAATTAGAATTTTTTTATATACATCTCTTTATTCAGAGATGCTCAAGGCTGTGGGGAAAAATAGGAACTGGAAATATAGATTTTTAGTTATTTCTTTACACCCATCAGTATCCCTGAAAAAAAAAAAAAAAGTATATGAAGAAAATTCTCAATAACTTTTAAAAATATATATATATACACCTTTTTCAAAAATTGTACCGTTTATACATCAAATTTTTTTTTTTTTTTTTTAAATTTGGGAAATGCGAAAAGGAGGAAAAGACAAAAATTTGTACAATTTTTTTTTTCCTCCAATGCAACTGCATCCGTGAATATATCAGTTTTATTTTTTTTTTTCAATTCTTATTTTTTTTTTTTAATATATATAAATTCTTGGAGTCTGCGGAACGGTCAGCTCTTGAGTCACGAACGTCTTTCTGGTGCAGCCCGTGCCATGTGACCTCCAACTCCCAAAAAGTATCTGTAAATTAGACGGACATTCTGCCGGTAACCACTGCTGTGATCCAGCCACAAGGGCCCGTTCCCATGATGTGACGTGGCGCTCATTCTGACACACAAACACGTGTCAGAGTCAGCGCTTCAAAACTTCAATGGGTTCCGTTTAACGCGCGTAACACATTGAAATCAATGGGTTAAAAGGCCTCCCATTGATTTCAATGTGTAGCACGTAGGACGGAACCCATTGAAGTCAATGGGATTCTGTTTTGAAGTGCTGACTCTGACACGTGTTTATGTGTCAGAATGAGCGCCTCGTCACATCATGGGAACAGGCCTAAGATTGCACCTATTAGGGAGGCGCTAAGAGGTAGCTCCCAGCTCCCGCGCAGAGGCTCGTAGCAAGTCCTCGTAAAATACTCCTATCATATGTGTTAGTACAGTATATTACTGTGTTCATAGGAATGTGTGATAAAAAAAATTATTGGTTTCTTCAGTGATCTGTATATTGTTAAGAAGTAATCCGTTGATACCTGCTTCTCCCACGCCGATGGCGGCACGGCACGTTGCAGCGCAATATGCCGATTTGCTGCGTCTGTGTTACGGAGGGGGGGAGGGGTTATATAAAGGGAATTAAGGGGCTGGTTCCTCTCATTACTACCCCGGCAGACATTACAAAATAAAATAAAAAATTATAAAAAAAAAAAAAAATTCAAAAATTTTAAAGTTGTAAAAAAAAAAAAAAATTCAAAAAATTCTATATAGAGATCTATATAATATGCTGTAAAACCTATAGCTGAGGACCTCTCGTCAATACGTAATCAGCAGCAGCAGCGTTACTAACTGTCGTACTAATATTTACACAGCAGCTCGTGTAGTCATAGGATCGGAGGCGGCGGCGACGCGTTCTGGCGTCACATGGGTCGCCGTTTCCTGTACTCTATAAACTGTATAAGGGAGAACTGAAGACTTGGGCTCAGCTACATATCGATTGGGCTCCTGTTGCAGGGAAGTCAAAAAAAATAAAAAAAAAAAAATTTTGGGGGGGGGAATTTTTTTTTTTCTGGACTGAACCATTATGAGTATTTTTGGCCGCTACTTTGAATTTATCGCCCGAATCGTAAAATAATATCCTTATTCCCCTTAAAGGGAACCTCTCACTAGCACAGCCCCCCTCCCCAACCCCAGCTGCAATCCCTATACTTCTAATGCTACTCTGTTGATTGCTCTTTAGCTCCACCCTGTTGTCAGACACGTGTAATTGACCTCTGAACTCCCTTTATATATAGCAGGACACCTATAACAATCTGAATTTAGCGTCATATGTGAAAGTTGGAGAAAACCTCCTGGGACTTGGGATCAGGGCACTAAAGTAATGGGTTTACAAAAATAGAGATTTCCTTTAAGTTAGTAGAGACTAGGTGAGTACTATGATCTAGGAGACCTTGTGTGCAACATCCTGTCCCAGCTGGACTAGCGTTGTCATTCTGGGGTTTGTAAGCTCCGCCCACTTGACTTAGAAGGTGGCCACTTCCTGTAAGCTAGTGTCATGTTACCCCTCTCAACTAAGGAATGTTGTGGCCTACAATTAGAATTTGAAGAGCCATGAGATGAATACATTTATACCCACCTTACTAAGAGAGGTTGTAGATGCCCTAATACACCCTGGTGAGAGGATCCCTTTAAATGGCACTTAAAGCGGACCTTTCATCACCTCCACCTATTTGCCTCCTTCTAGAAGTGCCACTCCACTTATTCCTCCACTGTTGGAATTTTTTCTCTAGCCCCCACCGTTCCCGAGCAATCACCGCTGTTAGTTTCAGCGCTCAGTATGCTCCCTACTGCCAGATGGGTGGTCCTGGACTGGAGAAGATGGTCTAGGACCGCCCACACAGACAGTAGGGAGCATCTTTGGTTCTGAAACTAACAGCATTGTTTACTCAGCAACGGCGTGGGCTAGAAAAAAAATTCCAACTGCGCCAGAATCCGTGGAGCGACACCTATTGAAGGATGGCAAAGAAGTGGGGGTGGCGAAGGGTCCTTTTTTTTTTTTTTTTTTTTTTTTTATATATCAACTTTTGTTTTATGATGCACAGTTAAAAAATTCTGTTTACCTCGAGTGACCGCTAGGGGGAGCAAACTGTGCATAAACCCTTTAATTGCCAATTATCCAGTAACTTATTCAGTGCGAGTCATCCTACGCCTCTGTCATATTGGTTTTTTTTGCAGATATTGGCAGGCCATGTCCACATGAGTACAGTGAAGCATTTAGTCATTGGTTTTTCCCAGGTCTTGCTGATAATGGTTCAGTCTGGCAAAATGTCCGCCACCACTGGGCGGAGCCAACCGGGTATTAAATCCTAATTGCTGTAGTCCTGAATGTATTCAGACAGAAGAAATTACCTGTGGGTAATTTTTATATCTAGAGCCGACCGGTTCCTATCGAATGGGGGCGAGATTTAACTCCGCGATGACGTCACCCTGATAATAATCGCTTTGTAATAAAAATTCAGAGCAATTAATTCAGAAATGATCAGATCCATCTTCATCTTGCGCAATAATTTAATCCGAGAATGTGCTTTAGTTTTTTTTTCCCCGTACTTTCCACGTCTTGTCTCGTATAGTCTGTAAATTTCATTTCTTTAGTAGGAACGAGAGAGGAATTTGTATCCATAGGAATCGGCGCCATTGTTGGAGTTCGCCATCGAGGCCGCCATCTGCCATTTTCTACGCGCAGATATTTTTTCGTTGAACGCTGTTCAGATGCTTGTTACTTGTATCTTCTTTGAAGATTCATTTTTTTCTCACCCCTCCCTCCCCGCCATCCCATTCTAGCTTTGAGGGGTGCGTCCCTAATAGGTAGAAATATTCTAAGCCAATCTTATTTTAGCTTTTTATAAAAGGCGTATACTGTAGAATTTTATTTGCCCTCGCACGGGGTTGTTTTCAAGTCCGCGGGCATAAAGAAAGCAAGGAGCCAACCATACAACGGAAGCTGCCATTTTGGAAAATTTTAAAGGGATCCTATCATAGAACCCTTTTTTTATGAGTAACACATCGGAATAGCTTTAAGTAAGGCTATTCTTCTCCTACCTTTAGATGTCTTCTCCACGCTGCCCTTCGCTTGAAATCCCGTTTTTTGTCGATATGTAAATGAGTTCTCTCACAGCACTGGGGGCGTCCCCAATGCTGCAAGAGAACTCTCCAGCACCACTTCCATCTTTGTCTGGAACGGGGTCTTCACCGTGTCTTCTTCCGGCGGTGTCTTCTAACTTCTAGGCCTCGGGCCTAGGGCAAGCCGACTGCACATGCCCGGCGGCCACGAGAAAATGGCCACTTACAATACTGTATAAGTGGCCATTTTTCTTGTGGCTGCGAGCATGCACAGTTGGCTTTGTCCGAGGCCTAGAAGTTAGAAGACACCGCCGGAAGAAGACACGGTGAAGACCTCGTTCCAGAAGAAGATGGAGGCGGCGCTGGAGAGTTCTCTTGCAGCATTGGGGCCGCCCCCAGTGCTGTTTGAGCACTGGGGACTGCCCCCAGTGCTGTGAGAGAACTCATTTGCATACCGACAAAAAACGGAATTTCAAGCGAACGGCGATGTGGAGAAGACATCTAAAGGTAGGAGAAGAATAGCCTTTCTTAAAGCTATTCCGACATGTTAGAAAAAAAAAAAAAGGGGTTTTGAAAGGATCCCTTTAAGACTTCACAATGGCTGCCCCTAAGAAGTGTAAAAATGATGTTCAAAAATTGTCACAAATTTTTTTGTGGGGGGGGGTGTAGAGGATGGGGGGAGGGTTATAGTTTGGCCAGTTTATTTTACATTTTTTTTCCGTTTTTTTTTTTTTCATACCTTTTTAAGACAAGTGTTATTTCAAAAATTCTGAAAAAAATAAATCTGTGAGAGCTGCTAATTTTATTTAACAAAAAAAAAGTTGTACAAAAACCAGAAAAACTCTTTGTTTGTAACTTCATATTGGACATGATTCCATATATCACGTGTACAGTGTCAATGCAGAGCGAGCGGGGGAGGGGCGTCTTCCTTCTTTGTATTGGCTGTAAAAAGTTTGTATTTATTATGTATAAAATTGTTGAATAATTAAAAAAAGAAAAAAGTGGATTATAGAGGAGACTCGTCGGGTGTCATGTTTGGGGTCTTGTTGTCCCTTATTTTTTCTTGTGTGTTTTTTGCAGATTTTTCGCATAACCTGGGTAATTTGGTTCTTCTCCGGGACCACCTGAAATGCCCACAAATGGCCCGATTAGGGGTAAATTTGCACAGACCTTCTCATCACATCTCCCTCCATGCTCCCCAGGAATGTTGCCAATGGAGTCAAGGAAAATTGGAAAGCCTCCTGAGATCTCAAAAAATTGCGTTGCGTTCCTCACAGTGTAATCTCTGAATTTAGACCTACAGATTTTGAGAATGCAGCCCAATCTATGGCAGCGGGTGGTAGAGCAGGAGGAGCTGAGCGGATCGATATATAGATTGTCAGTAGAACTTGTCACTTGTTAAGATCTCTGCTCGTCCAGTGCTTAGGTGTCCAGTGGGCGGTGCCACTCAGTGATTGGCAGCCTTCCCTGTCGATCATGGATTAGAACCGCCCACTCGACTCGACAAAATCAGGGATTTCAGTCAATAAATTCCAAATTCTACAGACTTTTTCCCACAATCCATATATCGATCTGCTCAGCTCCTCCTGCTCTATAACGTGATGATGTCGGTATGTTCAATGTGATCAGTTCCCTTTAAGTGGTGCCAAAAAAAATTGTATTGGGCGGGGGCTCACGGATTCAGCTAATGTGATCTGCCTTGTCTAGAAGTTTTACTTTAGAATGGATGATGTCCTCTTTAAGAAGATGATATTAGGGGAGGTCGGGCTTGCAGTCTAGTAGCGTACCAGTGTTAGATGGGGTTCCAGGCAGGACCTCTCATAGCAAAGGGATGGGATCATGGTGGAACATTCCCCTAAATGTTACCACTTTGTGAGAATTATATATGCTACAGCAGTAATCTCTTCAGGCCGTTACCCTCCTCCATCACTTGTTACAGTAGGCACTATACATCATGATAGGTTCTTAGGCCTAATTCTCGGCTCCCGCCTACAATGTGTGTAGCTGAGGCAGCTGAACCCAGTCAATAGGAGGGTTCACATACTTTTGTCAATGTACTGTATTCATACTTGATGTATGGTTTAGGAGACCAGATCTCCATTATGATTCGGTAGAGCCTTCGGCCTCGTATTCACCAATACATGAAAAATTCAGCGATCCCACGAGTCTACATTCTCTATCAAACAAAAGAATTCTTTAGAAGTTCTCGCCGCCGCCCGGGGCAAGTGGAGTGTCAGTTTATGTTTACGGAAGACGTGATGTCCTCATTCATGGGGTTGGGTATACAGGCCGAAATCATCCTATAGATGGCGGAGGGAAAGGAGAAACGCATGAAATAATCAGAAGTCATTACAGTCCTCAGGCGTCAGGTCATCCTACTGGGGATGGGGGTCGAAACGATGTTACATGATCACCATGGGGTTGTCACCAATGGTTCTTCAGAATCTGTCTGGTTAGCCTGCAACATATTCCAGTTGAGATTCCCATAGGGAGCTAGGTTTATCGAAGGGGTCCTCTGTTCAAGACCCTCATCTCTTGGCCAAAGTGGTGGATGAAGAGTGTCTCATGCAAGAGTTGTCGCAACAAAACCACCCAATTTCAGGTGATTTTTTATTTTAATGGAACACATGGCCGCTACATGAATTGTGCTGCAACGGGGTCCACTGAGGCTCTGTCGCCCAAAGGCCCACACAAGACTGGAGCCAGTCCTGGCTATTGGTATGAATGGAGACTGCAATGCTTAATTTCTCCTGTGGCGGCGCTGTAGGGAAACCGAACACTTCCAGTATGATCGCTAGAGATTCCATCGCTTTGTTATAAGTTGACGATATCCCGCCTCATCCTACTCCAAGGCTAGAGACCCTTTGGCCTAAGTCGTAGCTCAGTCGATTAGGGCAGGAGGGGCCGTGTCCTCAGCTATTAAAAAAAATCGTTCCCTTGTTGCCCCTTTAACCTCTCTTTATTCTTCTGACCTAAAGAGCCGAAAATGAAAAATCAAAAACTCCATTAAAAAATAATTTCCGCCCAATACCCCAGATGTAAAGCGTAGACACCGCAGGGCGACGCTATACCCGGCCACACAGTGATATCAAATGCGAAAAGACAGCCATTAAGAGTGTGTGGCTGGAGCGAGGGCCGCGTTCTGTATGTGAGCAGACCCCCCTCCCGGAGCGCGGATGCCCCCATTGTCCCGGCCGTGAGATTCTCCGTCCATACAGTATTCCATTGTGCGCAGACAAAGAAATATCTGGTCACATTAAATTCAGACCTTTTACACACGACAATAGCCCCCGGCCCCTCCAGCCATAAAAGGGATTAGTAGGAATTTTCCTCCTTTCGGGCGGGGGCAGTGAGCCACCTGCTGCCATATATCACCCGCTGCACGCCCGCCGCTTTGTTTTCAGCTTAATTAAAAGGATGTTTTGCTTCTCGGTCGCCCTGATCACAGAAAAGGAAGACGTGATAAGCCAAGAAAATTCTCATTTGTTAGGGACTCGCTGGGCTGGTGGAGATCGAGACCATTCAGGAGTTCAAGAAAGCTGGGTGGCAACCCCTGTGTCCATGAGGTCCAATAAAAGACCACCCAAAAGACTCTAGTCAAGTTAAACTTTGCTACATCCATACATGAAGCATTATAGTTGGGTGGGAGCTTCGAGATCTTATGGTTAGAAGTTTGGTGGTGTCAGGCAGCTGCTCTAAAGGGCCCACATTGTAATCGTAGTTATAGGACCTCTGACGTATGGGACATTCACGTGTCATCGGCCATTTGAGTATTTTCCAGCTGACTTCAGATTTTACCATTGACCACTTCAATACTTTAGACGAACAATGATGTCGGAAGTGACCCCTTCACTATTTAGACCACCATGAGTGCTGACATTACCGCTTCCATATCATGGACTAACAGAGATTTTGGCATTGAGGTCTTCAATAGAGTAGATCAAACATGTTGACATTAACCCACCAATACCCAAAAACAGGGGAATGTTGCTTCCTGCCCTAGACCACTAGTGATGCTTACATTAATCTTTTCCGTCCCCCCATAACATCCACATATTTTTACGCTGACCTCTTCAACACACAACTCAACCATCATTGACCCTTCAGTATGTAAACCAAAGGGGTCACATGTTTATTTCCTTCCTGTCCTAGACCATTGGGGGGGGGCTTTACATGAACCATTTTCCTCCATAGACATTGACCTCTTTAATACCCTACTAGACCATCAATGATGCTGACATTGACCACCAAGTTCATGTTAAAGACTTTTTGCCCTAGACCACCAGGAATGCTGACATTAACTACTTATTGCCCTGTGAACCACAAATACCTATACACATTAACCATCTCCCTGCCTTAGACCTCAGAGATTTCGACATTGACCTCTATAGTACACTAGACCATCAGTCATTGACATTGGCCCTTCAGTATCAACTCGCCTTCCTGCCGTAGACCATGAGGGGCACTTCTATTATCTCTTTTCATTCCCGAGAACATCAGGTCCATTGATCCCTTACTACCAAGTCTTAGGACCAATCATAAGAAGACGAAGAGACTAAGAAGGTGGTGGAGACCATCGGAGGAATCATGATCATCAGTGAGAAGTATTAGGACCAATCAGAAGAGGATGAAGAGACTAAGAAGGTGGTGGAGACCATCGGAGGAATCATGAACGTCAATGAGAAGTATTAGGACCAATCAGAAGAGGACGAAGAGACTAAGAAGGTGGTGGAGACCATCGGAGGAATCATGAACGTCAATGAGAAGTATTAGGACCAATCAGAAGAGGATGAAGTGACTAAGACGGTGGTGGAGGCCATCGGAGGAATCATGATCATCAGTGAGAAGTATTAGGACCAATCAGAAGAGGATGAAGAGACTAATATGGTGGTGAAGACCATCGGAGGAATCATGATCGTCAATGAGAAGTATTAGGACCAATCAGAAGAGGATGAAGAGACTAAGAAGGTGGTGGAGACCATCGGAGGAATCATGATCGTCAATGAGAAGTATTAGGACCAATCAGAAGAGGACGAAGAGACTAAGAAGGTGGTGGAGACCAACGGAGGAATCATGATCATGAATAAAAAGTCTTAGAACCAATCATAAGAGGACGAAGAGACTAAGAAGGTGATGGAGACCATCGGAGGAATCATGATCATCAATGAGAAGTATTAGGACCAATCAGAAGAGGACGAAGAGACTAAGAAGGTGGTGGAGACCATCGGAGGAATCATGAACGTCAATGAGAAGTATTAGGACCAATCAGAAGAGGATGAAGTGACTAAGATGGTGGTGGAGGCCATCGGAGGAATCATGATCATCAGTGAGAAGTATTAGGACCAATCAGAAGAGGATGAAGAGACTAATATGGTGGTGAAGACCATCGGAGGAATCATGATCGTCAATGAGAAGTATTAGGACCAATCAGAAGAGGATGAAGAGACTAAGAAGGTGGTGGAGACCATCGGAGGAATCATGATCATCAATGAGAAGCATTAGGACCAATCAGAAGAGGATGAAGACACTAAGAAGGTGGTGGAGACCATCGGAGGAATCATGATCATCAGTGAGAAGTATTAGGACCAATCAGAAGAGGCTGAAGAGACTAAGAAGGTGGTGGAGACCATCGAAGGAATCATGATCATCAATGAGCAGTATTAGGACCAATCAGAAGAGGATGAAGAGACTAAGAAGGTGGTGGAGACCATCGGAGGAGCATTAGGACCAATCAGAAGAGGGATGAAGAGACTAAGAAGGTGGTGGAGACCATCGGAGGAATCATGATCGTCAATGAGAAGTATTAGGACCAATCAGAAGAGGACGAAGAGACTAAGAAGGTGGTGGAGACCAACGGAGGAATCATGATCATCAATAAAAAGTCTTAGAACCAATCATAAGAGGACGAAGAGACTAAGAAGGTGTGGAGACCATCGGAGGAATCATGATCATCAATGAGCAGTATTAGGACCAATCAGAAGAGGATGAAGAGACTAAGAAGGTGGTGGAGACCATCGGAGGAATCATTATCATCAATAAAAAGTCTTAGAACCAATCATAAGAGGACGAAGAGACTAAGAAGGTGGTGGAGACCATCAGAGGAATCATGATCGTCAATGAGAAGTATTAGGACCAATCAGAAGAGGATGAAGAGACTAAGAAGGTGGTGGAGACCATCAGAGGAATCATGATCGTCAATGAGAAGCATTAGGACCAATCAGAAGAGGACGAAGAGACTAAGAAGGTGGTGGAGACCAACGGAGGAATCATGATCGTCAATGAGAAGTATTAGGACCAATCAGAAGAGGATGAAGAGACTAAGAAGGTGGTGGAGACCAACGGAGGAATCATGATCATCAATAAAAAGTCTTAGAACCAATCATAAGAGGACGAAGAGACTAAGAAGGTGGTGGAGACCATCGGAGGAATCATGATCATTAATGAGAAGTATTAGGACCAATCAGAAGAGGATGAAGAGACTAAGAAGGTGGTGGAGACCATCGGAGGAATCATGAACATCAGTGAAAAGTACTAGGACCAATCAGAAGAGGATGAAGAGACTAAGAAGGTGGTGGAGACCATCGGAGGAATCATTATCATCAATAAAAAGTCTTAGAACCAATCATAAGAGGATGAAGAGACTAAGAAGGTGGTGGAGACCATCGGAGGAATCATGATCATTAATGAGAAGTATTAGGACCAATCAGAAGAGGATAAAGAGACTAAGAAGGTGGTGGAGACCATCGGAGGAATCATGAACATCAGTGAAAAGTACTAGGACCAATCAGAAGAGGATGAAGAGACTAAGAAGGTGGTGGAGACCAACGGAGGAATCATGATCATGAATAAAAAGTCTTAGAACCAATCATAAGAGGACGAAGAGACTAAGAAGGTGATGGAGACCATCGGAGGAATCATGATCATCAATGAGAAGTATTAGGACCAATCAGAAGAGGACGAAGAGACTAAGAAGGTGGTGGAGACCAATTGAGGACAGTAATGGAAGGAAGGAGACCAGCGGCTACTAATTGTGCACCTTAAGAAGAGCTTGTGAAGCTCGAAACGCATTGTGCAGTATGTTTTTGTCCAATAAAGGTCATATATTTTATTCACCTTGTAGGCACTCCAATCTGTGGACCAGAGAGCACAGACGTCCATCTCTAGCCGCTGGCCTTCCTTCCACAGAGAATGTGGAAGAAGGTGATGTAGACCAATGAAGGAATCATGATCATCAATAAAACGTCTCACAAGAAGACAAAGGGACTAAGAAGGTGGTGGAGACCACTGGAGGAATCATGATCATTACTGAGAGGTCTTAAGACCAATCAGAAGAGGATGGAGAGACTACGAAGGTGGTGGAGACCAATGGAGGAATCATGATCATTACTGAGAGCTCTTAGGACCAATCAGAAGAGGACAAAGGGACTAAGAAGGTGGTGGAGACCAATGGAGGAATCATGATCATTACTGAGAGCTCTTAGGACCAATCAGAAGAGGACAAAGGGACTAAGAAGGTGGTGGAGACCACTGGAGGAATCATGATCATTACTGAGAGGTCTTAAGACCAATCAGAAGAGGATGGAGAGACTACGAAGGTAGTGGAGACCATCAGAGGAATCATGAGAAGTCTTAGGATCAATCAGAAGACAGGACACAAGGAACATAGAGGAACATAAGGTGTTCTTAAGGTTACCAAAAAGTCAAAAATTTAATCTTATGAACCACTTTAGTCTGGAAACTGTCAGTAAGCAGCCAGGACTCTTCAGTCCATACTTCATTCTAATGGTTCCTAGTTCTTAGGTTACGCTTTTACTTGAGGAAGGAAATAAAATGCAAAACAATTGGCCATTAAAAGCCCTCAGATAAGAATCCCAACTTCTCAGAAGAAGCGAGAAGGTCTCGATGTGGTGGAGCGGGACTTGTAGAGTAACTTCCTAACCCTGGAGGAATTTCCTGTTGGGAGTCTAGGGAAAAATCTCCACATAAGATAGAGGGACAGATCGGTGAGGAGGGTCGGGGTCCGGGACGTACGACACCATGGAGTATGATGAGGTGGAGGACCAGGCCATACTATGCGGGGACTTTGCCCACATCCCTACTGCAAGGGAACGAGGCGTGGTGAAGGTTTTCCTGTGTGCGGACCCTCTTGGTAAGTCAAAAGTTGGAGACCTTTCCCGGGGGACAAACCTTAATGTGTCTGCTGCAGGGACGTAGCCATTGGGGGCAGAGGTAGCAGTTGCACCTAGAGTCTAGGTCCTAGACCCTGAGCCGGCTCGCTGTCACCAATATCATTTGCAGATTTTGCATTGGAGTCACATGTGTAACAGCTGGATAACGCCCCCCTTTATGACTGCCCTATTATACTTAACTGCTGTCCATACTGCTGCCTTCTGTCCTCTGCTCGTGTCAGTCTTTACTGCAATTCTGGCATTCTATTCACAAATCAGGAAATTTAAGGGTGAATAGTCTAAGACGACAGACCTTGCAGGAGCTCATGTGACTATAACAAGGGGCAGGGATGACCGCAGTGGCTAAGTATACCCAACGTACAGGGCGCACGGCAATGAAAACCACAACAAACAAGGTAAAAAAAATAGCGCAGGAGGCTAAAATGGGCACTGAGACATTTCCTCTGGAAAAGAATAAAACAGCAGATTGTTCCCTCTAAATAACCCTCTATTCTGGGCTGTGTAATGGCCACCTGTGTCATGTGACCTCAACACGTGGCCTCCACCCTTGTAACATCAGGCCACGAATGAAAAAAAAGTTCCTCTGCCCCCACATCACTGTCATATGGAACCTCTTTGGGCTTATAGGAAATTTAAAGGATTTTTCCATACAAGAGAAAAATTCTATGAAGATTGGTTTCTGGATTTGTGATGTTTTTGTGACATTTTTGGGGAGGTTTCCGCTGCTCCAGGATCCTCCTCCATACGGTAAACATCCAATGGGAAATGAACCATGGCTGAAAGATAGGCGGAGCCTCCTAGAGGGAGGAGCTTCTGAGGTTGTCACGGCCAGTAACAGAGATATAACTAGCTCTGATATACGGCCTTCTCCACCTGCCAGTCCGTATACTCACTGTGTCTGGCCGTATACCCCTTCTGTGTCCTGACTCCTGCCCGTATACTCCTCCCTGCTGTGGCCTAGCTGTATGCTCCTCCTTAGTCGCTATAGAATTATGGATTATTTTCCTTGCCCCTGGAGTCCAGTAGGTTTATTCCCTAGTCCTTGATATTACAATATGGCGGTTTTCATATAAGAAGATCAATGTTCTGTAGTATAGAGGTACAAATGTATTAGCCTGTGATACCTTTTACTCAGAGTCCATGAAGGCGAGAGCGGCTCTGCGTACTGACGTCTGCCCGAAGCTGAGACAATACTGCCGCCAAGTGCACGGGATGGAACTGCAGGTAACACCATGTGACGGGATAAAACCGGTAAGATAATGGAAGTATAGACACGGATCTAACAATATAACACAGGATACAACCTCTATATACAGACCCCAGACCAGACCCCTGAACTAATACAGACCCCAGACCAGACCCCTAAACTAATACAGACCCCAGACCAGTCCCCTAAACTAATACAGACCCCAGACCAGACCCCTAAACTAATACAGACCCCAGACCAGACCCCTAAACTAATACAGAGCCCAGACCAGACCCCTAAACTAATACAGACCCCAGACCAGACCCCTAAACTAATACAGACCCCAGACTAGACCTCTAAACTAATACAGACCCCAGACCAGACCCCTAAACTAATACAGACCCCAGACCAGACCCCTAAACTAATACAGACCCCAGACCAGACCCCTAAACTAATACAGACCCCAGACCAGACCCCTAAACTAATACAGACCCCAGACCAGTCCCCTAAACTAATACAGACCCCAGACCAGACCCCTAAACTAATACAGACCCCAGACTAGACCTCTAAACTAATACAGACCCCAGACCAGAGCCCTAAACTAATACAGACCCTAGACCAGACCCCTAAACTAATACAGACCCCAGACCAGACCCCTAAACTAATACAGACCCCAGACCAGACCCCTAAACTAATACAGACCCCAGACCAGACCCCTAAACTAATACAGACCCCAGACCAGACCCCTAAACTAATACAGACCCCAGACCAGACCCCTAAACTAATACACAGACCAGACCCCTAAACTAATACAGACCCCAGACCAGACCTCTAAACTAATACAGACCCCAGACCAGACCCCTAAACTAATACAGACCCCAGACCAGACCCCTAAACTAATACAGACCCCAGACCAGACCCCTAAACTAATACAGACCCCGGACCAGACCTCTAAACTAATACAGACCCCAGACCAGACCCTAAACTAATACAGACACCAGACCAGACCCCTAAACTGATACAGACCCCAGACCAGACCCCTAAACTAATACAGACCCCAGACCAGACCCCTAAACTAATACAGACCCCAGACCAGACTCCTAAACTAATACAGAGCCCAGACCAGACCCCTAAACTGATACAGACCCCAGACTAGACCTCTAAACTAATACAGACCCCAGACCAGACCCCTAAACTAATACAGACCCCAGACCAGACCTCTAAACTAATACAGACCCCAGACCAGACCCCTAAACTAATACAGACCCCGGACCAGACCCCTAAACTAATACAGACCCCGGACCAGACCTCTAAACTAATACAGACCCCAGACCAGACCTCTAAACTAATACAGACCCTAGACCAGACCCCTAAACTAATACAGACCCCAGACCAGACCCCTAAACTAATACAGACCCCAGACTAGACCTCTAAACTAATACAGACCCCAGACCAGACCCCTAAACTAATACAGACCCCAGACCAGACCTCTAAACTAATACAGACCCCAGACCAGACCCCTAAACTAATACAGACCCCGGACCAGACCCCTAAACTAATACAGACCCCGGACCAGACCTCTAAACTAATACAGACCCCAGACCAGACCTCTAAACTAATACAGACCCTAGACCAGACCCCTAAACTAATACAGACCCCAGACCAGACCCCTAAACTAATACAGACCCCAGACTAGACCTCTAAACTAATACAGACCCCAGACCAGACCCCTAAACTAATACAGACCCCAGACCAGACCCCTAAACTAATACAGACCCCAGACCAGACCCCTAAACTAATAGAGACCCCAGACCAGACCCCTAAACTAATACAGACCCCAGACCAGACCCCTAAACTAATACAGACCCCAGACCAGACCCCTAAACTAATACAGACCCCAGACCAGACCCCTAAACTAATACAGACCCCAGACCAGACCCCTAAACTAATACAGAGATAGATATATAGATCTATAGATATATACTGTATATATTTATCGCTCTCTGCAGGTTATAGACGGTTATCATGGGTTATATCCTGGTGAGTTTTACTGCTCAAAAGTTAGAAAGATACGTATGAGACTGCTGGAGGAATGTCTGCGGACCTCAGCGGGGCCATGCTTTGTGGTAAGAAGGAGGCAGCACTCCGGGCAGTGGGAGTCATTTAAAGGAACAGTCAGGTTCAGCCCTCTGGATATTATGATTTTTTTCCCAGGCTCTTATAAGTGAGGAATACGGACAACCCTGTCTACCTGCAGAGATAGAATGTGAAGAGTTTGAGAAGATTCTTCACATTGCAGAGGAAAGGAAAGTCTGCACCAGGATTCTCCAGACCTGTTACCTGAGAGATGAAAATGCCATCCCCCCAACCTATACTATACTGGATAATGGGGGAGATCCGGGGCAGGTAATAACATTATATACATAGCTGAGGATGGCTTGTTTCTATGACCGTACTGTATCCTGTCACAAAGGTAACGGTATTATGGTATATAGTGGTGCACCTATGTAACTACTATAATACTGCTCCTATGTACAAGAATATAACTACTATAATACTACCTCCTATGTACAAGAATATAACTACTATAATACTACCTCCTATGTACAAGAATATAACTACTATAATACTACTCCTATGTACAAGAATATAACTACTATAATACTACCTCCTATGTACAAGAATATAACTACTATAATACTGCTCCTATGTACAAGAATATAACTACTATAATACTGCTCCTATGTACAAGAATATAACTACTATAATACTACTCCTATATACAAGAATATAACTACTATAATACTACTCCTATATACAAGAATATAACTACTATAATACTACTCCTATGTACAAGAATATAACTACTATAATACTACTCCTATGTACAAGAATATAACTACTATAATACTACCTCCTATGTACAAGAATATAACTACTATAATACTACTCCTATATACAAGAATATAACTACTATAATACTGCTCCTATGTACAAGAATATAACTACTATAATACTACCTCCTATGTACAAGAATATAACTACTATAATACTACCTCCTATGTACAAGAATATAACTACTATAATACTACCTCCTATGTACAAGAATATAACTACTATAATACTACCTCCTATGTACAAGAATATAACTACTATAATACTACCTCCTATGTACAAGAATATAACTACTATAATACTACCTCCTATGTACAAGAATATAACTACTATAATACTGCTCCTATGTACAATAATGTAACTACTATAATACTGCTCCTATGTACAAGAATATAACTACTATAATACTGCTCCTATGTACAATAATGTAACTACTATAATACTACTCCTATGTACAAGAATATAACTACTATAATACTACTCCTATGTACAAGAACATAACTACTATAATACTGCTCCTATGTACAAGAATATAACTACTATAATACTACTCCTATATACAAGAATATAACTACTATAATACTACTCCTATGTACAAGAATATAACTACTATAATACTACCTCCTATGTACAAGAATATAACTACTATAATACTACTCCTATATACAAGAATATAACTACTATAATACTACTCCTATATACAAGAATATAACTACTATAATACTACTCCTATGTACAAGAATATAACTACTATAATACTACTCCTATGTACAAGAATATAACTACTATAATACTACCTCCTATGTACAAGAATATAACTACTATAATACTACTCCTATATACAAGAATATAACTACTATAATACTGCTCCTATGTACAAGAATATAACTACTATAATACTACCTCCTATGTACAAGAATATAACTACTATAATACTACCTCCTATGTACAAGAATATAACTACTATAATACTACCTCCTATGTACAAGAATATAACTACTATAATACTACCTCCTATGTACAAGAATATAACTACTATAATACTACCTCCTATGTACAAGAATATAACTACTATAATACTACCTCCTATGTACAAGAATATAACTACTATAATACTGCTCCTATGTACAATAATGTAACTACTATAATACTGCTCCTATGTACAAGAATATAACTACTATAATACTGCTCCTATGTACAATAATGTAACTACTATAATACTACTCCTATGTACAAGAATATAACTACTATAATACTACTCCTATGTACAAGAACATAACTACTATAATACTGCTCCTATGTACAAGAATATAACTACTATAATACTGCTCCTATGTACAAGAATATAACTACTATAATACTGCTCCTATGTACAAGAATATAACTACTATAATACTACCTCCTATATACAAGAATATAACTACTATAATACTGCTCCTATGTACAAGAATATAACTACTATAATACTGCTCCTATGTACAAGAATATAACTACTATAATACTACTCCTATGTACAAGAATATAACTACTATAATACTACCTCCTATGTACAAGAATATAACTACTATAATACTACCTCCTATATACAAGAATATAACTACTATAATACTACCTCCTATATACAAGAATATAACTACTATAATACCGCTCCTAATAGACAGAATGTCCCATAGACGGCAATACAGTTGTATTGCCGTCTATGGGACTTGCGATCAAGTGACCGCAGGTTCAAGCCCCGGGGGGGGAATAAAATAGTAAAAAAAAAAAAAAGCTTTAAAAATATATAATAAAAATATGAAATAAATAAAAGTTCTAAATCACCTCCTGTCCCTAGAATATATATATAAAAGTAGAAAATCATATATCATAAACCACCATTTTTTTTTCAATACAAGGTGATCTAAGCAATAGATATTCCCGAAAATGGTATAACTAAAAAGTACTTCTGGACCCGCAAAAAAAAACACCCTATGCATCCCCGTACAGCTGCAGGGTCACCTGTCAATGTGGCCTTGCAGCTGTTGCAAAACTACAACTCCCATATATTAAATATTTTACCAGTTTTTGCTTCAAAATTTTTTTTCCCTATTTTCCTCCTCTAAAACCTAGGTGCGTCTTATAGTCCGAAAAATACGGTAACTACTATAATACTGCCCAGTACATATGAGCGATCCGTTATGCGGCTTTTGCTCACTGAGCTCATTAAATGGTGCCGCAGAGCATTGGGTGCCCCACAGATTTCCTCCATGTACCATCCGTGCCGTTCATTCAGGGTCCATTGACTTGCACCTGTCTCTGATATGCATGTGATTAGTTTCCTATTTCCCAGTATTATACAGTATTATATTATATACCGCCACTGTGTGTTTATGTGGTTTGTGTATCACCGCAGGTACCACATGATCCTGCCTCCATGTATGAGGCCATCAGAGAGCTCTTGGGGGTGATTATTCCGTTATGTGTGCAGAGAGGGATTCTGGGTGCGGATCGGGTACACAAGTATTTTACATCAGGTAATATGCAGATTTATTCACTAAATGCAACAAGTTATAAAATATAGGAAACGTCTCATACAAAGTGCTCTGTCGCCACCTGGTGGATAATTTTTGGAACTGCCATTTTAGAGTGTGCGCTCTATGGATTATTCTGCAATTACAATTTTTTGGTTTTTTTTAGCCTTTGAAGACGAACTTCTATTTGCCCTAGAAAACTCTCCATTGCGTGACCCGGAGAGATGCGTCTGCTACATACACAAGGTGCCCTATAAAGCAATCCGGAAACAACGAGGGACAGCAGAGACCTCGGGGACAGGACTATGGGGCGGTTACTCCAGACTCTGCCACCTGCGAGACGTCTTCATTCCAGCCCTGTCCTATACTGAGGGTCTTCAGGTCTACAGCACCACCACAACATGTGATATCAAGGTGGGCTACACGGCGGAGAAGGAGCAGCTCTATGTAGAGGGACTGTGCAGGCAGTTCTATGGAGACATGGTCAAGATGATTGACCGTCATGCCCCTAGATGTCCTGGACCCTTGAGGAATGGTTCTGAGGACATTCTCCACCACTTGTCCTTGTGTAGGATGTATTCAGACCTGCAGGACTATGAGTCCAGGGAGGAGGAGACTATAAGAAGGTATATCCTGGATGATGGCTCCCGAAAACCACTGGTCGTGTCTGGAGAACCAGGCTGTGGGAAGACGCTGCTTATGGCATCTTGTGGAAAGAAGGTAAAGTGCCCACTTATTGCTTCAGGTAAGGGATAAGACATGGCAGATATCCACCCTCGGCAACCCTGATCTAATCTTGCCCACTCAGGATAGGACGGTCCATCCAATGTCATTCTGGAAACCATCGACATCTGTCTTTAAGATATGGTCAGGAGCGAAGTCTCGATGTCTATCCTAAATATGTGGCCCCTTTCTTATCTACCTATATACATGGACCTTCTCCCAGCTATGTTCTCCTATCTATCTTCCCAACGTGGCCCCCTGTAACCTACATTCCACATGTGGGCCCTATCCCCTCTATGTTCCATATATGGCTCCTGACATATCTAAACTACTTCCTTCTTCTTCCAGGTGCGGTTATGGCTTGAAGACTTGGCCCCATCAGTCGTGATCCGCTTCATCCCCCCTTTTGGTGAACCTTTGACTCTCAATAGATTGATCATGGGACTATGTCAACAATTATCCAATATTAACAAGATCCACATTCCCGCCTATGTAGAAGACATGGCCGTGTTGGTGGAATGTTTTTGTGGCCTCCTTTCAGTGTCTACTAAGCACAGACCTCTGGTTCTGATACTGGACGGTGTGGAGAACTTGATAGATAGTTACAAGGGAGAAGTTCTTTGGTGGTTGCCGTCTTCTCTTCCACAATTCACAAAAGTCATTTTATCTAGAACTGAGGACAGATGTGGCTTTGGAGACCACGTTCTACTCCTTCGTGTGAAGCCAACCAGAAAGGAATGCAATGACAATTTAAGGATGAAACTCTTGAGTAACCAGAGGAAAATCACTTCAGGTCAACAAGTTTACGTCAACCGATCCTTGGGAAGCCACACTTCCCCCTTGCAGACGCTTCTGCTCTATAAAGAAGTCAAGGAATGGAAATCCCACCAAGACGTTGATACTGAACTGCTTGGGGAAAATGCACATCGGTCAACTGAAATAATTTTCCAAAAACTTGAAAAGACCTATGGCTACGAGTTCATTTCCAGGATGTTGAGTTACATCACACTGTCTAAATCTGGGATCGGAGAACTTGAGCTTATCGATGTCATGTCAGCCGATGACGTAGTGCTCACCCAACTCTACCACGTCCATGACGCTGTCGGTATGTTGAGAGTGCCGGACTGGCTTGTTGCCAACATCTTACATGACTTAAAGGACTGCATTACCTATAGAGTTGTGACCGGACACAGATTATTATGCTGGACAAATAGAGTCTATCAGCAGGTAGTAGCTCAACGATATCTCCAAAGTCAAGAAGAAATTTATAAGGTACATGCAAGTATGTGTGACTACTTCGGGGGCCGCTGGGCAAGTGGAAGAGCTAAATCAATATCTAGAGACCAAAGAAACAACCTACAACCAAAAGAACAACACTTGAAATCCATTTCTACTGCAGTCAATAGACTTGCCAAGATTTACGTTAATCGTCAACTTCCATCTCAACCGTGGTCTTTCCATGGTCAACACATGGCCATTCCCAACATACGTAAGGTCTTTGACTTTCCTTATCATCTGAGAGAAAGTGGCAAACTGGACAATCTCTACAATGATGTGCTGATGGTGGTGCCGTACTACAAGATCCTACTAAACACCGGACACATAAATTTGTTGATCCGTACTATAGAAGATGCCGCCATGATTCTGGAGAGAAAAGAAGTCTACCTCATTTATGACATGCTCAAAGAATCAAGATGTCTCCTAAACGATAACCCCCATGGCTTTGAGATGATCATTCAGTCAAAGATGGCTCCCCTCGCGTTTCTTCATCCTTGCCTTTCGAGGTTTGCCAAACAGATATTTGGGGAAGCCATGAAAAATTCCTTCCTGATCATCTTGAATTCAGCGCAATTCAATTTGGTTCCTGCTAAAGTTGAGTTCCAAGAGGTGTCAAAGGTTGTCACCATCTTGGAGATGACAACAACACCTCAGCTAGTAGTGGTACTTCAGGGCGGTACAGTTTATACTTGGAGCAGAAGGAAGAAACCGGTTTTGGTATATCAACTACCAAAGAACATGAAGGTTACTAGTGCTACTTTAGAAAACGATGGTCTACATCTGGCACTGTCCACCAATCAATGGTCAATTGTCCTCGTCGACTGCTCGTCTTGGACTTTACTCAGTGAACTCTTCTACACTTCCAATGAAACCAAGCTTATTCCTCAAGGTCATCACCTATCTCAGTCAATGTTATTTGTGTGCTTTGAGAAGTCTCCGGTGGTCAGAATTTACAATGTTCGTTCTGGAGAACTTCTTAAAGAAGTCACCTTTGCCCAAAATATTACTTACCTCGCTTGTGTTGGTAATGGAGATAACATTGTTATAGGTCAAACCGATGCAACTTTTATTTACGATGTAAATTTTTCATCGGAAAAAATTTCCTTGCAGATGGACACTTCAAAAATTGGTATACGTGATGTGTACCTACATGGATCAGATGTGTATGTCATCAATAGGGCGGGTCATCTCAGGATCTGGACCATCGCAGATCCTTCTAAACCAGAACTTTTGGAAGAACTTTATTCCAATGACGTCTCCCCAAATGTGATAGCGACAGAATTTTCCACTAAGTATCTACTAATATGCCTGTTGACCACTCTTGATGTCTGGGACACTACAACAATGGAGAAAAGTAGCTTCAGACCACCTCATAAAGACAAATTTAGATCTTGTATCCTTTCCCGGAGTGGAGAACAGGTCATTGCCATTCTAGAGAATATCTCATCGCTCTTGGTGTGGAGCATAAAGAGTGGGCAATGTATATCTATGGTTGATGTCCATGTGGGAGCAGTTGCGAAACTTACCAAGTGCCCTCGGCTAAATTTATTGGGGGCGATAACTCAGAGTAATTCAATATTATTGTGGGATTTGGTAGCTATTGCCAGTCCAACAGCTTACTTCAAGACAGGAAGACCCGTCAAATCAATACTCCTGTGCTCCGAGGAAGGCAAAGGCTACACCTCAGATGGTTCAGATGTGGTTTGTCAGTGGGACATCCCTAGTTGTAAAATGTTGGCCCTTTTCAAGCATAGGGATCCAGTTGACATTATTAGAGTAACCTCCGACGGTGGGTTCCTTATCACATCAACCGCTTCAGATCTTTACGTCTGGGAAACGGATACAGGAACCAATAGACATTGCATCCAATGTAAGTCTGTGTCCCAGTTGCTCATAGTTCCGCATAGTAATTTTGTGGTTACGTTGTGTAACGATGGCTTTTCTAGAGTATGGAAGCCCATAACTGGGACTACAGCTTGCAAAATACGCACCCCGCTAAGCCAGGCCGTTGTGACTGATGAGGGAACCTTTGTTGTAGGCCTCAATGACAACAGACTCTTAGCCATCAGTTTATGGTCAGGTTGTGTCAGTAAAGAGTTCAGCTCCATTCCTGACCACGAATCCATTGTGGCCTTTCGATGTTTCCATAACTATCCAGACTTCGTTGTCTTGATGACCTCAAGTGCGGAAATTTACACATGGAACATGGTGGAGGAAACCTTCTGCCACTTTTCCAAGGTCTCCATCCCGTTGCCAGTCCTTGGCTGTTTCTTTGAAGTCTCGACTGATGGAGACATCATAGTTATCACCATGGGTGGAGAGATCAACGTTGTCCGTGCTGTTGACCAGCGGCATTGCATCTTGCATCACACTACCTCTGTTTTACATCAACATTTGACGGGTGATGGTCAGTTCCTAATTTATGTCCTTCACAACAATCTCCTAAGTCGCTGTGACTGTGATTTCCATGAGAACCCAACTCTTAACGTTCTAGAAGTCATCAATGGAAGACTGGTCGCCCGTTGTCACCTTGGTAAAATGCCCTGTGCCATGACCGTGTCAGATGATGATGGGATGGTCTGTGTTGGATTTGAAGATGGATCCCTAGGCTTGTACTCAATAGCTGGGAAGTGGAAGGATGATAGAAGGATCAAAAGTTATCTTATGTTCAGCAATAAGGAAGAGTCCAATGAGGAGTCACCCGTGGCTATCTACAAAGGGAAAGCATCTTCAGAGAGGTTATCGAATGAGTCCACCAGTCCTAGCTCCAGTCTGGCCTGCTCTGGAGATGAAGAAACTTCTTCAGACAAAGACTAGTCTTTCCTACTATGTCTCTTTCCCATTGACTCCATCACTTGTGACATCCCCTCACACTCTTTGGGGTTCCCTCCTCTCCTAGAATTCCGACGCTTCTTCCATCTCACAATCTCCAAATCTTGAAATGATCTTTGAGAACATGTTTAATATGCACAAGACGCCCTGTTTGTATATCATCTAACCTCCAGTCACTGGTCTAATCTTATGAAACACTTTGCAAAATGTTCCATCATGATTTTACTTTATAACCCGTTGCCCCCTGTGTTGTGTCCCATGGACAGACCTAAGAGAGAAATCAGTAGATTCTTGTAATATCCTATGTACATGGCGGATCTGTATATAATCCTATACTCATCATGTATTATATACTGCGACTGCACTTATCTGCACAAACTCCATACAGACTCGACTGCCCCCTGGTGGTAGGTAAGATAAGATAAGATAAGATGATCCTTAATCGCAGGCACAGCAGACTGTATCTGTGCTGGAGCAAAGAGAAATGAAATATAATGTATTTTACAATAAAGATGCAAAAACTGATAATGATCTTACAGTATGTTATATATATATATACCAGGCAGCGCTACAACCACCATCATGTAATGCTACTACAGTATATCACCAGATCATCTCCAGGGACAATGTGCTGCTGAGCTGTGTATCTAATCCCCTCCTGTGTGATACTGTATACTGAGCGGTGTATCTAATCCTATCCTGTGTGATACTGTATACTGAGCTGTGTATCTAATCCTATCCTGTGTGATACTGTATACTGAGCTGTATCTAATCCTATCCTGTGTGATACTGTATACTGAGCTGTGTATCTAATCCTATCCTGTGTGATACTGTATACTGAGCTGTGTATCTAATCCTATTCTGTGTGATACTGTATACTGAGCCGTGTATCTAATCCTATCCTGTGTGATACTGTATACTGAGCTGTGTATCTAATCCTATCCTGTGTGATACTGTATACTGAGCTGTGTATCTAATCCTACCCTGTGTGATACTGTATACTGAGCTGTGTATCTAATTCTATCCTGTGATACTGTATACTCAGCTGTGTATCTAATCCTATCCTGTGTGATACTGTATACTCAGCTGTGTATCTAATCCTACCCTGTGTGATACTGTATACTGAGCTGTGTATCTAATCCTATCCTGTGTGATACTGTATACTGAGCTGTGTATCTAATCCTATCCTGTGTGATACTGTATACTGAGCTGTGTATCTAATCCTATCCTGTGTGATACTGTATACTGAGCTGTGTATCTAATCCTATCCTGTGATACTGTATACTGAGCTGTGTATCTAATCCTATCATGTGTGATACTGTGTACTGAGCTGTGTATCTAATCCTATCCCGTGTGATACTGTATACTGAGCTGTATGTAATCCTATCCTGTGTGATACTGTGTACTGAGCTGTGTATCTAATCCTATCCTGTGTGATACAGTATACTGAGCTGTGTATCTAATCCTATCCTGTGTGATACTGTATACTGAGCTGTGTATCTAATCCTATCCTGTGTGATACTGTATACTGAGCTGTGTATCTAATCCTATCCTGTGTGATACTGTATACTGAGCTGTGTATCTAAACCTTACAGGTAGGATAAAGGGGGGAGGGGGTCCTCACGCTTAAATGTAAATGACTTGTACAGACAAAGAACAGGACGGGTGAGTAGAATTCGCATAACAGGACTGACCGTACAGGGGTCGGGTAGTTCTGGCTGTTGGATGAGACACAATAGAGGAGCCGCATGCCATTATGGCTTCCAGGGGGGAGAAGTCTCTGAAATAAACAAAGAGGATTGTACATAGCTCCAGGTAGAGCCCTGCAGGGAATCCAACATGGCGGATACTCAAGCTGGCGTCCTCCACATCTAATGCTAGAAATATCTGATCGCCACCAGATCTGCCAATGGTTCACGTGACATGTTTTACAATCCCACAATAGCAGACCTGACAACTCACCTCTCCTTGGCTCCCTGGCATCCAGCGCTCATTCAGGTCCTCTTCTGACTTGTTGGGTGATGTCACACACCTTGAGGGACTGTGATTGGGCCTGAGATGTGCTAACGTCATATCGTAATCAATGTTTAGGCCTCAGTGGTCTCCCAGGACCTGTCATGTCACCCATTAGGCCGGAAGAGGAGCAACGGACGCTGCTATGGAGCCCAGGAGAGGTGAGTATCAGGGATCATTACGTTACTGCACCCCCCTTGGCCTCCATATATTATCCTCTGGGGTCTGAATGTTATATATGTCTACTGCAGACCTTAAAGGGGTTGTCCAGGCTTCATTTTTTTATGGCTTGTTCTCACACCCGGCTCCCAGACCGATCAGCTGTATGGAGCCACTTCTGGCACTCATCATGTACACAATACTGGGCCAGAAGCAGAAAGCTCCGTCCGCCATATCGCAGCCCGCCATCGTCACTGCAGCTCACATCCTATTGTGTGAACCCAGTGAAGGGGCTCGGCCGCTATACAGTGGACGGAGCTTTCTGCTCCTGGCTCTGTATTGTGGATCAGACGGGCTCCATACAGCTGATCAGATTGTACTGATATCAATGCAATCCCTGCACTAGTGTATTGATTCCAATCAAAATACATGGCTACACAGGCGCTAGAAGAAGGATCGTAACGGTATCGGGAATCGTGATACTGCACAAGTCCAAATTCTGGTATCAGGACAACTACAATAATAATATATGGAGACCCCAGACCAGACAATAGTTCCGCAGCTGACTGGTGTCGCTTTGTCCTATTGCTGTATTTCCCCATCAGGTCTGACTGACCGCAGGTCATTACAATGTAACACACACTGCAGCTGTAAGATCAGCTCTGTAGGATGAGAACTATATGATCGGGCCTATATGATAGAGTCAGTGGTTATATCGGGCCAGAACTCACCAGAACTCAGTTCCGGTCTGTCAGCATTCTGGTTTAATTTCTTAGTTTATACCGTACAAGCCTCTGCCCGCGACTTTGTCTGCGTGTCGTCGATGGTCTGTCTCTATTCAGCAAATTGCTGCCGTCGATGGTTCGCCTGCTCCCACATTTCGGCAGCTCTCAAGCTGTCCTGCTGCTGAACTTGTTCATCATGCCGTGCCTGTGATTGTTCCGGCATCTCAGCAACTTGCTGGGACGCCATATAATGAGCGTGTTGTTGGCACTGATGATCCCCCTCAGCTCCGCTTCAGGAGAACTCTGTGACTTCTGGCTCCTTCATAGCTCTCATTGTTTTAGAATTTTGCAACAAATTAGATTGGCAAACTACCAATTTGGATTAAAGGTCTTTTCCCATCCAGTGTGTCAGCACTGCCTGGAGCAGATCAGATAATATGCAAATGCAGATCTGAAAAGACCCCAGAGTATGATAATTGTTCATGACCACAATACTGTATGCAAGGACCACTGTGGCCCATAATACGGGACCATAATATGAGGCAGGGGCCCCAATGGGGCATAAATTATGCCTAATAGTGACCCCTGCACAAGTATTATGTGACATTTAAGCACTGGATAGGGCTATATATGGTCAGGTCTGTACAGTGAGGTATATAGGATCGGGTCTGTAGGATGAGCTCTATATATAAGATCAGGGTTATACAGTATATGGTCAGGTCTGTAGGATGCGGTATATACAATCAGGGTTATATACAATCAGGTCTATATGATCAGGGCTGTGTTTATGGCTGCCATGTCCATTCACTGACAGCCGGTAGAGATGTTGCCATTGGTGATTCTCTGCAGCGCCAGTATAAACGCCACGGACAATGAAGTGTCGCCAAAAATCACAATCACATTTGTGCCATTTTTTGTGATACTTTTTGATAACCTTTTTCAGCAGATTTCCCCCCGTCTCGGGCAGGTCTCTGTTTCAGTCGGCCATAAATACGCGTCAATTTTTGTAACATTAAATTTGTCGTCCGCCCCGTCAGGCTGGAATAGACGCGATAGTCCATGGAGGAGTCTGACACCGCCATTTTCTTCACATTTTTACTGCTGGAAACGTCACAAAAAGCACAAAAAATAAAAGTTTTCCATTGCAAGGTCTGAATAATCCTCATAACTATGTCAGGAGAGTTTCCAGCACAAACACTGAGTACATAGTAGTGAATGACCCCCAATGTAATACACAGCGGGAGAACTACACCTCCCATCATGCTCCGCGCCGCGGCCTCCCGCCTTCCTCTTCCGGTTGACTGTATATAGACACTTCCGGCGGAAAGCCATTCCCTTTCCCTTCAGCAGCGCGGAGCAAGATGGCGGTGCAGATCTCGAAGAAGAGGAAGGTAAGCGAGAAAACCGGCCAAACCCCGTCTAGATGAGGCGTTTTATCAGTAATATCGCTGCCATGTGAATCCTGACGTCTCCCCGGGTGTGATGGGCCCGAGCGGGGCGGCGGTGACCGGAGGCTGAGGGCGGATTGGGCTGGATTAGGTCAGGCCTGTGCTCCGGACTGTCAGAGCCGGCCTGGTAGTGGTCAGCCCCGGGGATGTGGAGCCCGCTGAGGGGGGAGATATAGGCGGGCCTTGTGTGCGGAGGACTAGAAGGCCCAGCATGGCGGTCTATGGAGAAAGCTGCGGCCTGTAATACTGCACACTCTGTATATAGCAGTGTATGGGGGCTGGTATATAGTATATGGTGGGCTTATATAGCAGTAGATGGGGGGTCTTGTATATAGTGTATGAGGGTGCTGTATAATCCTACACCCACTGTATATAGCAGTGTAGGGGGGCTGGTATATAGTATATGGTGGGCTTATATAGCAGTAGATGGGGGGTCTTGTATATAGTGTATGAGGGTGCTGTATAATCCTACACCCACTGTATATAGCAGTGTAGGGGGCTGGTATATAGTATATGGTGGGCATATATAGCAGTAGATGGGGGGGTCTTGTATATAGTGTATGAGGGTGCTGTATAATCCTACACCCATTGTATATAGCAGTGTAGGGGGCTGGTATATAGTATATGGCAGTCTTATATAGCAGTGTATGGGGGTCTTGTATAGTCTAGTATATGAGGGTACTATATAATACTGCACACCCTGTATATAGCAGTGTATGGGGTCTTGTGTAGTCCTATAATCCTATATATTGTATATGACGGTCTTATATAGCAGTATATGGGGGTATTGTATAGTCCGGTATATAGTATGAGGGTACTGTACAATCCTGCATACCCTGTATATAACAGTATGAGGTCGTGTGTGTATGTATATAGTAGTGTATGGGAGTCCTGTGTATAGTATATGAATGGGGAGGGTCCTATATAATCCTGTATATAGTAGTTTACGGAGGGTCTTGTATAACCGTACACCTTCTGTCTATAGCATTATATGGGGGCTCTGTATATAGCAGTGTTATGGAGGGTAATGTGTTATCCTGTATATAGCAGTGTGCGGAGGGTCTTGTATAATCCTGCACCACTTGTGTATAGCAGTGTTTGGGGGTTGTCCTGTATATAGTGGGGGGGTCCCCTGTATATAGCAGTGTATACACTTTGTGCCACCACTAGCAGTACAGCTCACAGGTTGAGGGGTCACTTCTGAGCGCTCGGGCTCCGGTGCTGCGGCCTCCATTGTTCTCTCCGGTTTTGCAGCATGTTGCACTTTTCACTTGAATGGGACTGAGCTGTAATAACCTGCAGGTGCAGACGGGGGTGCGGGGGCAGCCAGAAGCTACTGACTCCAAAATAAAGTGATCTTGTAGAGGTCATGGATAGTTTTGGGGTCAGAGCTGCTGGTTTGGCCCTCTGACTACACAGCTGAGCACCCAGTAGGGGCATCTGACTTGAGACCCCACTAATATTGTGATCCTTGACACTGTCTGAAGAGCTTGTGCAGCCCCAGAAGATGAGCCCTCTACGTCTTAGGTTTTAGCCCCTTGGCCTTGTACTGCAGGGGTGCTGTGTTTTTAGGGGTCTCTGTGACTGTCCTAAATCTCAGGGTATGATCATGGGGTACACTTCTGTTGTCAGTTAGGGGGTTCACGTGAAGCCCCGCTGTGCGGCCTGTGTCGGGACTCGTTGCGGTCACTTACAGTCACACCTTCTCCTCTTGCAGTTCGTCGCTGACGGCATCTTCAAAGCCGAGCTGAATGAGTTCCTGACCCGGGAGCTGGCTGAAGATGGCTACTCCGGCGTGGAGGTCCGCGTTACCCCAACCAGGACAGAGATCATCATCCTTGCCACCAGGTGACTACAGGGGTGCACGGAGACCCCCGACCTAGTCCTGCTCACATGAAGGAAGCCTGCACAGGCCTATCGGGGGCCTCTTACCTGCACTGAGATCTTGTAACAAAACCTCAGCTGTTTTTTGCTCCTTGGTATAAAGATAAATCTTTCCTTTCTCTCGGGGCTTGTGGGTGGTCTTGGGTCTGGTTCACATCAGTGTTCGGGGAGTCTGCTTGGAGAACCCCCAAACGGAAACCTATCTGCATAAAAAAACCAGTTACCTTAGGAAACAGACGGGGCCTATACACTATAGTGGGGTCCGTGTGGTTTCTGTTCAGTTTCCCCACAAAAAGTGCTGCTTGCAAGGCGACAACATGTCTGCCGTGTCCTGCTCTGTGTCTTGTGACTGATTTGTACCCTGGGCTCACACTTTGTGTATTTCCCTCCAGGACCCAGAACGTCCTCGGTGAGAAGGGACGCCGTATCCGTGAGCTGACTGCTGTGGTACAGAAGAGGTTTGGCTTTCCTGAGGGCAGCGTCGAGGTGAGTGTCCCTATAGGATCCTGCTGGGTAGTGGTGACCCTTGTCTGTAGTGCGGGCTCTGCTTCTCTGCTATTCCCGACCAGGCCGGTTATTCATCCCCAATATCACTTTGGAGACTGATTTAAAGGGATCCTATCATTGGATACCCTAAAAAAGTCTATTCTTCTCCTACCTTTAGATATCGTCTCTGCGCCGCCATTCGCTTGAAATCTCGGTTTTCTTCGGTATGCAAATGATTTTTCTCGCAGCACTGGGGACGTCCCCAATGCTGCGAGAGAACTCTCCAGCACCGCCTTCATCTTCTTCTGGAACGTCCTCTCCCTGCGTCGTCTTCCGTCCTGGGTTTTCAATTTTCTAGGCCTCGAGCAGAGCCGACTGCGCATGCCCGGGCCACAAGAAAATGGCCGCATACACCAGCTTAAAGCGTAAATTCCCATTTTCTTGTGGCCCGGGCATGCTCGAGGCCTAGAAAATTGAAAACCAGGACGGAAGACAATGCAGGGAGAGAACGTTCCTGAAGAAGATGGTGGCGGCGCTGGAGGGTTCTTTTCGCAGCATTGGGGACGCCCCCAGTGCTGCAAGAGAACTCATTTGCATACTGAAGAAAACCCGGATTTCAAGCGAACGGCAGCGCAGAGACGATATCTAAAGGTAAGAGAAGAATAGACTTTCTTAAGGCTATTCCTACTTGTCAACCAGAAAAAAAATTGTTTAAATGATAGGATCCCTTTAAGGCCCTTCACACAGGTCTGCGGAAAAGTGCAGAGACTACACATGGAAGCCGTCCTGTCTGTGTGCGCCTTGTTTTCCACAAACCCCATAAATGGGGGATGGTACCTGCTCCATGTTTTGTGGCTTGGTCCTATCTATGAAAACTATGGACAGGTCTGGGGTCTAAAAAATATCTTTGTTATGGATCTGAAAGAATGGCTAGTATACGGACCAAGAATAGCAGTGTCTCAGGGCCTACATAAAGCCACGTGTAAAGTATGTGCGGACATATTCAGATATGACCTGATGGCTGGGCGCTCTGCTCCGCTTCCCCTGGAGTATTAGCGTGCATGTGACTGCTGCTCCACCCGAATGCAGTGACTTGGGGTATGAGGGCCCCAGCAGTAAGACCTGGCCCTGATCTAGCGGTTGTCTCCGTTCCAGCAGTTAGGGGGTAACTCTGATCTGCTTGTGGGTTGGCCCTTAGCCCGAGACTAGAGTCACATCCCGGCTGGCCCGTGCCCTCGGTGTGCTAGAGTCCTCGGAGAGCAATGGCTGCGCTTTATTCACTGGATCGGCCCTCACATGGCTCATCCAGTCACCGGCTCAGTGACATTTGGCGAGGTTCAGAATGGGTTAAACTCTGTGCCCCTCCCATCTGACTCCGAGCCCCGATACCTGTGCAGTGTGTGTGCGTTGCATTTATTTTGCTGCTTTCTCACCCACTTCTTGTTTTTTCTTTCCAGCTGTACGCAGAGAAAGTCGCCACAAGGGGTCTGTGCGCCATCGCCCAAGCCGAGTCCCTGCGTTACAAGCTCCTGGGAGGTCTGGCCGTGAGGAGGTGAGGCCTGTGGGATAACTTGGCGTCTCTGTCCCTTTTTGGGGGTCCCGTCCGTTTTACTTCGGTGATGATTTCGATGACGAGTCTCACATTGTTCCTATGTGTCCGGGTGGCGGGGGGAGCTGCGTTCTGCACGCTGCCTCCTCTGCCCTGGCACAGACTGGAGGATGGATGACGACGAGTTGCGAGGCATTTGTCTGAGGAGTGCCGTCCCGGGCCGGGCTTACAGTGTGTGCGCCATTTGATATTAACTATGATCTTTCCCCCCCTCAGAGCTTGCTATGGCGTCCTGCGTTTCATCATGGAGAGCGGAGCCAAGGGTTGCGAGGTCGTGGTGTCCGGCAAACTGAGAGGCCAGAGAGCCAAGTCCATGAAATTCGTGGACGGCCTGATGATTCACAGCGGTGACCCCGTCAACTACTATGTGGATACAGCCGTGCGCCACGTCCTGCTCAGACAGGGTGAGACGTCCATCTTTACAGCGGGCGGGATTTCCACCCTTCGGTGATGATACGATGACGAGTCAGACAGGGACAGTCTCTGTGGGGGACTCTGTACGGGGCCACGTTCTGTGTCTCTGTATTTTGGGGCCCCCCCACAAGAGACTTGTCCCACCTCCTGATGGATATAGAGGCATTTGTCTGAGAAGGGCGAGGGGAGGCCGCAGGGTGACATGGCTGCTAATAGACGTGTACTGAGTGTGGTTTGCTTTATGTAGGTGTCCTGGGCATCAAGGTGAAGATCATGCTCCCATGGGACCCAAGCGGAAAGATTGGCCCCAAGAAGCCCCTGCCTGACCACGTCAGCATTGTGGAGCCCAAAGAGGAGATCCTGCCCACAACCCCCATCTCTGAGCAGAAGGGAGCCAAGCCAGAACAGCAGGCACAGCCCCCCGCCATGCCTCAGCCTGTGCCCACCGCGTAATGGGTAAGTAGTGAGAGGGTGCCCGGGCACAGAGCCTTCAGTGATGATCCGATGACGAGTCTGACAGGGCGAGGTCTTATCCTATGGGCACTGTCTGCGCCACGTTCTGTGTTGTAGACGTCTGCTCCATGGGACAACGGCCGCCCTTCACTTGATGTCCTTGAGGCATTTGTCTGAGAAGGTTCTGATACATAAAGACTGAATTTGGGGAGGGGGGGGGTTGTTACTTTGTCTGCCTACGTATTTAACCCCTTAAGTGAAATGGGCATAATGTAATGGTATACATGGTGGTGCACCCACCGCCCAGCCCTACTCCGTTCTGGCCATGCCCAGGACACCCCAGTCCTTCTGCTTGGTGGGGGCCCCATTGCTCAGACCCCACCAGTCCGTGTATTACCGGCTCTACTTTGGGTGGGGGGTCATTTTTTGCTGCTGGAATAAAATCTTAAGGATCATTAAATAAAACAAACCGATCAGAGACCCAATAGATATCAGGAGAGGTAGATTCTCCATCAGGAGCCCAGGAAAGCTGGGTGATACGTTGGTCCATGTATAGGGGGGGGGGGGGGGGTGAGGCTGTGTACAGGGGTTCAGTCTGGTTACGGAGTCCTGACTGTCTCTTCTTCTCTCTGCAGGGCGCTGAACTCCCCGACCTGATGTTTTTACGGCTCAATCTGTAAAATAAAAACACCAAAAAAATTATTGGTTTGTCTTGTTGTAAAATGAGGGGGGGGGGCTGAAAAGGGGGAACCCTGGTGTTATGGGCCCGAAATTGCCCAATGACACTGGAGTGGAAGTCACAAGTAACCTGAACTGTAATGCAGACCTGGGGTTGTTGGCGGCTGACCCCTGTGCTGGGGGGGTTGTCGGCTGCAGATTCCCCTCCACTGGGCCCATTATGGATGTTCCCACATTAGATCCACAATGTGGGAATCTGGGAGTTGATCCCGGGGGCGGCCGTACCCCCCATGTGGTAGACAATCTAACTTGAATATTCCTTCCCTACCTCACATGTGGCATCAGTACAGATCCTTGTCTGTGACCTCTCTCCACCCTGAGCACAGCGCCCTCCTCTGGCGGGGTCTTCCATAGTCTCTCTGCTCTGACAGTATATTGGTGTAGGGGCCTTGTGTCCCCTCTTTAATCCTGGGGATGAGACTCTGGCAGAGACCTGATATATTTTTTGCAGGGTTATTCGGTCGCCCCCTTAGTCATCTCTCAAAACTAGGGTTTAGTTTAAAAAAAAAAAAAAAAAATCTCTGGGTGTCGTCGTCCGCCCATAACATTCCTGCACATACGATTTACAGCTCTGCCCGGCTTGTTGGTAAAGCAGCAGAACTATCTGTGTTGTGCCCTGCCCGGTACGCCCATCGTCCCCCTCTGCCCGGGACCTGGACCCAAAAGGCATCTCCAGCAATTAGGGAATATTGGGGTTTAATGTGTGAAGGAGGGCTGGGGTGTCGTACCAATGTAGAAGAATTTTCTACTGGGTCTTACCATAAGTTCTGCAGGTGGACGACTTAATAACACGAGATGATCTGCCACTGAGTCTGCGAAATCTGCCTGCCCAAATCAGAGGGGTAATGGATAGATGTCTGATATCTGACCCTTAGTAGCACAGCACAAAATCTCAGAGGTAGTAGGAATGGAAACCCTCTGAGCCCCAAACAGAGTGCAGTCTGCTGATAGTGGAGCCCCTCTGATCTAGGCATGTGCAGGGGATAGGAAAGGAGTCAGGGCCTGAGCTCCAGTTAGCCGAGTACAAAGTGGAGGAGAGCTGAATATCCAGATACTTAAGTGAGCCATTGACGTTTTGGCGCAACAGGTGGAGTTCCGGGCCAGGGGTATTCGGGGGGAGAACCTCCGTCTTGGAGGAATGAATCTTCTAACCAGACAGGGCGCCAAACTCCCGTTACGTCAGCGAGACGTTAGGAAGGGTAGGGTGGATTAGCTGGATGTTTTAACTGTTAAAGACTGCAGTTCTAACTTCAGCCACAAGATGGCAGTCACTTGCTAGAACTGTAGTTTCATTATATTATAACACTGCCGTCTGCTGGTCAATGGGAGAAGTGCGGCCTGAGACGGATCTGAGCTCTGATCACACCAAGTGGAACATCACAGCTGAACAAATAGATGGAGCAGCTGGGGATCTAGAGTACACTGACCAAAATGTGTTACCAGGTGACTTCCTCCAGTTTGTCCCATTTCTGGCCGTCTGAGGGTCAGACGTTTGAGGTTTCACCTGAACAGTCTGGAAAAGAGGAAAATTATTTAATGGGTGAAATTTCAGCAAAAAAATATGTGAAAAAAACCCTAAGATCTAAAGAGCGTAGTGTGGTCAATAACCACAGCAATAATAACTCACAATGTGAATTGTCTCCTGGCCACTAGATGGCAGCACATCTCATAGTGCCTGTTTTATCTAATGAGTGTCTGTTTGTTCTCTATACGCATCCAAACGACTGGACTGATCCTCACCAAAAGTGGCACACAGGTACATCAGGTGTCCGGGAAGGTTTTAGAGCGGGTCTCAGCTCTCCAGAACATACCATTCCTGAGATACAGTATTCCCAAAAAATAACCTGCATTACCTGCCAATACAAACCTGCAAGTCTTTCACATATATTCCAACTGTCATACACACGGGCACATGTCACTTATCAGCCAATAGAAGCTCGCAGGCACTTATCTCCACATGCACACAGCTTTACTCAAGGATTCCGTGACAAACCAGCTATTTGTTTTCACTGCTCTAGGTCAGCTTTAAAGGGGCAAGGCGCTGTGGGTGACACCATTACACAAGGTCACATACACATAGCTTTACTCCAGGTTTCCATAACAACCAATCATAGGTTTTACACTGATATCTAAACAGAGATACACATGACGCTTATGGACCAATGGAAACTCGGTTCCTCAGTCTTGACATACACACAGCTTTACACCAGGAATCCGTAACAAGCAAACTATTTATAAACCGTATTAGACAATAGCAGTTGGCAGGTCCATAAATAGTTATATGATGTGTATCAGCCAATATAACATTTCATTTATCAGGGTTCCATAACAACATAGTCATAAATAAACTGGACCTATACTGGACGCCCATACTGGATGGCAGCATTCTTATAAATTTAAACTGCACACAAACAACGTACAAAATAGACCAGAGCCAATTGTTCTGGGGCCACTACACAAATATAAAATAAACCCATGTGAAACCGAGGAACTCCTGCTAGTGTCTGATATATGCTAAATACATGTAAGGACAGAAAACAGCACAAGGGGATCAGATTATACCGTAATACGCAGCTCAGGCTATATGGAAGTAGGAAAGGTATCCTCATACTACATACACTCCAGTCCTGGTGTAATCAGAATATGGACAATGTGAGGCCGAAACTAAATGTAACGTAAAAAAAAAGGGCACAATACAATAATTGTACACTGCTAGTTACATCCTCATACATAGGGGGCAGTATTATAGTAGTTATATTCTTCTACATAGGAGTAGTATTATAGTAGTTATATTCTTGTACATAGGAGCAGTATTATAGTAGTTATATTCTTGTACATAGGAGCAGTATTATAGTAGTTATATTCTTGTACATAGGAGGTAGTATTATAGTAGTTATATTCTTGTACATAGGAGCAGTATTATAGTAGTTATATTCTTGTACATAGGAGCAGTATTATAGCAGTTATATTCTTGTACATAGGAGCAGTATTATAGTAGTTATATTCTTGTACATAGGGGGCAGTATTATAGTAGTTATATTCTTGTACATAGGAGCAGTATTATAGTAGTTATATTCTTGTACATAGGAGTAGTATTATAGTAGTTATATTCTTGTACATAGGAGGTAGTATTATAGTAGTTATATTCTTGTACATAGGAGCAGTATTATAGTAGTTATATTCTTGTACATAGGAGTAGTATTATAGTAGTTATATTCTTGTACATAGGAGCAGTATTATAGTAGTTATATTCTTGTACATAGGAGTAGTATTATAGTAGTTATATTCTTGTACATAGGGGGCAGTATTATAGTAGTTATATTCTTGTACATAGGAGTAGTATTATAGTAGTTATATTCTTGTACATAGGAGTAGTATTATAGTAGTTATATTCTTGTACATAGGAGGTAGTATTATAGTAGTTATATTCTTGTACATAGGAGTAGTATTATAGTAGTTATATTCTTGTACATAGGAGGTAGTATTATAGTAGTTATATTCTTGTACATAGGGGTAGTATTATAGTAGTTATATTCTAGTACATAGGAGTAGTATTATAGTAGTTATATTCTTGTACATAGGAGTAGTATTATAGTAGTTATATTCTTGTACATAGGAGTAGTATTATAGTAGTTATATTCTTGTACATAGGGGTAGTATTATAGTATTTATATTCTTGTACATAGAGCAGTATTATAGTAGTTATATTCTTGTACATAGGAGGTAGTATTATAGTAGTTATATTCTTGTACATAGGGGGCAGTATTATAGTAGTTATATTCTTGTACATAGGAGTAGTATTATAGTAGTTATATTTTTGTACATAGGAGGTAGTATTATAGTAGTTATATTCTTGTACATAGGAGTAGTATTATAGTAGTTATATTCTTGTACATAGGACTAGTATTATAGTAGTTATATTCTTGTACATAGAGCAGTATTATAGTAGTTATATTCTTGTACATAGCAGCAGTATTATAGTAGTTATATTCTTGTACATAGGAGGTAGTATTATAATATTTATATTCTTGTACATAGAGCAGTATTATAGTAGTTATATTCTTGTACATAGCAGCAGTATTATAGTAGTTATATTCTTGTACATAGCAGCAGTATTATAGTAGTTATATTCTTGTACATAGGAGTAGTATTATAGTAGTTATATTCTTGTACATAGGAGGTAGTATTATAGTAGTTATATTCTTGTACATAGGAGTAGTATTATAGTAGTTATATTCTTGTACATAGGAGGTAGTATTATAGTAGTTATATTCTTGTACATAGGGGTAGTATTATAGTAGTTATATTCTAGTACATAGGAGTAGTATTATAGTAGTTATATTCTTGTACATAGGAGTAGTATTATAGTAGTTATATTCTTGTACATAGGAGTAGTATTATAGTAGTTATATTCTTGTACATAGGGGTAGTATTATAGTATTTATATTCTTGTACATAGAGCAGTATTATAGTAGTTATATTCTTGTACATAGGAGGTAGTATTATAGTAGTTATATTCTTGTACATAGGGGTAGTATTATAGTATTTATATTCTTGTACATAGAGCAGTATTATAGTAGTTATATTTTTGTACATAGGAGGTAGTATTATAGTAGTGATATTCTTGTACATAGGACTAGTATTATAGTAGTTATATTCTTGTACATAGAGCAGTATTATAGTAGTTATATTCTTGTACATAGCAGCAGTATTATAGTAGTTATATTCTTGTACATAGGAGGTAGTATTATAGTATTTATATTCTTGTACATAGAGCAGTATTATAGTAGTTATATTCTTGTACATAGCAGCAGTATTATAGTAGTTATATTCTTGTACATAGCAGCAGTATTATAGTAGTTATATTCTTGTACATAGGAGCAGTATTATAGTAGTTATATTCTTGTACATAGGAGTAGTATTATAGTAGTTATATTCTTGTACATAGGAGCAGTATTATAGTAGTTATATTCTTGTACATAGGGGTAGTATTATAGTAGTTATATTCTTGTACATAGGAGTAGTATTATAGTAGTTATATTCTTGTACATAGGAGGTAGTATTATAGTAGTTATATTCTTGTACATAGGAGTAGTATTATAGTAGTTATATTCTTGTACATAGGAGTAGTATTATAGTAGTTATATTATTGTACATAGGAGTAGTATTATAGTAGTTATATTCTTGTACATAGGAGCAGTATTATAGTAGTTATATTCTTGTACATAGGGGGCAGTATTATAGTAGTTATATTCTTGTACATAGGAGTAGTATTATAGTAGTTATATTCTTGTACATAGGAGTTGTATTATAGTAGTTATATTCTTGTACATAGGGGTAGTATTATAGTAGTTATATTCCAGTACATAGGAGTAGTATTATAGTAGTTATATTCTTGTACATAGGAGTAGTATTATAGTAGTTATATTCTTGTACATAGGAGTAGTATTATAGTAGTTATATTCTTGTACATAGGGGTAGTATTATAGTATTTATATTCTTGTACATAGAGCAGTATTATAGTAGTTATATTCTTGTACATAGGAGGTAGTATTATAGTAGTTATATTCTTGTACATAGGGGCAGTATTATAGTAGTTATATTCTTGTACATAGGAGTAGTATTATAGTAGTTATATTTTTGTACATAGGAGGTAGTATTATAGTAGTTATATTCTTGTACATAGGAGTAGTATTATAGTAGTTATATTCTTGTACATAGGACTAGTATTATAGTATTTATATTCTTGTACATAGAGCAGTATTATAGTAGTTATATTCTTGTACATAGCAGCAGTATTATAGTAGTTATATTCTTGTACATAGCAGCAGTATTATAGTAGTTATATTCTTGTACATAGGAGTAGTATTATTGTAGTTATATTCTTGTACATAGGAGTAGTATTATAGTAGTTATATTCTTGTACATAGGAGGTAGTATTATAGTAGTTATATTCTTGTACATAGGAGCAGTATTATAGTAGTTATATTCTTGTACATAGGAGGTAGTATTATAGTAGTTATATTCTTGTACATAGGAGCAGTATTATAGTAGTTATATTCTTGTACATAGGAGGTAGTATTATAGTAGTTATATTCTTGTACATAGGAGGTAGTATTATAGTAGTTATATTCTTGTACATAGGGGGCAGTATTATAGTAGTTATATTCTTGTACATAGGAGCAGTATTATAGTAGTTATATTCTTGTACATAGTAGTATTAGAGTAGTTATATTCTTGTATATAGGAGTAGTATTATAGTAGTTATATTCTTGTACAGAGGAGTAGTATTATAGTAGTTATATTCTTGTACATAGGAGTAGTATTATAGTAGTTATATTCTTGTACATAGGAGCAGTATTATAGTAGTTATATTCTTGTACATAGGAGTAGTATTATAGTAGTTATATTCTTGTACATAGGAGTAGTATTATAGTAGTTATATTCTTGTACATAGGAGGTAGTATTATAGTAGTTATATTCTTGTACATAGGAGGTAGTATTATAGTAGTTATATTCTTGTATATAGGAGCAGTATTATAGTAGTTATATTCTTGTACATAGGAGTAGTATTATAGTAGTTATATTCTTGTACATAGGAGCAGTATTATAGTAGTTATATTCTTGTACATAGGAGGTAGTATTATAGTAGTTATATTCTTGTACATAGGAGCAGTATTATAGTAGTTACAGTTAGGGCCAGAAATATTTGGACAGTGACACAATTTTCGCGAGTTGGGCTCTGCATGCCACCACATTGGTTTTGAAATGAAACCTCTACAACAGAATTCAAGTGCAGATTGTAACGTTTAATTTGAAGGGTTGAACAAAAATATCTGATAGAAAATGTAGGAATTGTAGACATTTCTTTACAAACACTCCACATTTTAGGAGCTCAAAAGTAATTGGACAAATAAACATAACCCAAACAAAATATTTTTTTTTTCAATATTTTGTTGCGAATCCTTTGGAGGCAATCACTGCCTTAAGTCTGGAACCCATGGACATCACCAAACGCTGGGTTTCCTCCTTCTTAATGCTTTGCCAGGCCTTTACAGCCACAGCCTTCAGGTCTTGCTTGTTTGTGGGTCTTTCCGCCTTAAGTCTGGATTTGAGCAAGTGAAATGCATGCTCAATTGGGGTAAGATCTGGTGATTGACTTGGCCATTGCAGAATGTTCCACTTTTTTGCACTCATGAACTCCTGGGTAGCTTTGGCTGTATGCTTGGGGTCATTGTCCATCTGTACTATGAAGCGCCGTCCGATCAACTTGGCATTATTTGGCTGAATCTGGGCTGAAAGTATATCCCGGTACACTTCAGAATTCATCCGGCTACTCTTGTCTGCTGTTATGTCATCAATAAACACAAGTGACCCAGTGCCGCCATTGAAAGCCATGCATGCCCATGCCATCACGTTGCCTCCACCATGTGTTACAGAGGATGTGGTGTGCCTTGGATCATGTGCCGTTCCCTTTCTTCTCCAAACTTTTTTCTTCCCATCATTCTGGTACAGGTTGATCTTTGTCTCATCTGTCCATAGAATACTTTCCAGAACTGAGATGGCTTCTTGAGGTGTTTTTCAGCAAATGTAACTCTGGCCTGTCTATTTTTGGAATTGATGAATGGTTTGCATCTAGATGTGAACCCTTTGTATTTACTTTCATGGAGTCTTCTCTTTACTGTTGACTTAGAGACAGATACACCTACTTCACCGAGAGTGTTCTGGACTTCAGTTGATGTTGTGAACGGATTCTTCTTGACCAAAGAAAGTGTGCGGCGATCATCCACCACTGTTGTCATCCGTGGACGCCCAGGCCTTTTTGAGTTCCCAAGCTCACCAGTCAATTCCTTTTTTCTTAGAATGTACCCGACTGTTGATTTTGCTACTCCAAGCATATCTGCTATCTCTCTGATGGATTTTTTCTTTTTTTGCAGCCTCAGGATGTTCTGCTTCACCTCAATTGAGAGTTCCTTTGACCGCATGTTGTCTGGTCACAACAACAGCTTCCAAATGCAAAACCACACACCTGGAATCAACCCCAGACCTTTTAACTACTTCATTGATTACAGGTTTACGAGGGAGACGCCTTCAGAGTTAATTGCAGCCCTTAGAGTCCATTGTCCAATTACTTTTGGTCCCTTGAAAAAGAGGAGGCTATGCATTACAGAGCTATGATTCCTAAACCCTTTCTCCGATTTGGATGTGGAAACTCATATTGCAGCTGGGAATGTGCACTTTCAGCCCATAGTATATATATAATTGTATTTCTGAACATGTTTTAGTAAACAGCTAAAATAACAAAACTTGTGTCACTGTCCAAATATTTCTGGCCCTAACTGTATATTCTTGTACATAGGAGTAGTATTATAGTAGTTATATTCTTGTACATAGGAGTAGTATTATAGTAGTTATATTCTTGTACATAGGAGGCAGTATTATAGTAGTTATATTCTTGTACATAGGAGTAGTATTATAGTAGTTATATTCTTGTACATAGGAGGCAGTATTATAGTAGTTATATTCTTGTATATAGGAGTAGTATTATAGTAGTTATATTCTTGTACATAGGAGGTAGTATTATAGTAGTTATATTCTTGTACATAGGGGTAGTATTATAGTAGTTATATTCTTGTGCATAGGGGTAGTATTATAGTAGTTATATTCTTGTACATAGGAGCAGTATTATAGTAGTTATATTCTTGTACATAGGAGTAGTATTATAGTAGTTATAGTCTTGTACATAGGAGCAGTATTATAGTAGTTATATTCTTGTACATAGGAGTAGTATTATAGTAGTTATAGTCTTGTACATAGGAGCAGTATTATAGTAGTTATATTCTTGTAAATAGGAGTAGTATTATAGTAGTTATATTCTTGTACATAGGAGTAGTATTATAGTAGTTATATTCTTGTGCATAGGGGTAGTATTATAGTAGTTATATTCTTGTACATAGGAGGTAGTATTATAGTAGTTATATTCTTGTACATAGGAGTAGTATTATAGTAGATATATTCTTGTACATAGGAGCAGTATTATAGTAGTTATATTCTTGTACATAGGAGCAGTATTATAGTAGTTATATTCTTGTACATAGGAGTAGTATTATAGTAGATATATTCTTGTACATAGGAGCAGTATTATAGTAGTTATATTCTTGTACATAGGAGCAGTATTATAGTAGTTATATTCTTGTACATACGAGGTAGTATTATAGTAGTTATATTCTTGTACATAGGAGCAGTATTATAGTAGATATATTCTTGTACATAGGAGCAGTATTATAGTAGTTATATTCTTGTACATAGGAGGTAATTTTTATTAGTAAAAACAAAACAAAAATACATTACATTCCAGCAGAATTAATAACTAATAATAATAATAATATAACATAAATCAGACATGTCTGTCAGATAACAAAAATGAGAATCACTTTAACTTAAGAGTCCATTGCTGGCAGGATAAAGAGGGGGGAAAAAAAATAAATCCATAAATAAATGAACAGACTTATTTGCAGTGTTATCAGAATATTCAGCAATCGATATATACATTTCTCCACAATTTTACATTATCAGACTTTTTTCTGACCTCCAGAGACTTTATCCACCTCAGTTCAGACATGATATATGTGACAGCGGTCATATGACGGAAGGGCTCTCTGTGTAGGGACTCCTGGGTCCTTGTATGCCAGTGATAATATTTGATGACAGTAATAATAATATACAGGGTCTCCCGGTTAATGTCACCTATATTAGTTGGGATGCCATATATGATTTCGGGGTATTTGAGTGATTGTAATCGGGGAATTTTCAGCCTCCGGGATATTTCCTGCCAGATCTTTCGCCCTCCCCCGCACTCTGATATAAAATGTGCCATGGTCTCCTCCTGCTGACAACCTAATGGACATGCCCGATCTGTCACACTGAGATGTTTTAGGTTGCCTCTTACAAAAAGTTTCCCATGCAGAGATAGCCAGGCAATGTCAAAGAACTTTGCAGGGAGCCTCAGACCAGTGAGGAGCCTCAGACTATCCTGCAGGGTTGTAGATGTGCAGTCCCTCAATGCCGGCTGGAGACAATAGAAGGTCTTACATACCCTGGTGTATAGATCTCTCCTGGTCTTACTCACCAGATAGGTCTTTTCAATACCCCATTTTTTCAGGCACCTTATGCCATAGTCCAGATACTGGGGGAGGTAGTCACGAGTCGATCGACCCCTCTTAAGGCTGCCGCCTCGCACCCAGGATTCTGCAAAAGGCAATATCCAATTCCTGATACTATTTACCCACAGGGAGCTGTTATCTGAGTCCAGGCAACCAAAATTTACTTTTAGAAACATGGAGTCAAAAAACACCCTTGGATTTAACATATCCAGCCCACCCTCTCTCCTCTGTAGGTAGGTTATCCCTCTTTTTACTGGGTTCAACCTGTTCCCCCACAAAAGTTGGAAGAACAGGCTAAAGAGCCTAGCGGAGAAAGATTCTGGCAAAGGAAAGACAACAGAGACGTACAAGAAGACAGGGACCAGGTAAGTCTTCAACATTTTAACCCTTTCTCTATAGGTCAGCCTCCAGTTCTTCCATCGCTGAACCTTTGCATTTCCGGATTCCAACTTTTCTTCCCAATTTAGTCTGCAATTATCATCCCTCCCGAATTTCACCCCAAGGATCTTAATATAGGAGGAGGCCTGTGCAAACTGCGGCAGATCAAATGTAGGACCAGTATGACCCGTCCAGAGAGCTTGACTCTTCTCAAGGTTGACAAGAGACCCGGAGGCCTCTGAGTAACTTCTGATGGCTGCAGACAACATCTCCACCTCACGAGGCTCAGATATCACCACAGTCACATCATCCGCGTAGGCAACAACTCTCAGGGGCAAGCAGTGGGGGACCGGCGCCCCCTGAAAATCACACTCCTGCAGTGACCTAAGAAACGGGTCTATGGCAAACACATACAGTAATGGACTCAGTGGGCAACCTTGTCTCACCCCTGCCTCAACCCTGAAAGCATCACCCTGCCAACCATTAATCAGAGGAAAGCTCTCCGCCTCACGGTACAAAGTTCTCAGCCAATCCACAAATTGTCCCGGAATACCGTACTTTGTCAAAGTCGCCCATAGATACTCATGGTCTACTCTGTCAAAGGCCTTAGCCTGGTCAAGACTCACAACATATCTCCCACACCTCAGAGCTTTACATCTCTCAAACATCTCCCTTATCGAGATAACTGCTCCAGAGATGTTCCGCCCTTTAACTGTGCCAAACTGTGAGCCTGCCAACAGTGCCGGGGACAAACAAACTAATCTAGAGAACAGAATTTTTGCAAGAATCTTCCTATCGACATTCAAGAGGGCAATCGGCCTCCAGTTCTTGATGTCACTAGGCTCTTTACCTTTAGACAGCAGGATCAGGGAGGACACTCTCATGGATGGAGGCATCAGGTGGTTTTCTAGACTAGTTTTGTATACATCCACGAGAATTGGTGCCAAGAGGTCTCGGAATTTCTTATAGAACTCAGCTGTAATCCCATCTGGACCTGGTGCCTTCTTCAGATGTAACTTATCTATGGCCTCTTTCACCTCCTCCACTGTTAACTCTGCTGTCAAAGGAGAAAAGTCCAAATCATTAGTATCAGGACCTGGAGTTGCCTCCAAGAATTGAGCCACCTTCTCTCTATCCAAAACCTTCTTCTGAAACAAGTCAGCATAGTAAGTTCTCACCACCCCCAGGATACCCTCCCGAGACTCCTGTAACACCCTGGGAGTCAGTGAGACCTGTGACCGATTTATTTGCCACCCGCTCCCTGCAATTCTCAAAAGGATCCGGAGCCCCTAAGGACCCATAATCCCGTTCAAGAACCAGGGATGTATACCTGCGGTACTGATACTGACTGATCTCAGATTTCAGCCGGTCAATCTTCTGTTGGTTATCCCCGCCCGCCGAATAGAGTGACTCTAATTCTTTCCGCAGCCTGAGATACTGGCTATACTTACTCTTCCCCTTCTTAACTGACAGTCTCCTTAAGAGGGATCTGATCTCCTCCTTGACATCCTCCCACCAGTCTGCCATGTTATCATAAAACACCACTCTCTCAAGCTGGTTCTGAAATAGAGAGTGGACACAACTCCGGACACAGTCATCGTCCAAGAGGCTGGAATTGAGCTTCCATAGGCCTCTCCCAATATCAGGGCGTTTTGTGGAGCCCAAGCAAAAATACAAAGCCAGATGGTCAGAATAAGGGACTGTCTTTTCACTTTTCTCACTAACATGCTCAGCGGGACTGACCAGAGCTAAGTCTATCCGACTGCATCTACCAGCGCAGGAGTAAGTGAATTTTGGTTTCCTACCACCCTCAGTAAACACATCAGACAGACCAGCCTGTGAAATAATTCTGCTTAAGACCTTGCAGTCCCTGGTGAGAGGCCGACCAGTAGGTCTGTCACTGGATGACATGGTGGCATTGAAGTCCCCTGCCATGACTACCGGAACAGATGTAAACAAGTACTGCTTGACTTCATCAAACAGACGTGCCCTTTCCATCACCGACTGCGGTGGACCATAGATATTAATGAGTCGGAGCCTTCTGCCTCGGATGGTAACTTCTAAAACCAGGCACCTCCCCATCAGAACCTCAGTGAATCTGTGTATGGTGACATCAGGGGTGTTAAACAGTATAGAAACCCCGGCATAAGGTTCCACAGCCAGAGACCAGAAGGACGGGCCAGATTTCCATTCTCTCTCTGCTTCTCGTATTAGTCCTAAAGTATTTAAACGGGTTTCTTGTAAGAAATAGACATCGGCATCAAGATATCTCAGATGTTCATACACTGCGTGTCTTGTCCTCCTTGCTCGGATGCTATTCACATTACTAGAGATAACTTTAAGATAGAAACCTGCCATCAGAACAACTAGGAATATGAGAAACAGAGAGATGGGCCCCATTGTCATAGATCAGAGTCAGAGGTGTCCTGGTGACCAGCTGTTTCCATGTCTGATTCGGACTGCCCCTCATCTCGGTGGGGTCTCCTCTTATTGGGAGGATCGCCCTCTGGTTCATCCTCATACTCCGCCATCATTCGTGAGAGTTCTCTGTCTAGTTCTGCTTCTCCGTCTGACTCTGATAGGACACTAAATCTATTCCCCGTTGCAGTGACCTCGCCTGCACTACTTACTCTCATCTTTGTAGGCTTTTCTACCGTGGTCCACTCACCCTCAGGCTTACGGCTGGCTTTATCCTTCTTCCTCCTTTTATTATTGTTGGATGATCGGGCAGGAGAAGAGACGACCACTGAGGGTTGTACAACCTGCTCGACAACCTCCATGGTCGTCTCAATGGGACCTGACTCGGCCTGGTCTTGGGTGGTATCACCTGTATGTGGTTGAGGCTCCGCCTCCGTGACTACTGACCCTGACAATAGCGCCTCCTCCTCCTCCTGTATGTCATCAGCCGCTGCCAGCAAGTCCTCATCAGGGCTATCCTTACAGATGTTATGCCAGGCATCAGGACAATCTCTGTGGGGGTGACCGATCCGACCGCACAGGTTACACCTAATGTTTTGGCATGTGGCACTCACGTGGCCCATTTCATTACATAGGCTACACTTTACCATGGAGCATACACTGGCCACATGGCCGGCCTTCCCACACTTGAAGCACCGGCGAGGCTGACCCGCATAGAAGCAGATCCCTTTTTCTCGGCCTATAAAGAACGAATTGGGCAGATGTTGGGTTATGTTGTTCTGCTGACGCAACTTCACCAGGACCCTCCACCCACCGGTCCAGACCCCGTCTTCATCCCTGTTCTTACTAAGATCGGACATGAGGTCACAATGCCTCCTGAGCCAGATGACAATATCCTGAGGGGGAACGGCTTCATTCCAAAATACAATTGTGACAGAGGCTGTATCTGGCCTAGAGATGGGGATGAAACTGAACTTATCCCAACCTTCCGTATCTCTCAACCTGGTGAGATTGGCCCAGAACCGGTCCAGATCAGACATCAGCTTAAAACTAACATCATACCCCTGGCGGTCAGGAAGGTTTATGACGGCCAGGATATCAGTCGGCACAAAGCCCATCTGGGTACATAGGAGCTCTCGGACCACAAACCTCCTATCCGGCAGATCCTCCTTGGCACCTCCGTGCCTAAACCTGACTACATTCCTCCTCCTGAAAGCCTGGCCTGTATAATTGGAGTTTGATGCAAAAGATGGAGCACCGCGGCTCCAGGCATTCCCTGAGGAGGTACGGCCGGATCCGCCATCTTGGCGTGTTTGTGGGCGCTGTGTGGGCTGCTGAGCACCTGTACCATGTGGTTCTGCTACTGTGCGAGTATCCAGAGGGGGAAAGTCCTGCACACTGGACTGTCCTGTGTCCGCCCCACCATCAACCTCTATGTCTGCAATATCACCAGACTCCAGAGACTGGACTGCAGAGGGGTCTGACGCCATAGATAGTGAAGGATCCCCCCCAGAAACACCTTCCCCTGCTGGGCCGTTATCACATACAGGAATATCCATAATATCAGGCACATTAGTCAGACAATCAGCGGCAGCAGAGTCCTGCACAGCAGAGTCCATATTAGTATTATAGTCAGCGGCAGCAGAGTCCTGCATAGCAGAGTCCATATTACCACTACAGTCAGCGGCAGCAGAGTCCTGCACAACAGAGTCCACAACCTGTAACCCCAAATATGTTACTCCCCCAGTACCTTCAGGTAAGAGTCCATAGTCCTGCTGCAATGACTTGTCTCCTGGGACTTGTGGTGTCTGCACAGCTGCTACTTCATTACCATTAGGCAGGGGTCCATGACCTGGTTGCAAAGTGCTGGTTGCTGGGACTTGTGGTGCCTTGCTGAGAACTGCTGCAGGTTTTTGCTGTTGCTGAACACTGGTCGCTTTCCCGTACAAATTCCCTTCCTTAAAAGGGAAACTTGCTGGCTGCAGAACTGGTTTTACATGGGACTGCTGGCTGCCACCTTGAGAGGGTTCAGACCCAGCTTTGGCACAAGGTGATGGTGACTTCTGGTATTCCTGGAACCGCTGCTGGTTTCTGTACGATTCTCCCACCGGTCCCATTTGCTCCAGTACAGTCTCGGTCTCCCGTACGTTCTCGGCGAGCTCTTTCGCCAGTGCGCTCAGCTTCCTGTCCAGTAACACCAGTTTCTCAGGGCATGCAGACTTTTTTAGATTATACGCACATTCAATCTGTCTCTGCAGATATATTTTACTGGCCTTCAATGTCTCCAGTCGCTTGACCAGTGCTGGTATCTCATCTGCCAGGCGCAGTTCTGGTGCTCGCTCAGTAGCTGTGACAGTCTGTGCATTGTTGGAAAGCTTTGCAGGTTGGTTACCCCCAGTATGGCTTCTGGTTGGTGTAGCCTGTGATTTCTGACATGCTACGGCTGTTGTCACTGCCATGGGCCCACAATGTCCAGACTGGGGACTATGTCCCAGTTTATTTCCAGTGACTGTACTGCTGGTACCTTGAAGCTTCCCCGCTGGTCTCCCTTTGATCTCCTCCACTGCCTTCACTACATTTTTGTAGTTACCGCTTCCAGATCTTGTCCGCTCAGACCGTACCAATACAGACTGCTGCATGTTCTCCTGCATGGTCTGCTTCTCCAGGGATGTTCTCCTCTGTCTGCAGGAGGGTGGGGTGGACTGGACACCTGCAACCTGCAATGGAGTCTGCACAGGCTGCAAAGTTTGCTCCTTACATTCAACCATTTTGCTTGGTTGTTGCACCGTACTACTGCTTGCTTCCGTTACTTCTTCCTTTACAACTTTCTTCCCATCTTGGCTTGCTGCACTAGGACTGCTGACACACTGGACACGATTCCCATTACTGGGGACTTTAGGATTTCCATCCATTTTTTTAGTTGTCTGGGAATTGCTTCCCAGAGAAGGCCTTGGAGCCTGGGCCTTGGCAGGGGAACTTCCCCACCCAGGGTGGCCCCGCCCTGGGCTATCTCCAGACATCAGGAGCCTCAGGAGAGCTACAAAAACACGTCCTCACAGCTAGGAGGTAGTATTATAGTAGTTATATTCTTGTACATAAGAGGTAGTATTATAGTAGTTATATTCTTGTACATAGGAGGTAGTATTATAGTAGTTATATTCTTGTACATAGGAGCAGTATTATACTAGTTATATTCTTGTACATAGGAGCAGTATTATAGTAGTTATATTCTTGTACATAGGAGCAGTATTATAGTAGTTATATTCTTGTACATAGGAGCAGTATTATAGTAGTTATAGTCTTGTACATAGGAGCAGTATTATAGTAGTTATAGTCTTGTACATAGGAGTAGTATTATAGTAGTTATAGTCTTGTACATAGGAGCAGTATTATAGTAGTTATATTCTTGTAAATAGGAGTAGTATTATAGTAGTTATATTCTTGTACATAGGAGTAGTATTATAGTAGTTATATTCTTGTGCATAGGGGTAGTATTATAGTAGTTATATTCTTGTACATAGGAGCAGTATTATACTAGTTATATTCTTGTACATAGGAGTAGTATTATAGTAGTTATATTCTTGTACATAGGAGGTAGTATTATAGTAGTTATATTCTTGTACATAGGAGCAGTATTATAGTAGTTATAGTCTTGTACATAGGAGCAGTATTATAGTAGTTATAGTCTTGTACATAGGAGTAGTATTATAGTAGTTATAGTCTTGTACATAGGAGCAGTATTATAGTAGTTATATTCTTGTAAATAGGAGTAGTATTATAGTAGTTATATTCTTGTACATAGGAGTAGTATTATAGTAGTTATATTCTTGTGCATAGGGGTAGTATTATAGTAGTTATATTCTTGTACATAGGAGCAGTATTATAGTAGTTATATTCTTGTACATAGGAGTAGTATTATAGTAGATATATTCTTGTACATAGGAGCAGTATTATAGTAGTTATATTCTTGTACATACGAGGTAGTATTATAGTAGTTATATTCTTGTACATAGGAGTAGTATTATAGTAGTTATATTCTTGTACATAGGAGCAGTATTATAGTAGATATATTCTTGTACATAGGAGCAGTATTATAGTAGTTATATTCTTGTACATAGGAGGTAATATTATAGTAGTTATATTCTTGTACATAGGAGTAGTATTATAGTAGTTATATTCTTGTACATAGGAGCAGTATTATAGTAGTTATATTCTTGTACATAGGAGTAGTATTATAGTAGTTATATTCTAGTACATAGGAGTAGTATTATAGTAGTTATATTCTTGTACATAGGAGTAGTATTATAGTAGTTATATTCTTGTACATAGGAGCAGTATTATAGTAGTTATATTCTAGTACATAGGAGTAGTATTATAGTAGTTATATTCTTGTACATAGGAGTAGTATTATAGTAGTTATATTCTTGTACATAGGAGCAGTATTATAGTAGTTATATTCTTGTACATAGGAGTAGTATTATAGTAGTTATATTCTAGTACATAGGAGTAGTATTATAGTAGTTATATTCTTGTACATAGGAGTAGTATTATAGTAGTTATATTCTTGTACATAGGAGCAGTATTATAGTAGTTATATTCTTGTACATAGGAGTAGTATTATAGTAGATATATTCTTGTACATAGGAGTAGTATTATAGTAGTTATATTCTTGTACATAGGAGCAGTATTATAGTAGTTATATTCTTGTACATAGGAGTAGTATTATAGTAGATATATTCTTGTACATAGGGGGCAGTATTATAGTAGGTATATTCTTGTACATAGGAGTAGTATTATAGTAGTTATAGTCTTGTACATAGGAGCAGTATTATAGTAGTTATATTCTTGTACATAGGAGGTAGTATTATAGTAGTTATATTCTTGTACATAGGAGTAGTATTATAGTAGATATATTCTTGTACATAGGAGTAGTATTATAGTAGATATATTCTTGTACATAGGGGGCAGTATTATAGTAGGTATATTCTTGTACATAGGAGTAGTATTATAGTAGTTATATTCTTGTACATAGGAGCAGTATTATAGTAGTTATATTCTTGTACATAGGAGTAGTATTATAGTAGTTATATTCTTGTACATAGGGGGTAGTATTATAGTAGTTATATTCTTGTACATAGGAGTAGTATTATAGTAGATATATTCTTGTACATAGGAGTAGTATTATAGTAGTTATATTCTTGTACATAGGAGTAGTATTATAGTAGATATATTCTTGTACATAGGGGGCAGTATTATAGTAGGTATATTCTTGTACATAGGAGTAGTATTATAGTAGTTATAGTCTTGTACATAGGAGCAGTATTATAGTAGTTATATTCTTGTACATAGGAGGTAGTATTATAGTAGTTATATTCTTGTACATAGGAGTAGTATTATAGTAGATATATTCTTGTACATAGGGGGCAGTATTATAGTAGGTATATTCTTGTACATAGGAGTAGTATTATAGTAGTTATAGTCTTGTACATAGGAGGTAATATTATAGTAGTTATATTCTTGTACATAGGAGGTAGTATTATAGTAGTTATATTCTTGTACATAGGAGTAGTATTATAGTAGATATATTCTTGTACATAGGAGTAGTATTATAATAGTTATATTCTTGTACATACGAGGTAGTATTATAGTAGTTATATTCTTGTACATAGGAGCAGTATTATAGTAGTTATATTCTTGTACATAGGAGTAGTATTATAGTAGATATATTCTTGTACATAGGAGCAGTATTATAGTAGTTATATTCTTGTACATAGGAGTAGTATTATAGTAGTTATATTCTTGTACATAGGAGCAGTATTATAGTAGTTATATTCTTGTACATAGGAGTAGTATTATAGTAGATATATTCTTGTACATAGGGGGCAGTATTATAGTAGGTATATTCTTGTACATAGGAGTAGTATTATAGTAGTTATAGTCTTGTACATAGGAGCAGTATTATAGTAGTTATATTCTTGTACATAGGAGTAGTATTATAGTAGTTATATTCTTGTACATAGGAGCAGTATTATAGTAGTTATATTCTTGTACATAGGAGTAGTATTATAGTAGTTATATTCTTGTACATAGGGGGTAGTATTATAGTAGTTATATTCTTGTACATAGGAGCAGTATTATAGTAGTTATATTCTTGTACATAGGAGCAGTATTATAGTAGATATATTCTTGTACATAGGAGTAGTATTATAGTAGTTATATTCTTGTACATAGGAGTAGTATTATAGTAGATATATTCTTGTACATAGGGGGCAGTATTATAGTAGGTATATTCTTGTACATAGGAGTAGTATTATAGTAGTTATAGTCTTGTACATAGGAGCAGTATTATAGTAGTTACAGTCTTGTACATAGGAGCAGTATTATAGTAGTTATATTCTTGTACATAGGAGGTAGTATTATAGTAGTTATATTCTTGTACATAGGAGTAGTATTATAGTAGATATATTCTTGTACATAGGGGGCAGTATTATAGTAGGTATATTCTTGTACATAGGAGTAGTATTATAGTAGTTATAGTCTTGTACATAGGAGGTAGTATTATAGTAGTTATATTCTTGTACATAGGAGTAGTATTATAGTAGTTATATTCTTGTACATAGGGGGTAGTATTATAGTAGTTATATTCTTGTACATAGGAGTAATATTATAGTAGATATATTCTTGTACATAGGAGTAGTATTATAGTAGATATATTCTTGTACATAGGAGTAGTATTATAGTACTTATATTCTTGTACATAGGAGCAGTATTATAGTAGTTATATTCTTGTACATAGGAGTAGTATTATAGTAGTTATATTCTTGTACATAGGAGTAGTATTATAGTAGATATATTCTTGTACATAGGAGTAGTATTATAGTAGTTATATTCTTGTACATAGGAGCAGTATTATAGTAGTTATATTCTTGTACATAGGAGTAGTATTATAGTAGATATATTCTTGTACATAGGAGCAGTATTATAGTAGTTATATTCTTGTACATAGGAGCAGTATTATAGTAGTTATATTCTTGTACATAGGAGTAGTATTATAGTAGTTATATTCTTGTACATAGGGGGCAGTATTATAGTAGGTATATTCTTGTACATAGGAGTAGTATTATAGTAGATATATTCTTGTACATAGGGGGCAGTATTATAGTAGGTATATTCTTGTACATAGGAGTAGTATTATAGTAGTTATAGTCTTGTACATAGGAGGTAGTATTATAGTAGTTATATTCTTGTACATAGGAGTAGTATTATAGTAGTTATATTCTTGTACATAGGGGGTAGTATTATAGTAGTTATATTCTTGTACATAGGAGTAATATTATAGTAGATATATTCTTGTACATAGGAGCAGTATTATAGTAGTTATATTCTTGTACATAGGAGTAGTATTATAGTAGTTATATTCTTGTACATAGGAGTAGTATTATAGTAGATATATTCTTGTACATAGGAGTAGTATTATAGTAGTTATATTCTTGTACATAGGAACAGTATTATAGTAGTTATATTCTTGTACATAGAAGGCAGTATTATAGTAGTTATATTCTTGTACATAGGAGCGGTATTATAGTAGTTATATTCTTGTACATAGGAGCAGTATTATAGTAGTTATATTCTTGTACATAGGAGCAGTATTATAGTAGTTATATTCTTGTACATAGGAGCAGTATTATAGTAGTTATATTCTTGTACATAGGAGGTAGTATTATAGTAGTTATATGCTTGTACATAGGAGTAGTATTATAGTAGTTATATTCTTGTACATAGGAGTAGTATTATAGTAGTTATATTCTTGTACATAGGAGTAGTATTATAGTAGTTATATTCTTGTACATAGGAGGTAGTATTATAGTAGTTATATGCTTGTACATAGGAGTAGTATTATAGTAGTTATATTCTCGTACATAGGAGCAGTATTATAGTAGTTATATTCTTGTACATAGGAGCAATATTATAGTAGTTATATTCTTGTACATAGAAGGCAGTATTATAGTAGTTATATTCTTGTACATAGGAGCAATATTATAGTAGTTATATTCTTGTACATAGAAGGCAGTATTATAGTAGTTATATTCTTGTACATAGGAGTAGTATTATAGTAGTTATATTCTTGTACATAGGAGTAGTATTATAGTAGTTATATTCTTGTACATAGGAACAGTATTATAGTAGTTATATTCTTGTATATAGGAGCAGTATTATACCGTGTTTCCCCGATAGTAAGACGTAGAGGGGGTTTTAGGGAGGTCGGCTAATGTAAGACATACCCCGAAAGTAAGACATAGTGGGACTTTCGGGGTAAAAATAATGTAAGACACTGTCTTACTTTCGGGGGGGGGGGGGGTGTTACTACTGTATCGGGGAAACACGGGGCTCCGCTGTGCTGTGAGAGCCGGGGGGAACGCCCCCTCCCTCTGCTCGCAGTACTCGTCCATAGACGAGCATTATCGGGGAGGGAGGGGGCGTTCCCCCCGGCTCTCACAGCACAGCGCTGTGAAGAAGGACTTTGCCGGCGGCTGTTTAACCCCCCGCGTGCCAGCCGCTTCTATTCATTTCAATGGCACGCTTTCATTGAAATGAATGGAAGCGCTCGGCAAGCGAGGAGTTAAAGGGATTCTTCCATTAAAAGAAGTTCTTTCCACTGACCACGTCGGAATAGCCTTAAAAAAGGCTATTCGTCTCCTACCTGTTGCCGTAGCCAGCGCCGCATTCTTCCTCAGCTGCGTCCGCCCCGTCTATGTCCCCGTCGGGCCTCATGGATGACGCATGCGCAGTCGGCTCTAACAGGCTCTCGCAACCAGATTCTTAATGGTAGAATCCCGTTATGCGGCGGCCGCCGGCAAAGTCTGCCTGCCGCTTCCATACATTGCAATGGGAGCACGCTATTCAAATAGTAATCGCGCATCTCTAACTTCAATTGTAAGAATTTACAATTGAAGTTAGAGATGAACGAATACTATTTGAATAGCGCGCTCCTATTGCAATGTATGGAAGCGGCAGGCAGACTTTGCCGACGGCCGCCGCTTAACTCCTCATGTGCCGCCGCTTCAATCCATATGATTGATGATGATGGGGGGGGGGGGGGGGGGGCGGAGAGGGCGGTTGGTTTTCCCAATATAAGACATACCCCGGAAGTAAGACATAGTGGGACTTTTGGGGGTAAAAAGAATTTAAGACACTGCCTTACTTTCGGGGAAACACGGTAGTAGTTATATTCCCCCTACGCCCAACAGCAGCACAACTGGGGTATTCCTGCCCCTAATGAGCTGTTAGGACAGGTGGAATTTTTAATTACCTAACAGCTTTTGACCCCTATAAGAGGCCGGAAGACCTGCTCCTCCCTTGTGTTTTTTTCTGTCCTGTGGGACAGGTCAGGTGGTCAGGGGGGGAGCAGGTGTTCTGACCTCCTATAGGGGTCCACTACTCTCCCCCATCCGTACCTGACAGCGGAAGATCTTTTTCTTGGACATCCTCTTCTTTTTTCAGCAGGGGTCCTCTTCTCCCGGCGAGGACCCTGCCGGCTCGTGCGCGCTCCTGTCTGGCTGGCGCGCCGGGTCGGGGCTTTCCCCGGGTATAGGAACGCTAGACCTAGGAACCTTTCTCAGGTTCCTTGGGTCCGCCGTCTAGCAGGGTCCGCCGCGCATGCGCAGTGCGCGGGTCTCGCGGCGGACGGAAAGAGAATGACCCCTAGACACGAGCATTGCCGTGGTAGCCCCTGTCTTCCCCCCTCCCCTTTTCTCATGGAGATTCTGGCTCTGTTGTAGCCCCTGCCCCCTGGGCGGGGCTCCGGGCAAAACCCCGCCCCCTGGCCTATTTAAAGAGGACCTTTCACCATATCTGGGCACATGCAGTGTTATATACTGCCGGAAAGCTGACAGTGCGCTGAATTCAGCACACTGTCGGCTTTCCCGATCTGTGCCCGGTGTGAAGAGCTTACGGTGCCGGTACCGTAGTGCTCTATGGTCAGAAGGGCGTTTCTGACCATTAGCCAGAGACGTCCTTCTGCCTCGCGGCGCCAATCGCGCTGTGCTGTGGAGCGGGGAGGAACGCCCCCTCCCTCTGCTCACACAGCTTGTCCATAGACCAGCATTATCAGGAGAGGGAGGGGGCGTTCCTCCCCGCTCCACAGCACAGCGCGATTGGCGCCGCGAGGCAGAAGGACGTCTCTGGCTAATGGTCAGAAACGCCCTTCTGACCATAGAGCACTACGGTACCGGCACCGTAAGCTCTTCACACCGGGCACAGATCTGGAAAGCCGACAGTGCGCTGAATTCAGCGCACTGTCAGCTTTCCGGCAGTATATAACACTGCATGTGCCCAGATATGGTGAAAGGTCCTCTTTAAGTCCCCCTAGAGCTTCAGTTAGTGCTTGTCGCTCCGGTTGCAAGCACATCAGTTGGTGAAGCTCCCTGGTCATTTCATTGCTGGAGAGCTGTCTTCATTGACTAAGGTTTGGTGGACATGGCCGGGGGGGAAGGGGGGAGGGAGGTTGGGGAGTTGCATCCCTGGGGGCAGTAAGTAGTTAGTGTATCCTTTTCTTCCTCCTCAGAATGTCTTCTTCTTCCTCCACTGTTCCTCCTAGAAGGAAGGCTGCTTCCAAAAGGAAGCATCTGGCGTGCGCTTCCTGTAGAGTTCCGCTGCCTGATGACTCCCAATATCGGTTCTGTCAGGGGTGCAGAGCCCCCTCTGTTGAAACAACTCCCATGCGAGAGATGGTTTGCTGGGTGAAGGGGTACGTCCAGGACTCCATGAAAAGGATGGAAGCCGTCTCCCTGGCCAAGAGGCCACGGCTGGATTGTGAATTGTCCCTGCCGCCTCTGGAAAAGCTGCGCCTCAGGGATGTGGAGTCGTCTTCTAGTACGGAGGAGGAGAAGGAGATTTTTCCCCTGGACAAAATGTCCAGAGTATTCAAGACCCTAAGAATCAGAGACCGGGAAGGCGGGGAAGGCTCTAGCCGTAGGTCTCGTACCTTCAGGCCCTCTTCGGAGATGCTCCGCCTGATGGAGGGCGAATGGAGGCACCCGGAGAGATCCTTTGCGCCATCGACACGCTTCAAGGCACTTTTTCCCGTCTCTGAAAGTCAACTAAAGGCGTGGGGTCCCCCACCAAAGGTAGACATCGCCGTGGCCAAGTTATCAAGGCGCTCCATCCTTCCATCAGAGGACGGCTCGGGCCTCAGGGACCCCATGGATCGCCGAGTCGAAGGATCTTTGAGGCGTGTATATTCGTCCGCCTCTGCCCAGGCCTCTTTGGGCATGGTCGCGAATGAGGTAGCAACTGGCTTACGCGCAGAACTGTCATCCCTGGCCAAGGACATCGATTCCAGCGTGGATCGTGATGATCTCCTCGCGGCAGTGTCCGACATCACGCTGTTGGTGGATCACCTGACAGAAGCTACCCATTTTCAGACCCGTCTGGCGGCTAGATCCATGGCACTGGCTACTGTGGCTCGCCGACGCCTATGGCTGAAGCCCTGGAAGGCTGACCTTACTTCCAAAAATAGCCTCTGTGGTCTCCCCTTTGAGCCCGGACGGCTGTTCAGAAGGGAGCTCGACCACATCATGGAAGGCTGGGCCGACTCCAAGGGCAAGAACCTGCCACAGCCCCTTGAAGTTCGGAGTACCTCCTTTCGAGGAAGAGGCACCCGGAGAGGCACCAGAGACCAGCGGCGATCCGGGAGAGGAAGAGGTCGGGGCTCATCTGGTGGCCGTAAGAATGCCCCCTTCTAATTCCTTCTCAGTACACCCCACCCTTCCTACCCCCCCCCTCCCCTGGGGTGGGCGGTCGTCTTTCCCACTATGTGGAGGCCTGGCGGCAGAATATTCGGGACCCCTGGGTCATCCAGATGATCCAGGAAGGTTATAAAATTAATTTTGTTTCCCAGCCGCCAGAGAAGATGGTAAGAACCCGCCCTCTTCAGGGCCCCAAACAACTTCATCTGGAGAGATTGATTCAGGAGTACGTGGACAAGGCCGCGCTAGAGATGGTTCCTCGCGCAGAACAAGGCACAGGCGTCTACTCTCCAGTCTTCTTGGTCCCCAAGTCATCAGGCGAGTGGCGTATGATCATCGATCTCAGGTATCTGAATCACTTCATCCGCAGGCTGCGGTTTCGCATGGAAACCATAAGGTCAGTACTACCTTTCATGCACCCTGGAGATCACTTCGTCACTCTGGACCTGAAGGACGCCTACCTCCACGTACCCATCTTTCTGGCACACCGAAAGTTCCTAAGGATTGCCGTAGACATACAAGGGAAAGAGGCGCACTTCCAGTTCGCAGCCCTCCCGTTCGGCATATCCTCCGCCCCCCACACCTTCACAAAGGTCATAGCTCCGGTCGCTGCCGCCCTGCGCCTTCAAGGCATATTCATAGTCCCGTACCTGGACGACTGGCTTCTGAAGGCTCATTCAAAGGAGGTTCTTACCACGCAGGTGCAGACCGTCGTAGCTCTACTAGACAAGCTGGGGTGGCTGGTAAACTGGCAGAAGTCAGTGATGGTGCCATCAACACGAGTTCAGTTCCTGGGACTTATTCTAGACTCTCTCAACATGACGGTCTCTCTACCCTCTCCTCGCAAAAGGAAAATTGCTCGGGCGGCACATCATTTGTCTTCCACACGGAAGGTCACCATCAGGACGGCGATGAAGGTCCTCGGATTGATGTCTGCTGCCCTAGATGCAGTTCCTTGGGCCCTATGGCATATGCGCCCTCTACAGAACGAGATCTTGAGAGTCTGGAATCACAGTCCTTCAAGTTTACAGAAGCCAATCCAGTTAACCATCAGCACCCGGCAAACCTTGCCCTGGTGGACCCATCTGCGAGATGGGAAGTCCTCGGTCCAGCCCGCCTGGACCCTGTTGACTACAGATGCCTCCCTCTCAGGCTGGGGAGCTCATCTGGGGGAGACCCCGGTTCAAGGTACATGGAATCAGCGGGAGAGGACGCACTCATCCAACTGGCGCGAGCTTACCGCAGTTCATCGAGCCCTTCTGTCATTTGCACCACTTCTACGGGGGAAGGCGGTCAAAGTAAGATCAGACAATCTGACGACAGTCCATTATATCAACAAGCAGGGAGGAACCAGGTCCCCCTCGCTCATGCAAGTCGCCAACCTGATCTTCTCCTGGGCAGAACGAAACCTCTCCCAGCTGGCCGCGGTACATATCCAGGGCCGCCTGAACATCCTAGCGGATCAACTCAGCAGAGGCCGGCCGACCGCAGGCGAATGGTCCCTGAACCAGGACATCTTCCACTACCTGACCAGGAGGTGTGGTCTCCCCGAGGTGGATCTGATGGCCACCCAACACAATGCCAAAGTAGAAAGGTTTTGCTCCCTGTACCGGGAAGACAACCCTTTGGCTGTGGATGCCCTGTCAATACCATGGAGGTTCAAACTGGCATACGTGTTCCCTCCCATCCCGATGATCCCAAAGGTATTGGCGAAACTCAGGCAGGACCAGACTTCGGCAATAGTGATCATGCCGTTCTGGCCAAAAAGGGCATGGTTCACCGACCTTATCCTTATGAGTCGGGGGAACTACTGGAGGCTTCCATCAGTCAGGAACCTGGTGTCACTGAACAGTCGGCCGTGCCTGGGCCTAGACAAATTCAACCTCACTGCCTGGAGGCTAACCGCGCCATACGCGCAGACAGAGGATTGTCCCAGGGAGTGCTAAGTACCTTAGCCCATTCAAGAGCAGAGGCAACCAATCAGAGCTACCAAAGGATCGCCCGGATATTCCGAGATTGGTGTACAGGCAGCCACTGCGATCCAGACAGAGATGCAGTCCTAGAGTTCTTACAGAACGGCTTGGAGAGAGGACTAGCACCTGCCACCCTCAAGGTTCAAGTGTCAGCTCTATCTGCTCTCCTGGAGACACGGTTATCACAAGATCCTCTTGTCAAACAGTTCCTTAGGGGGGCTGCCAGGCTCCGCCCCCAGGTACGGCCCCCTGTCCCAAGGTGGGACCTGGCCGCGGTTCTACAAGGGCTATGTGCGCCCCCCTTCGAACCATTATCTGAAGTGGACTGGAAGTACCTGTCATTTAAAGTGACCTTTCTGTTGGCAATAACCTCCGCCAAGAGGGTTGGCGAATTGCAGGCTCTAGCAGCCTCCGAACCTTTCATAACTTTCTTTCCTGACAGAGTACAGCTAAGGTTCGTCCCAGGATTCTTGCCGAAGGTACCCACACTTCAGAACACCAATCAAGTGATCACCCTACCGGGCTTCTTTCCCTCCCCTGCCACTGAGCAGGAGGAGAAGCTACACACACTGGATCTGGTAAGAGCACTACGTATCTACCTGGATCGTACAGCACCGTTCCGAAGATCAGAGAATCTTCTGGTTAATGTGTTTGGCCACAATAGAGGCACTAAAGCATCAAAGGTAACCCTGTCTAGATGGATCAGAGAAGCTATCAGCTGTTCCCTACGGGCTCAGAATCTTCCTGTTCCAGATTTCCTACGAGCCCATGCCACCCGATCAGTGGCGACATCATGGGCAGAGACACGGTTCCTCTCTTTAGAGCAGATATGTGCAGCAGCCTCTTGGAGCTCACAGCTGACTTTTGCCAAACACTACAGATTGGACTGGCGTACGGCCGATGCTACAGCATTTGGGCACTCCGTCTTGGCATCAGCCTGCCAGGAGGTCCCGCCCTAGGGGAGATAATACTTGCTAAATCCCCAGTTGTGCTGCTGTTGGGCGTAGGGGGAAAGAAAGATTATGAATGATAATCTGTTTTCCCTTAGCCCAAACAGCAGCACAAGGCTCCCTCCCTAAGAGGTGCTATTGTACAGATTTTGTGTATGTGTGTGTAGCTCTTGGCATAGATTGCTCTGTATATCATACTTGTTACTAACACAAGGGAGGAGCGGGTCTTCCGGCCAGCTCATAGGAGCAGGAATACCCCAGTTGTGCTGCTGTTTGGGCTAAGGGAAAACAGATTATCATTCATAATCTTTCTTTATTATCCTAATAGTCATCTTATTAGCAGCGTGTAGCAGGGCTGACTGTGTCATTACTTTGCTGTGTTTTCTGGATTTACTTGGGACTGCAGGTAAATGATGTTTATACTCAGACACGACACATTCAGCTCTGCTACATCTGCAGCTTATATAACTCAACTGGTATAACATTTGCTCCATATATTTCTTGTAAGTTTCAGAACTACAAGTCCCAGCATCTTTGTGTCTTGGCTTATAGCGGTGATTATATTGTTACCTTCATTGCGCTGCTAAAGTCCTTTGTACACTTTATTGTACAAAGTCCCAGTCCCAGCATACCCATAAGTTACATCTATTGTTATCTATCTGTATGGAAATCACTGCACATCATCTATCGCCCACAATAAGTATGTGCCCCCCCTTCCTCCCACCATTGGACTTAAATATCTGTTCTGCAAAGTTTTGGTGTTTTAATAGAATTTCCAGAGATGGAAACTTCTGGAAGTTTTGCAGTTTTTCTGCACCATGAGGACCCTGCACCCCTACAGCTCTGGAGGGTTACGTGGTCACACAGCTGGAGGGGGCTGGACATTAGGCTCCTCCCATGATATTATAATGAGGAGGGAGGGCTGTGGTTAGGGGAGGGGGTAAGGAAGGTCTAAAATATAAGTATAACCTGCAATTTACATGTTTACCAGCAGGTGGCAGCACTGTCTATGGAGGAGCTCTATGGTCACATTACCAGCAGGTGGCAGCACTGTCTATGAGTGAGCTCTATGGCCGCATTACCAGCAGGTGGCAGCAGTGTCTATGGTGAGCTCTATGGTCGCATTACCAGCAGGTGGCAGCAGTGTCTATGAGTGAGCTCTATGGCCGCATTACCAGCAGGTGGCAGCAGTGTCTATGGGTGAGCTCTATGGCCGCATTACCAGCAGGTGGCAGCACTGTCTATGAGTGAGCTCTGTGGTCACATTACCAGCAGGTGGCAGCACTGTCTATGAGTGAGCTCTATGGTCGCATTACCAGCAGGTGGCAGCACTGTCTATGGGTGAGCTCTATGGCCGCATTACCAGCAGGTGGCAGCAGTGTCTATGGAGGAACTCTTTGGCCACATTACCAGCAGGTGGCAGCACTGTCTATGAGTGAGCTCTGTGGTCACATTACCAGCAGGTGGCAGCAGTGTCTATGGAGGAGCTCTATGGTCGCATTACCAGCAGGTGGCAGCACTGTCTATGAGTGAGCTCTATGGCCGCATTACCAGCAGGTGGCAGCACTGTCTATGAGTGAGCTCTATGGCCGCATTACCAGCAGGTGGCAGCACTGTCTATGGGTGAGCTCTGTGGTCACATTACCAGCAGGTGGCAGCACTGTCTATGAGTGAGCTCTATGGTCGCATTACCAGCAGGTGGCAGCAGTGTCTATGGGTGAGCTCTATGGCCGCATTACCAGCAGGTGGCAGCAGTGTCTATGGGTGAGCTCTATGGCCGCATTACCAGCAGGTGGCAGCAGTGTCTATGGGTGAGCTCTATGGCCGCATTACCAGCAGGTGGCAGCAGTGTCTATGGGTGAGCTCTATGGCCGCATTACCAGCAGGTGGCAGCAGTGTCTATGGTGAGCTCTATGGCCGCATTACCAGCAGGTGGCAGCAGTGTCTATGGGTGAGCTCTATGGCCGCATTACCAGCAGGTGGCAGCAGTGTCTATGGTGAGCTCTATGGTCGCATTACCAGCAGGTGGCAGCAGTGTCTATGGTGAGCTCTATGGTCGCATTACCAGCAGGTGGCAGCACTGTCTATGGGTGAGCTCTATGGCCGCATTACCAGCAGGTGGCAGCAGTGTCTATGGAGGAACTCTTTGGCCACATTACCAGCAGGTGGCAGCACTGTCTATGAGTGAGCTCTGTGGTCACATTACCAGCAGGTGGCAGCAGTGTCTATGGAGGAGCTCTATGGTCGCATTACCAGCAGGTGGCAGCACTGTCTATGGGTGAGTTCTGTGGTCGCATTACCAGCAGGTGGCAGCAGTGTCTATGGAGGAACTCTTTGGCCACATTACCAGCAGGTGGCAGCACTGTCTATGGGCAAGTGCTGTGGCCACATTTACCAGCAGGTGGCAGCACTGTCTATGGGTGAGCTCTACGACCGCATTACCAGCAGGTGGCAGCACTTACCATTATAGGTCATTTCAGGTTCTGACTGTGAATCTTCTGCTTATAATATTGCAGCTGATATTAGTCAGATATATGGGTACTGGAGATGTGACATAAAGTATCGGGGGCAGGGAGGGTTCTGCACCGTCAGCCCCTTCTGAGCACAAGACGGCTGATAACAGTGGACAATAGCTTCGATCCATCGCATCCTCTTCTGGATTTCCTCCCATATTGTAAATACCTTCTTGTTTTCCTTTGAAATTGGCCACAATACAGACTGTCAGGCTTTATGTGCCACCATATCGGCTGTGTGCACGCGGTAATGCCGTAGGCCAGTCAATATATAACATTAGAAACCTGGATCATGTGGTTGTAATCCTCAGCAGTCAGGTATATACATGGCCCAGGCTGCTGCGGCACCTCTTATTTTTGGGGAGTTCCTGATTTTTCCAAAATTGGCCAGTCTTATGGCTCACTTGCTTCTACTTTGTCTGAAGCCACCACTAGGAGGAGCTAAAGAGCTGACTGTATACAGAATTATCATTGACTTCAATGGATACACTGTATACAGTAAGGATATATTATATATACTAAGCTCCCCCTAGTGGTGGCTGAAAGAAGGCAGCATGTTATCTTCTGTGACTACACAGGGGGGCAGTATAAAGACACTATGTCAGATATATCGAGACTGTAGCAGAGTGGTGGACAATCCCTTTAAGATGAAAAATTAAACTAGTGCTAAAAAAAAGTTTCACCATGATGTTGTGTATGGCTGGTGTACGGTGTCATTGAGGCAATGCTTCATGGGAACAGTATGTTAATGAGTTCTTCTCCAGAAGGAAGGAAACTTTCCTGATGTTTGAAATCTATATGTGAAAAAATTAATTCCAATTGCAGTACCTCTAACAGCCTGAATTGTAAGGTGGCGCTATTGTGACATTCCTATTGCTCTCTTTTTTTCCCAACCTGTGGAAGATATTGGTTCTAAGTGAGGAGATCACAAAAGTGTATGGCGTCTCACAGGCTTCATGGGTAAAGTATGTAAATGAGCTCTCCTCCACAAGGAAGGGAACTGTCCTGTAGGTGGTGCTAGTGAGTGTTGTTTCTTCAGGAGGAGGGCTATTTTTCCCCACCTCAATAATCAATATGTTAAAAAATTCCAAGCGCAATACCCTTAGCATCCTGAATTGTAAGGTGGCACTATTGTGACATTCTTATTTCTCTCCCTTATTGTTGGTACTGGGTCTCATTGAGGAGACCTGCTGGTGGAAGGTGTCTCATGGGAAAAATATACAAACTAGCTCTCCTCCAGGAGGCTGAAACATAGGGGGCACTAGAGGGCCAGATTAACGTAGCTCTCCTCCAGAAGGAAGAAACCTGTCTCTCTAGTGCCACCTATAGGACAGGTTTCTTCCTTCTGGAGGAGAGCTAATTTTCCTACCATGTCTGACCTATTTTGAAAAAAAAAAAATTAATCCAATTGCAGTACCTCTAATAGCCTGAGTAGTCAGGGGGCGCTATTGTAACATTCTTATTTTATTTTAAAGATCTAGGCACAGTGGAGCAGGTGCGTCACTACGCGAATACTCAAGACTGAGGGAGGAGATAGGAAGGAATCTTCTTTTTCTTTTTTTTTTTTTTTTTTAGAAAAACACAACAAATCAGAATTTTTTTAAATTTTTTTTCAGTTTATTGCAAAACAAAAACCATCCGCACGTCAGTCACACCGCTTGTAATTTTTACAAAGTAAAGATTTTGTGAATCCACATGGTGAAAGTAAGTCAAAATCCCCATTCATTTTTTTTTTAAATTTTTTTTTTTTTTGTTAAATAACATCTTTTTGTCACCCCACCCCACCCCCCATCCTGTACCAAAAACACACATCCTCAAAAAAAACTTGCGCCCGCACCACACGCGGTGCCGGGAGTGATTGCATAGCTGTCGGTTGCGCGTTGCCCTCGTACATGACACATGCATTTCGGACAAAACCTCGACAGATTTCCATCCCCTGAAATAGGGGAATAAGATTCGGCTTCTGAAAGGACGTCCAAAGCAAAGTCCGGAGGCCAGTGGTGGTATTGGGAGGTCCATGGCTACCGCTACTACAGGGGGAGGCCTCGGCTCTTAGAGAAGGCCAGGAGGTATTTGATTGTCCAAGGCCGTGTAAACTTAGCACCATCTAAGTGCCCTCAACTCCCCGTATACAGTAGTCCTTAAAGCCAACCCATTGGACCAAAGATCCTACATCTAGACCTCCCGTGGAGCTACGTTCGCCTTGGTGTGGTCGGCTCGAGATGTTCAATGCCCAAAAAGTTTGGTCAAGGTGTTTGGTCATCCTTTCAATAATTTTTTTAAAACTACCCGACCCTCCCCCAATACTTTTCGGTACTATAACTCATCACGCATCTTATCACCCTTTGGCCTGACCAATCTACCGATGAAGAGGATAGAGTCTGTCTTGTTGTCCTTGATGATGAAGACGTAGGGGTGATCTGCGTAGAAGAGCTTGGGGCTCCTCAGCTCCTCTCTGGCGTAGATGTCGGCATCGAATGGGTTTCCTTCAGTGTCCCATTCCAGGGCGGCAGCGTGGAAGAGGTTGGCCAAGTAGAGGTCTTTCTTTCCGGAAATCTTGGAGAGGTCGGCCTTTGTTTTGTCGATGGCTTCGGTGAGACCAAGTTCTCCTAAGTGTTTCTAGAAGGAGAGAAGAGAAACCTACTAAGAAGATGTTCTACAAGTTGAGTTGTCCAACTCGAAAGACCCATCTACCCAATGCAGAAGATGTCATCTAAGACGTGTGACCAAGCTATCTTGCGTAGAAATTTGGGTTAGATGTGGTGGAGATGACTTATGGCATATAATCTGAAGATCATGGCTGATCGAGATGTTCAATTGCACATGACTCAAGTAGAGTTGTCCAACCCAAAAGACCCACCAACCAAAAGCAGGAGCTCTTTGTGGTCTACTGTGAAACCTACCTGAAGATCATGGCTGATCGAGATGTTCAATTGCACATAACTCAAGTAGAGTTGTCCAACCCAAAAGACCCACCACCAACCAAACGCAGGAGCTCTTTGTGGTCTACTGTGAAACCTACCTGAAGATCATGGCTGACTTCCAGGCTGACTTTGGGAAGAGACACGGCAACTGCTCTCATCTGGAACTTTCCAATCCAGGTCTTCAGTTGCTCTCTGGTCAGGAGTTTCTCAACTCTCTCGAGGGGCTCCACATGGTAGGGCATAATGAAGATCATGCTGGACATTTTGTGGGCTAGGGGCATCTCCAGGATCTGAAGAGCGTTGGCCTCATCCTCACAATAGTTGTACAATCCTGAAAGAAAATATTATACTTAAGTATCTAAGAATAGGAAGCCTAAGCTGAGACAATGACTCCTCATCCTGCAGTGAACCTACCTGTGCGGTGCATCATGGGAACGGAGACGGTGAAGGAACGGGTCACCATAAAGCCACGGTTGTCAACCATCTTGTGGTGGAATCTTTCATCCCAATGGGCTGTAATAGGAAATGGACATATATATAAGTTGGGATGAAACTTTCAGGACACATTATAACAATGAGGTCCACAGGATTGGACTACTTACGTTTGAAGAACATGGCGTTGACAATAAGGGCACCATCAGTCTTCTCCACATCGCTGGTCACCTCGGGAAGTTTACCATCGGTGGTCTGAGCTGCCCACTCGTTGATGGACTTCAGGGCACTTCTCTTGTCTCGGAAGTTGATCTTGGAGTGTTCATAGTTGTAATGTTTCTTGCTGTTCTTCACGAAGTCATCGGAGAAGCTGATGGAGCTTGGTCCGTAGAGCCGGTTTCCAATCTTCCAGGTGACGTTGCGAGCTGTGGAGTTGCTGACTTCATTGAGAAGCTCGGAGAGCCCGGTGTGGATGTGTTCGTCGCTCAGTTTGTCCACGCTCAGGACAGCCTTGGCTTGGGCAGCTGTGCTGGCTTTACCGGCCAGGTTGACCAGACCAAGAGATGAAGCCACCACAACAGGGGACAGTAGGATGTTCTCAACCTTCTTATCCTTAGCCATGGTTTGGTAGAGATTGAAGGCAAGGCCAGCGCTCTTATCGGCCAGGGTATTGGCTTGTTCGCTGATCTTCTTCTCTACTGGAGCCTCCGGGGCCTTTTTTGCGGCCGCTTTCTCCGCGGCTTTCTTGTCGACAGCTGCGTCCACAGCAAAGAGGAGGCCAAGAGCCAAGAACTTGATCATCCACATGGTGGCGTCAATTGTACAAAGCGACAATGTAAACCTACGAGAGAGGAGAGGAGAATGCTCAGTAAGCAGCGGCCTAAACTCAAAGCTTCACAATCGGTCAAATGCAGAATGGTTTTGAATTTCGAAAGTTTTTGTTCATTTTTTTTTCTGAATTTCTAAGAATATCAGGACGCGTCTAGACTGAAGCTTCTCCTACTGGTCTAGGCTTGTAATAGTTTACATCATGGAAGTGTATCAAGCTCAGATACGATGGTAATAATAGATCAGCGGCGCCCAACCCTGATGTGTCACTCCTTCCTGCAAGCAAGCCTGTGCCTATCACTGCCCGGGGGGAGGATTAGCATCGCTGTGGACAAGGTCCAGGCCAAAAATAAGGAGCAGTCACGCAGAACAGTGTCCAGACTGGTGGGTAATGTTCAGCTAAAGGGGGGCACAAAAAATGCAAAAAGTAATAAAAAAATAAATAACTTCAGAATTAGAAAAAAAAGCTCCAAACCTGAAAAAATTTCATTGGTTTTTATGAATGCAAAAGAGAATTTAAGTAAAAATTTGCAAAAAAAATAAAATAATAATAATAATAAAAGTATAGAAATAAATTCGTAGGAATACATTGCAAAAAAATATAAAAGTTGCAACAATTTTGAAATGCAATAAAAAAAAAAAATCTGCACCATTGCAAAAATTCTGGCTGCGTTCCAAAGCTGCGATTGTAATAAACTGGATTATAGTCAAGGGCTCCACCCAGACGCAGAACAAACCCCATAGCCTGGAGCCTAGCAATCCTGCAGTAACAATGTGCAGGGGACCTGCGCCCTGGATTGTCTCGCACACACCCTATAGAAGACAGCAGAAGGGTCAGATACCTTTATAGGGTCTCATAGTGAGGTCAAGGTTTGCAATTTTCATTCTGAAAGAGACAGACACATGAAGCCAAAATCCAGAGGAAACACACGAAGTGTGATGCAGCCTATAGAGACCTGTCATGTAGGGGTGGGGGGGGGAGAGTGAGGACGTGTCAGGGAGGGGGGATGCTGATGTGGCAGGGGGGCAGCTCTTACCCCTCATTCATTCCAACTTTGCAGCAGTTGGAATGAAACCCCAGAAGTTTTCATGACAGGGGGTTTATTATGACCAGGGGGCCGAATAGGGTAACACAAGAGTATTCCATCCTGAGCCCCTTCCCCTGGACCTCTGCACTCCCCAACCATCCTGGCTGGTATACAGAAGACTCCATACACTATATAAAGACACATATGGAGGTTTCCTCACTATCTGACATGAATAGACCTTTCCCGTTTTAGGTCAAACTTGGGCACAAAAGGGTCTTCCAAATGGACAATGACCCGAAGCAAAACTGGGGCTACAAACATGGCTACACCAGTCCTACCAGGAAGAACCGGTCCAAAGTCCTACCAACTATGGGGAGAAGCTTGTGGAAGGAAATCCCAAACCCCTGACCCAGTTATACAATAAGGGAACCGTGCCAAATACTAAGGATTAAGAATTCTGGAAATCCGAATAGACCCAAGTGGGAAAATGTTATTCTGTTTTCATGTCAGATAGAGAGAACAGCATCCATATATGCACACTGTAACAATGCAGGAGACCTAGTATATAGCATATATTCTCCAGGAAAGACTCATATATATATTGTTACAATGTAGGAGACTGTATATATTATATATACTGCACAGGAGACGTACTGTATCATATATTCTCTATGGACACTCTAGAGCTAAAGTGCTACTGTAGTATATGTAGAAGACAGTATATACACGCTATATGAATCATATACACACAATGCAGGAGATGTTACATACATGATATATTCACCATGCAAACATAATAACCACTTTGTATAATTGCAAAAGACAATATAGAGTATATATTATATGTGCAAACACAGTATATACCCAATATGGTCAATGGAAATGTCAGAGCTACTTTGTTACAATGTAGAAGACAGTATACACTGTATATTCCTTATGGAAAGCAGGAAGTATATTCTGCATGGAAACATTCTTGTTACATTGTTGCAGTGCAGAAGAGATTGTGGGATATATCATATGTTCTGGCTACGTTGTTGCAGTGGATATATCACATATAGTAGTTACATTGTTGCAGTGGATATATCACATATAGTAGTTACATTGTTACAGTGGATATATCACATATAGTAGTTACATTGTTGCAGTGGATATATCACATATAGTAGTTACATTGTTACAGTGGATATATCACATATAGTAGTTACATTGTTGCAGTGGATATATCACATATAGTAGTTACATTGTTACAGTGGATATATCACATATAGTAGTTACATTGTTGCAGTGGATATATCATATAGTAGTTACATTGTTGCAGTGGATATATCACATATAGTAGTTACATTGTTGCAGTGGATATATCATATAGTAGTTACATTGTTGCAGTGGATATATCATATAGTAGTTACATTGTTGCAGTGGATATATCACATATAGTAGTTACATTGTTGCAGTGGATATATCACATATAGTAGTTACATTGTTGCAGTGGATATATCACATATAGTAGTTACATTGTTGCAGTGGATATATCATATAGTAGTTACATTGTTGCACTGGATATATCACATATAGTAGTTACATTGTTGCGACACATATTTCCCAGCCTGTATGCAGCAGGTATAGATTTTGCAGGCCAGTGCACCCATAGAGGGGTCCCCTTCCTGCAGTGATGTACCCCCTACCACCCTGCAGTCCTGTATGATGTACAGACAGTTCCAGCATCCTAGGACCACCCTGCAATATGAGTAAATGTAGCAGAGCTGAACCTACCTTGTGAGTAGGAGCCTGGGGGGGCTGCGGGGTCGGTGACCGGTGACTTCTCTCCAAGTGTCTTCTTCTTCTCTGCCTGAGAGTCTGATGCCCGATGCTCCCACCGCTCTGCCTATATACCCAGCTGAGGAAAGTTCTGGAAGTTTGGAAAAGTTTATTTAAATTAGGGATCTTTGATGCCCCCTCCTCCAGCCCTCCTCCTCCTCCTCCCGGCCCCTCAACTGCTTGAGACAGCCCCTAAAATTCCTCAGCTCCTCCACCAAGTCCTGACAATGTGGCATCAGAGGATTGTTCTGGGCCTGATGATGGCCGCCCTGCCCCCCCCCCCCCCCTGGCACCCCGGCCCCAGCCCTGGCACCCGAGGGCACTCACTGATAATATTGCAGATTCCGCTTCCTTATGGTTAATTGTATATTAACGTAGCTATAGGGGGTGTAGAGGTGGCAGCTGAATTTTGGCGCGGGTCCCAAGGGTGTCCTAAGGCCCCTCTGCCACATAAGAAGACACCAGTATTATAAATGGCACATGGTAGACGGGGGGGCGGTTATAGATTTTGCACAAGCTTCATGCCAACCCCTGTGTGTCACTAGATCTATTATATACAGGGACAGATTGTGCCCAAGGTCCCTCGGGTCCCCCGACCACCTCAAACACAAAGCCCCCTGTGAATTGGGTTTGGTGATGTCATCATGTGAGGTGCAGTGACATCACTAGTCCTGGATTGGGGGGGAGGGGTAGTTGTCTCTTATATTATTACTGCAATGATAAGTGACCACTTATTTCATGGACGGGCCGAGTTATTTTGGAGGGTGCCATGTAATTCTCCATTTGCCCTGTGGTGGCGCTGCAGAGAGATTGAGCTCTGACTGCCAGATAGTCTGAAGGACCTTGTATTATTTCTGCAGTCATTGGTTCTCCAGTTTAAGGGTCCTGACAAGCAGCCCCCTATATCTCAGCCCCCCCGGGCCCTGCTCATGGGATCTACAGTGACTACAAGCTTTAGTGACCCTCGGCCATGGCATACATATATATCTTATATCATACAGCATCAGGCTTGGATACGGTGGGTGCAGGTAGTGGCAATCCCTCCTGGGGGCAGGGGTACCAAACACCCCAATCCCTGCTTCATGAGGGGGCCTGAGACCCCTCCGCCCCATCAATACTGTAAATGACACCGAATAGATGAGGCCACAGGTACAGGACCCCTCTGAGCCTATAGTAACCCGCACTGGCTGATAACAGAGAACAATAGACTTGGTATAGGTGTATATGTCCGGGCTACGGCCCCAGGGACTCCCCAGAAACCATCAGGACCTGCTCACTTGGACATTACGGCCGTGTCCTGGCTCTGACCTGACACATAGGATTGTATAAGTGACTGCTGTACAGTGGAGAATCTTCTAGATGTCTGTGTGTTACCCCGCGGGGTAGAGGGGGAGGTCTGTAACAGTCTCAGGACGGCCCCCGCCCCGGCGCTGGACCCTCCCCAGTAATAAGAGCAGGATACAGATAATATTATATAATATAGTATAAGACCAAGGTGCAATATACAGTGTATCAGCTATTGTTTTGTATATTTTGTGTACTGAATGTTCAGCACAATGGAATCCAATACAATCTGTGTGTCCCTACTCTAGTTATACAGTATTGATACAATCACTATATACAGTGTATCAGCTATGTGTATATACAGTGTATCAGCTATGTGTATATACAGTGTATCAGCTATGTGTATATACAGTGTATCAGCTATGTGTATATACAGTGTATCAGCTATGTGTATATACAGTGTATCAGCTATGTGTATATACAGTGTATCAGCTATGTGTATATACAGTGTATCAGCTATGTGTATATACAGTGTATCAGCTATGTGTATATACAGTGTATCAGCTATGTGTATATACAGTGTATCAGCTATGTGTATATACAGTGTATCAGCTATGTGTATATACAGTGTATCAGCTATGTGTATATACAGTGTTCCTACATCTGTGGGTTTCGTCATCCAGTGCTGCCCCCTCCTCACAGCTGCAGGGTCGGTCTGTAGATTCTAGAAGTTTTCTTGGCCTGAGCTCTTTATGCTTCGAAATGAATGAAACAGATGTATACAGCTGTGTGCCATATAGATCCTCTATACATTCCCGGTACTCACTATATACCCTCTATACGCTCCATATATCCTCTATATACAATATATATCTATATACACTCCTTGTACTCACTATATACCCTCTATGCATACCATATACCCTCTATATACATTATATATCCTCTATACACTCCATATATCTATATACACTACCTGTACTCACTATATACCCTCTATACACTCCATATATCTATATACACTACCTGTACTCACTATATACCCTCTATACGCTCCATATATCTTCTATGCATACCATATACCCTCTATATACATTATATATCCTCTATATACTCCATATATCTATATACTCTCCCTGTCCTCAGTATATATATTCTCTATACACTCCATATATTTATATACACTACCTGTACACACTATATACCCTCTATACATTCCATATATCCTCTATACACACCCTGTCCTCAGTATACATCCTTCATACACTCCCTGTACACAGTATATATCCTTTATACATCCTATATATCCTCCATACACTCCATATATCTATATACACACCCTCTATAAGTCATAGCTTTCTCATTTCTTTCTCTGCTGTGCAGGGATTTCTTTGCTGCAGTTCACACCAGATGACTTCACAGCTGCACAAATACAATAATAAGCTAAATCTGCGGGTGGACTACAACTCCTAGCATGCACTGCAGGGATGCCAGGCCTCTCAGGGCATCACTGTAAGAAAACTGCATTATCAAGGAAAATTGAGCTGAAATAATAAATGATGTTATTCTATGTACAGATCTGTACTGATGTAGCAGAGCCGAGTATGTCATGTGTCATTCGGATCCATTGTGTGCTCTTAATATTAAGCACATGGTGACATCTCAGCTCTGCTACATCTGACAAGGCTGAGATCTAGAACATCCAAGTCACCATCTTGGCACTGCTACATGTCAACAACATCATCTTGCTACATATGAGTAAACATGTTGAGTAGGACACTCAGCTCTGCTACATATGGCGAGCACAGCCTTGTATGTGATAGTGATTGCCCTGCTGCATGTGACAAGCTCAGCTCCGCTACATCTGGACACATCACCACCATGTCTGAGTGCATTGGGTTTCATCATTCCCAGACTGGAGAGGTTTTCTGGCCTTCCTCCCCCCACACTGCCACGTCGTCACTACTCTGCAGGGTGTGGGCTGCTGCTCTCAGCTCCTCCACATTCTCCTCCTCTCCTTCAAGATGCCAAAACTTCCCCTGGACTCAGATCAAGAGCAAAAATTGACAATCTGGATCTTAGATGTTCAGGATTAGCTCTGCACACGTAGAAAAGAATATAGAGATGTAGCAGAGCTGAATATGTCAACTGCAACATTGCTGTGAGTGGATGTATCCAAGGTGCACATAATATTTGCAGGGGAGGTAGCAGAGCTGGGTATGTAGGATGCAAGGCAAGAGATGTCAGATATGGCAGAGCCGAATATGTAAACTGCAACATTGCTGTGAGTGGATGTATCCAAAGTGCACATAATATATGCAGGGGAGATAAGATTGCAAATGTAGCAGAGCTGGGAATGTAGGATGCAAGGCAAGAGATGTCAGATGTAGCAGAGCCATATAGATGGCTGTAGCTACAGGATGAAGCAGACCTGAGTTTGTCAGATACTGATGAGCTGAGGTTTATCATCTGGATGATGTAGTGGAGCTGAGTTGGTTATTTTACACAAACTCTGCATTTCTTGGTGTGTTATCTGTGATTTCCCCTAGAACAGCTAGGGGACAGTCTGTGTGAACAAGAACATAATATATTCAGCTCTGCTATATCTGTCTATATAAAGTGGAATATAGATCTGTAAGCGCTGAGGAGTCGTTACAATGTGTCTTATCACACTCCTCTCCTTCTGGAAAGTTCCTTGAGAAAAGTCCAGAAAGCCGCAGACCTGGTCTAGAACAAGCGTCTATTCTGCGCAGAGAAGCGCAGGGAGGGCCGGTGAATACCCCCCATTCATGATGAGGTCCCCGGGGGTCGCCTGATCCTGGGCTGAAGTCTCTGGTCCTCATATACCCCCATATAATGTATCTCTATATACCTATAGTGCATGTGGCGTGATATAGTTGGCGCAGCTCGCTCACATATATACAGATGCATTGCCCAAATATGTGCCAAGTGGTGGGAACTGTTATGGGGAGCTATATGGCAGGCACTGTTATGGGGATACCTATGGCTGGCACTGTTATGGGGATACCTATGGCTGGCACTGTTATGGGGATACCTATGGCTGGCACTGTTATGGGGAGCTCTATGGCTGGCACTGCTATGGGGAGCTCTATGGCTGGCACTGTTATGGGGATACCTATGGCTGGCACTGCTATGGGGAGCTCTGTGGCTGGCACTGTTATGGGGGGCTCTATGGCTGGCACTGTTATGGGGATACCTATGGCTGGCACTGTTATGGGGGGCTCTATGGCTGGCACTGTTATGGGGATACCTATGGCTGGCACTGTTATGGGGATACCTATGTCTGGCACTGTTATGGGGATACCTATGTCTGGCACTGTTATGGGGAGCTCTATGGCTGGCACTGTTATGGGGGGCTCTATGGCTGGCACTGTTATGGGGATACCTATGGCTGGCACTGTTATGGGGATACCTATGTCTGGCACTGTTATGGGGATACCTATGTCTGGCACTGTTATGGGGAGCTCTATGGCTGGCACTGTTATGGGGATACCTATGGCTGGCACTGTTATGGGGATACCTATGGCTGGCACTGTTATGGGGATACCTATGGCTGGCACTGTTATGGGGATACCTATGGCTGGCACTGTTATGGGGATACCTATGGCTGGCACTGCTATGGGGAGCTCTATGGCTGGCACTGTTATGGGGATACCTATGTCTGGCACTGTTATGGGGAGCTCTATGGCTGGCACTGTTATGGGGGGCTCTATGGCTGGCACTGTTATGGGGATACCTATGGCTGGCACTGTTATGGGGATACCTATGTCTGGCACTGTTATGGGGATACCTATGTCTGGCACTGTTATGGGGAGCTCTATGGCTGGCACTGTTATGGGGATACCTATGGCTGGCACTGTTAAGGGGAGCTCTATGGCTGGCACTGCTATGGGGAGCTCTATGGCTGGCACTGTTATGGGGATACCTATGGCTGGCACTGCTATGGGGAGCTCTATGGCTGGCACTGTTATGGGGAGCTCTATGGCTGGCACTGTTATGGGGATACCTATGGCTGGCACTGTTATGGGGAGCTCTATGGCTGGCACTGCTATGGGGAGCTCTATGGCTGGCACTGTTATGGGGATACCTATTGCTGGCACTGTTATGGGGAGCTCTATGGCTGGCACTGTTATGGGGATACCTATGGCTGGCACTGTTATGGGGATACCTATGGCTGGTAACGTTACGGGGATCTCCATGAATACACCCCAGTTTTGGCAGGGTGCAGCGCTCTATATACACTGGGATTATTACATACTAAGCGTGTTTATATTTTGGACCATCTGGACCCCCGTGTTTGCCTCCCCCAGCCCTATAGACATGTGTGCATGCACGTGAGCTATGGTATGGAGCAGAGACCCAGCCAATCAGAGGAGGCGGCTTCCAGCCAATAGGATCACAGCGTGTACATGCGTGTATATACACGTGCTATTAGCAGATGCCTCAGACCCACAGGAGGGGCCTGGCCCTTTAAGAAAAGTCTGACCTAAAATTTTTAACTATTTGTATGTAAAAAAAATATTCTGTCTGTACATGAAACCTCCCCGGTGTATAACGGAGTCCGCACAAGTGTCTGCACTGGAGTCTATTATATAGGAACTGCGCTGATACATTGTAACAAACCGGAGAAAGATCTGCGCTGATCATGTAGGAAGATGATGGAGGATTGTCAGATGTGGATGTGACTGCAGTGTCTACACCAGATTACATAACACACGCCAGATCATCACCCGGGGAGACTTTCTTCACACTCCTCAGGTCAATATTTACCTCCTCAAGGAGACTGAAGGATCCCTGAGCGTCTCCACCTGATCCAGGCAACATCTGAATGAAGCTTAAGGAATAATCCATACTGACCGGTCATATATAAGAAGTAGGAGAACATTCCAGACTGCGCAGCATAGGAACCTGATCCATGACTATGGGACATGTATACAAGGGGTTCTCCAACCTCAGCAAACAGTCTATGACCATAGGTCATCTATAGCAGGGTCCATGGTATCTCCAGACAGTCCATGACTATGGGACATGTATACCAGGGTCTCCTCGGCCTTACCAGCCAAAACATGACCATAGGACATCTACACCAGGGGTCATGGACTGTGGTCTTTCTCCTCTTTGTCCTCTATCACCAATATTGTTTGTTACAATGTATCAGATTATCACAGAGGATTGTTAGATTGGATACAATTGTAACAAACCCTCAGCTGAGTGGTAACTATAGAGGATCAAATTTTAAATAAAAAACAATAAAGTCTCCATTCACTGACAGCCAGCCGTCCCTATGCTATACAAGGAGACCCGTGTGCATCGCCTGGTCTGTGCAGTATTTACCCTCCCTCCCCCCTTTTGTTCCCAATTAGCACTTCTGGGACTTATGGGGCCACATTATGTGATGTTTGTTTGTGACAACAGAAGTGACATTTGCACTTGAATTGTGGGGGAGGGGGTCACTGACCTCTGGGGGCAAATCAGGAAACTCCTACCCAGTGCGACAACCAGCAACAAGTCAGCGACTACTCTGTACTGTGTCAGGGATCTATAGGGGAAAGCTTGGACGTTATTATGGGGCACTGACTGTACTAATGGGGACACTCCGGCAATGTGCGGACATTTTCCATGGAGTGATACTTACTTTTGTTGACCCTCAATCTATTACTCCCTGTTATCAGCCATGCTGGGGAGACCCTAGTATAGACCCCCCCCCCTCCACATCTCCCCAATATCAGCCGCACCTTATAACATTCCTGCCCTATTATAAGTGTCTCTATTTAGGAGCGAGGGCCCTGTAAATTCTTTGGCCTTCTCCTTCACCTTGGTATTCCAGAAATCTTAGGCCAGGCTCTGCTGACGTCGCTGCCTCTTCTGTCTCCATTGTCAGAAAAGTTTCCAAGTGCTGCGGAGGTGAAGTGAGAATTCTTGGGAGATCTCAGACTGGAGCAAAACATTCCTAGTCAGCAGATCCTCATATAGATAGTAGGGCACCCAGTTTTGGGGCCTGGTCTGGGGTCTGTATTAGTTTAGGGGTCTGGTCTGGGGTCTGTATTAGTTTAGGGGTCTGGTCTGGGCTCTGTATTAGTTTAGGGGTCCGGTCTGGGGTCTGTATTAGTTTTGGGGCCTGGTCTGGGGTCTGTATTAGTTTAGGGGTCTGGTCTGGGGTCTGTATTAGTTTAGGGGTCTGGTCTGGGCTCTGTATTAGTTTAGGGGTCCGGTCTGGGGTCTGTATTAGTTTTGGGGCCTGGTCTGGGGTCTGTATTAGTTTAGAGGTCTGGTCTGGGGTCTGTATTAGTTTAGGGGTCCGGTCTGGGGTCTGTATTAGTTTAGGGGTCTGGTCTGGGGTCTGTATTAGTTTAGGGGTCTGGGGTCTGTATTAGTTTAGGGGTCTGGTCTGGGGTCTGTATTAGTTTAGAGGTCTGGTCTGGGGTCTGTATTAGTTTAGGGGTCTGGTCTGGGGTCTGTATTAGTTTAGGGGTCTGGTCTGGGGTCTGTATTCGTTTAGGGGTCTGGGGTCTGTATTAGTTTAGGGGTCTGGTCTGGGGTCTGTATTAGTTTAGAGGTCTGGTCTGGGGTCTGTATTAGTTTAGGGGTCTGGTCTGGGGTCTGTATTAGTTTAGGGGTCTGGTCTGGGGTCTGTATTAGTTTAGGGGTCTGGTCTGGGGTCTGCATTAGTTTAGAGGTCTGGTCTTGGGTCTGTATTAGTTTAGGGGCCTGGTCTGGGGTCTGTATTAGTTTAGAGGTCTGGTCTGGGGTCTGTATTAGTTTAGGGGTCTGGTCTGGGGTCTGTATTAGTTTAGAGGTCTGGTCTGGGGTCTGTATTAGTTTAGGGGTCTGGTCTGGGGTCTGTATTAGTTTAGGGGTCTGGTCTGGGGTCTGTATTAGTTTAGGGGTCTGGTCTGGGGTCTGTATTAGTTTAGGGGTCTGGTCTGGGGTCTGTATTAGTTTAGGGGTCTGGTCTGGGGTCTGTATTAGTTTAGGGTTCTGGTCTGGGGTCTGTATTAGTTTAGAGGTCTGGTCTGGGGTCTGTATTAGTTTAGGGGTCTGGTCTGGGGTCTGTATTAGTTTAGGGGGTCTGGTGTGGGGTCTGTATTAGTTTAGAGGTCTGGTCTGGGATCTGTATTAGTTTCCCTTCTTTCATTCCTAGATGTCCCTATACATAACCCAGGACAGGACAAGTCTCTGCAGTGTGACTGGGACATGCCGGGACCTGCGGTCTCTTTCTGCTCCATCTGTGCAGGGTCTGCAGGAGGACTCTGATTCCAGCTGTATCTGCACAGCCCCCTCCCCCGCTGCTTCTAGAAGAATCCTTGGGAAGATGATGTAAGAATTACAGTCCAGAGGAAACCAGCTGTGAAATCCATTCTCCCACCATACGAGATCCGCGCCGGGCGGACGGAGGGGAATTGGGGAGAGGAGCTAAAAATAACCCTGACTGCCGAAAAGAATGAAACGTGCGGCGATGGCGGACACCGGATATTATTCTCCCGGCGAGGACATGAAACCTATAGATGATACAGACGTGATACAAATAAACGTATCGATCCGATGTGATATTCCTGTGAAAGAACAGACGTCTGTATTCAATGGCGGGACATAGGGCGCTGTATAGGTCATGTTAGTTGTCACCCAGCTTTCCAAGGATCAGATAAAACTAATTAAATAATCTAAAAAAAAATACAAAAATGTAAAATTTTCCAGCTGGATTAGTAATGAGTGTCTCTAGATTGGAAACTTATTATGAGGCGCGTATAGAGTGACATATAGATATACCGCCCCATGAGAGTGATGGGGTGCCCCGGGATGTGCAGAGGCAACCGTTAACCCGCCAAACATCTAAGGAGAGTCCTGAAGTCACCGCTGTATGGTGCAATAGTCTGCAATCCTTGCTGCAGAGTAGTAATGGTGCATGTCTCCCTCTAGTGGACAAGTTAGGTCATCACACAAAAAATAAAAATAATAAAGTTAGGAATTTTGGAAGGCAAGGAAGGAAAAAAGCAAGAAAAAAAAGTCACCGAACAGGAACGTACAAACTACCCCGAGTCATTAAAGGGTTAAGTCACATCCAAAGCTGTAGTCACAATGTTTATACCTCAGTCACTTATAGAGCTGCGTTTACAGTTCTTATACTCCAGTCACATTCAGAGCTGCAGTCAGAGGTCTTACGCTCTAGTTTCATACGGTTCTGCCTACACAAATCCTATACATATACTCAGGTCACATTCAGAGCTTCATTCACAACCCGTACACTCTAATCTTACACATCAGAGTAGTGGACGCAGCTCTGGATGTGACTGGAGTATAAGCCAGGAGATCTCTGTATATTATACTGTTAGTCATGGCAGTCTATGCTCACCCCCCCTGACCCACACAAATTAAAATGGACCCCACATAGTATAATTCATTCTTACTGGCCCCTGCACTTATATATAGTAGCCCTCCCACCATATATATAATATATCCTGATCACCACTGACTGCCCCCTTATCAATAATAACTATAAGGCGCATCATTTATAAGCAGAGACTATTATTTAAATGGGGGGGGGGGTAGGCTAAGATTCCCTGCTTATACATAGGGCCCATTACCAGTAATAACCCCCCCCCCCCCTTATAAATAATAGTACTAGCTTATAGTTCTCCCTATTAAATAACTAATAGACCCCCCGCCCGTTATAAATAATAGAACTATTATGAGGGGGAAACTTATCTTTAATGCCCCCTTCATCTGCCCCCAGTATAATGCCCCCTCCAGCTTCCCACAATCTATATATATATAACACTCACAATCTGTAGTATCCGCTCTATACAAATCCACAGTTCTCGCCCGATTTGGGTGAAATTTGTCACGCCCCCTCTCCACCCACAGGAGCAGAATACTGCGCACGTTACATCTCACTAGCGTCCCCCCCGTCATGAGATTGGGGCCCCCGAAGTTAGGCCCTATACATATAATGGGTAAATGTGAAAGTGCTGAGGGGAAAACAACAGCTGTGACTGACAGGGACGGATTATATCGACGGCACCAAAGAGTCGCTGCTAAAGGGGCCGCAACATCACACACAACACACACACACGTGCATACGCACACGCATACATAAACATGGATCACATATGTGCACTCGCACATGCACGCACTGACAAAACATGTTTGGTATCCTTAGTAGCTGCTTGCACACTACAGTATTTTCCACAGGCCCGCGGTCCATGGATTTGGCGGTTCCATAGACATCTTTGTGCACAAAGGTGTGAATTTTTCAGGCTCCATAGAAGTCTATGGAGATGTAGACTCCACAGCCCGGAGACTGTAGTGTTACTGTAGTGTGCGAGCAGCCTTACTGAGCAGCCATATTGGTCAGGCGAAAAACTGCCTAATAGTAAGATTGTCATTATTGCTTATTATACAGGAGATTTCATCACTGAAGCTGCTGAGGTAAAGTGGAAGGGCGGGTTCACACCTGCGCCTGGTCTCCGCTTTAACCAATCCGGCGGGTTTCCGTCTTCTGCCCCAAGAAACTGGACACACAACCATAGGGCCCAGTGCAAATGCCCCATTTTCCGTATGGTTAAAGCGACCTCGGGTTCTTGTAGTAGGTTCTTGGCATTTAGCCACAAGGTGGAGCTGCCTTAGCTCTAGGCAGTCTGGTGGGGTCCCAGGTATTACACCCTCCGTCATGGCATTTGTTTTTGCAGCGAGGTATTTCCCATAGGTAACCCTAACCCCCCCTTGTTAGGCCATAGCACCCTCTACTGGATCCATCCTAGGGAAAGACCCACCTCAGCCATCAGTATCTGAACTACCCCTGTAAAGGAGTCCGGGGTATAAGAGGAGGGGTACAGCAACCCCACAACTTAGCAAACCGTCATAGAAAAGCGCACCTGGTGCGCAGAAATCCCGAGACATGTGGAGGTCACGAGGACTGCAAGAGCGTGCATGGTGGATTATAAGAGACTGTCACCATAGGAGAGACTGCTGGGGCTATTTGGGCTATTTGGACAGGATGAGGGGTATCCACTTGTTACAATCGTATCCATTCTAGACAATGCTCTGTGAGCTTATCTGTATGCAGACTGATACATTGTAACAAACCAGCAGTGAGATTTGTGCAGCTGCAGCTCACAGAGCATTGTCTAGACTGGATACTTGTCACCACCTCTGATCTGAGAGCAGGACTAGCTGTATACACGGTTACTGGCGGGGGATACAATTATATCCAGTCTAAACAAGACTCTGTTAAGGAAAACATAAGTTGGAAGACCCCTTTAAGAAGTTTTACTTGCAGTTCAGGACATTGTCCACTAGAGGACACCGCAGGTCCTTTAAAGCTCATCCTTAGGTTATAGCCGGGCCATCATCAGGACAATAATAAGATAAGATAATCCTTTAATAGTCCCACCTTGGGGAAATTTCAGTGTATATATACAGTGTATACAGTGTAATACTGTATACAATGTATATCTATAATATATCACTCCAGAGAATTCACTATGGCGGGGCCAACGTTGGGCAAGGGTTTTTTTTTTTTTAACTTGGAACCGGTGTAATTAAAATTATACACTCATATTTTATTATAAAATAGCTTTTGTCATTTGGAAACCATCAGCAGGGAGGGTAAGAGCAGTTTGCATATCTTATAATCATATTAAACCTGTAGCCCACTCCCAAACAAAGCACTAAACACAGACGCATAAGGAAAGAAGATCCGTCAACAGCCACCAGCCTACTTGTTGATGGTTTCCCTAAATAAACAGATTAAAATGAAGAGAAATCCTCAATATTGGTAAAAATATAAAGTAACAAAATTATCCGTTCAGTCATTTCTCAATTTTTGGAGAAATTGGATCAGATTTTCAGCAGTTAAAAAATAGAAAAGGGGAGAAGGTACCAAAACGTGCGCCTCTACCTGCAATGTGACTGGTCCCAGCAGTGTAAGGGTTATTATTAGCCGCCTATGGATATGAATGGGGATATGGCTGTGAGAGGGAGGAGGGCGGAGGAGATGAATATTCATGGCGCAGCGGGAGGAGATGGAGTGGCCGGGCTATATATAGCAGGGTATTTATCAGTGTTACCAGGCCGCGGGTGTCAGCGCCATCCATCACCCTGTCCATAGAGATGGCACCAGCAGCGGCGGTGGGGACGTCTGTATCTGACATGTTACCAGTAATAACATTTACATCCAATATAAACATCTGCGGGTCACCTGCCGGAATAATGGAAGGGTCCGATCTCGGATTAGATCAATGCTCAGGTCTAGATTACATGTGGGGTCCAGTTGGGGGTCTGGATTCATTTTAGGGTCTGCTCTGAAGTCCTGAATGATTGAGGAGTCTGAAATAATGTTATAGAGTCTGGTCTGAGACCTCAATTACTTTTAGGACGCGGTTTGGGTCCTGGATTAATTTTAGAGGTCTGATCTGGAGTCTAGAATAATTTAGGTGTCTGGTCTGGAATATGGATTCACTTTGGATTTTGGGTTGAAGTCCAGATTCATTTTGGATTCTGGGTGTAAACTTGATTCATTATTTGGATTCTAGCCTGAAGTCTGGATTTACTCTGGTACTGAGTCTGGATTCATGGTTGATTCTAGTCTAGAGTCATTCTGGTCTGGAATCTGGATACATTTTTGTTTCTGGTTTGGAGTCTACATACATGGATTTGGGCACCTGGAGGCATCCAGATAAGCTGATCAGTGCGGGGTCAGGGTGTTAGACCCCATCCGATCAGATGATGATGACTTAGAATACGTCATCAATATAAAGAGTACTGTCAGGTCAGAAAACGTCTGTAATGTGGGGTCTGGTCTGGGGCCTGGATTAATTTTAGATTCTAGACTAAAGTCTGGATTTATTGAAATGATCTGATTTGTTGTTGGGATAAATGTTGTGGTCCGTAGTCTGGAATAATTGAGAGTATGGGCTGGGGTCTGGATTAAATATTTGGGGGTTTGTTGTGGGATGTGGATTCATTTGGGGGGGCCGGTTAGTCTGGTCTGGACTCTGATAAGTGGTGAGGTCTGGTCTGGGGTCTGGTCTTGGATCTGGATTAGTGGTGAGGTCTGGTCTGGGGTCTGGTCTTGGATCTGGATTAGTGGTGAGGTCTGGTCTGGGGTCTGGTCTGGGATCTGGATTAGTGGTGAGGTCTGGTCTGGGGTCCAGTCTTGGATCTGGATTAGTGGTGAGGTCTGGTCTGGGATCTGGATTAGTGGTGAGGTCTGGTCTGGGGTCCAGTCTTGGATCTGCATTAGTGGTGAGGTCTGGTCTGGGGTCCGGTCTTGGATCTGGATTAGTTGTGAGGTCTGGTCTGGGAGCTGGTCTTGGATCTGGATTAGTGGTGAGGTCTGGTCTGGGGTCCGGTCTTGGATCTGGATTAGTGGTGAGGTCTGGTCTTGGATCTGGTCTTGGATCTGGATTAGTGGTGAGGTCTGGTCTGGGGTCTGGTCTTGGACCTGGATTAGTGGTGAGGTCTGGTCTGGGATCTGGTCTTGGATCTGGATTAATGGTGAGCTCTGGTCTGGGGTCTGGTCTTGGATCTGGATTAGTGGTGAGGTCTGGTCTGGGGTCTGGTCTTGGACCTGGATTAGTGGTGAGGTCTGGTCTGGGATCTGGTCTTGGATCTGGATTAATGGTGAGCTCTGGTCTGGGGTCTGGTCTTGGATCTGGATTAGTGGTGAGGTCTGGTCTTGGGTCTGGATTAGTGTTGAGGTCTGGTCTGGGGTCCGGTCTTTGATCTGGATTAGTGGTGAGGTCTGGTCTGGGGTCTGGTCTTGGATCTGGATTAGTGGTGAGGTCTGGTCTGGGGTCCGGTCTTGGATCTGGATTAGTGGTGAGGTCTGGTCTTGGATCTGGTCTTGGATCTGGATTAGTGGTGAGGTCTGGTCTGGGGTCTGGTCTTGGACCTGGATTAGTGGTGAGGTCTGGTCTGGGATCTGGTCTTGGATCTGGATTAATGGTGAGCTCTGGTCTGGGGTCTGGTCTTGGATCTGGATTAGTGGTGAGGTCTGGTCTGGGGTCTGGTCTTGGACCTGGATTAGTGGTGAGGTCTGGTCTGGGATCTGGTCTTGGATCTGGATTAATGGTGAGCTCTGGTCTGGGGTCTGGTCTTGGATCTGGATTAGTGGTGAGGTCTGGTCTTGGGTCTGGATTAGTGTTGAGGTCTGGTCTGGGGTCCGGTCTTTGATCTGGATTAGTGGTGAGGTCTGGTCTGGGGTCTGGTCTTGGATCTGGATTAGTGGTGAGTTCTGGTCTGGGGTCTGGTCTTGGATCTGGATTAGTGGTGAGGTCTGGTCTTGGATCTGGATTAGTGGTGAGGTCTGGTCTGGGGTCTGGTCTTGGATCTGGATTAGTGGTGAGGTCTGGTCTGGGGTCTGGCCTTGGATCTGGATTAGTGGTGAGGTCTGGTCTGGCCTTGGATCTGGATTAGTGGTGAGGTCTGGTCTGGGGTCTGGCCTTGGATCTGGATTAGTGGTGAGGTCTGGTCTTGGATCTGGATTAGTGGTGAGGTCTGGGGTCTGGTCTTGGATTGAAATTAGTTTTGGGGTCTGGTTCAGGTCTTTATTGCCTCCCCCCTGATTTATCCACAAGTCACTCTCCCCATAGAGAGATGGGGCCCTTATAGGCCTAGGGGCCCAGTAGAGTCACATACAAACATGATATTAGGACGTGGTGACACAGAGGCGGCGAAGAGGCTGAACCATTTGCTGTATCTTTCCCACAGGTTCCTGATGGCGGCCTAGTATGTGAGTGTTGTATGTTGTATCTCACCCAGCTCTGCTACATCTGTATGGCGCGGCGGTGTGTAACCTCTGCAGCCTGGCTGATGACTGTCTGTGACATTCCCTTTATTAAGCTCTTGCTCGCCCCAGGGATTAGATAACTGTGCGGCGGATTAACACTAGTGGCGATAATGGGATGAGAGACGCCGTCTGACAGCTGTGCGCCAAATTATCAGTAATGTGACTGGAGGGATCAGAGCGCAGCCTGGAGGTGCCGGGAGTCAGGGCCGGAGCTGGATGAAGTGTCCTCTGCCTCTGAGGGTAGTCCAGGGTCCATGCGCCTCCTTACTGTATTCTACAAGGTGGGGAACCCCCGGTTGCTAAGCAACGACTAACGTCCTGTCTGGGTGACCACCATGTCATACTGAGCTACAGCACCAGGCACAACCGCATTAATCACTGATGAGGTCACTGATGACATCACAGGAATACCACGACATCATCAGAGTCAGGAGAGAGATAGGAGAGAGAGAGAGATAGGAGAGAGAGAGAGATAGGAGAGAGAGAGAGAGAGAGATAGGAGAGAGAGAGATAGAGAGAGAGAGATAGGAGAGAGAGAGAGAGAGATAGGAGAGAATGAGAGAGAGATAGGAGAGAGAGAGATAGGAGAGAGAGAGAGAGAGATAGGAGAGAGAGAGATAGGAGAGAGAGAGAGAGATAGGAGAGAGAGAGATAGGAGAGAATGAGAGAGAGATAGGAGAGAGAGAGAGATAGGAGAGAGAGAGAGAGAGAGATAGGAGAGAGAGAGATAGGAGAGAGAGAGAGATAGGAGAGAGAGAGATAGGAGAGAGAGAGATAGGAGAGAGAGAGAGAGATAGGAGAGAGAGAGAGATAGGAGAGAGAGAGAGATAGGAGAGAGAGAGATAGAGAGAGAGAGATAGGAGAGAGAGAGAGAGAGATAGGAGAGAATGAGAGAGAGATAGGAGAGAGAGAGAGAGATAGGAGAGAGAGAGAGAGAGAGATAGGAGAGAGAGAGATAGGAGAGAGAGATAGGAGAGAGAGAGATAGGAGAGAATGAGAGAGAGATAGGAGAGAGAGAGATAGGAGAGAGAGAGAGATAGGAGAGAGAGAGATAGGAGAGAGAGAGAGATAGGAGAGAATGAGAGAGATAGGAGAGAGAGAGAGAGATAGGAGAGAGAGAGAGAGATAGGAGAGAGAGAGAGAGATAGGAGAGAGAGAGATAGGAGATAGAGAGAGAGATAGGAGAGAGAGAGAGAGCAAGAGATAGGAGAGAGCGAGAGATAGGAGAGAGAGATATAGGAGAGCGAGAGATAGGAGAGAGAGAGATAGGAGAGCGAGAGAGGGAGATAGGAGAGCGAGAGAGAGAGATAGGAGAGCGAGAGAGAGAGATAGGAGAGAGAGATAGGAGAGAGAGAGATAGAGAGAGAGATAGGAGAGAGAGAGAGAGAGATAGGAGAGAATGAGAGAGAGATAGGAGAGAGAGAGATAGGAGAGCGAGAGAGAGAGAGATAGGAGAGCGAGAGAGATAGGAGAGCGAGAGAGATAGGAGAGCGAGAGAGATTGGAGAGCGAGAGATAGGAGAGCGAGAGAGATAGGAGAGCGAGAGAGATAGGAGCGCGAGAGAGATAGGAGCGCGAGAGAGATAGGAGCGCGAGAGAGATAGGAGAGAGAGAGATAGGAAAGAGAGAGAGATAGGAGAGAGAGAGAGATAGGAGAGAGAGAGAGAGAGAGATAGGAGAGAGATAGTGGAAAGCTATATGTAAATGTGAGTGAGTAGAGTGAGGGCGACTCCTGAGGTGACAGTAAGGAGTGTGCAGGCAGGTTGAGGCAGGAAATGCCAGGCAGTGTGTGTGAGTCTATAGCTGGGGCTAGGAGTCCTGCTTTTGTGAGTCTCCTGCTAGGAAACCATGTGTTTAGTGGCACCAAAAGTAGCCTGTGACTCAATCCTAGGGGAAAACTAATGTGTTAGGGAACCCTGGAACGGGGACACAAGAGACAGTGAGCCCTAGGCTTATGCCCCCCGCTCTCCCTTCCTATTGCCAGGCCCTATCCTACATAATAGGCGGCAACCACGAGGACAGTCCCTCCCTGAGTATGTGACACACAAAACGCAGACAAGACGAACAACAACAATGGGAAGTCAACTTAGCCAAGGGTCAGTAACAGTCGGGCAATACAGTACCAAATCGGAGTCCAAGAAGAGAAGTCAGTGAGGAAAGCCAAAGGTCAAGTATAATAGAGTAATCAAAAACAGCGAAAGTCAGAGCAGGTATGCGCACGGCAATAGTAAGCACTGGTGTGAATAGGAACCAAGGTTAAATAGGGAGGAAGAACCCACCCATGGAGTTGACAGGAAGGCAGCTGTCAATCACAGGGCAAGGCCAGATTAACCTTTAGAGGATCAGAGCAAACTGAAGGTGAAGGAGATGGGTGTGGTGGAAAATCAATTACCAAGGTGAAAGAATAGGGCAGTGTTCAGACAGAGCAAGGAGAACCAAACGGAAAAAAAATCACAACTGAACACATCTCCTGCGCCGCAGCATGCGGCCGGATGTTACACTACGTTTGTGGAAAATTGCACGCAAATCCGTCCAGGCGTTTTAGCGTGATTGAGGAACAAACATCCAAACTCACAAACATCCAAACACACAAACTTATTAGTAGGATAAAGATCAGTGACAGATCTCCAGAGTGTACCAATAAATGAGAAAATAAAAAGGTCAGTGATGTACAGGGGACTACGTGACACAAATCAATAGTGTAATTTATAATGAAGTATAGCTGCCTGAAAAAAATGCAAGCTGGCCACTCATAGGTGTGAACAAATACCTAGAGCTTTCTGCCATAGTGAATCCAAATGGTAGGAATGTGAGAACAAAATCTCATCCTATGACCCCAGGGCTCAATAGAGGGTAATAAAACTGGTACTGGATCCTCAACCCTGATTTAGGGCCAAAGCCACCACCAGAAGGGGGGGCATTAGCACATCAGATGTACAATGTAACCCTGAGGGCTCTATCTAGGCTTACCCTCCTTTTTAGGCTGAGACAATTACCCCAGAGAGACCAGATTTGGGTCAAAGATCAAAGTTATAAGCAATAACCAAAACAACATACACAAGTATAAGTATATTAAATGTAATATACTTTTTCAGACCCCAGAGTAATCGGAAAACCTGGGGGGGGGGGGGGGGGGTTGATAAAAAATAAAAAAAACACTGTCACTCACCTATCTCCCGGCTCCGCTGCAGTCCATCTTCTATGACGTCAGACGTGACATGACCCGGGACACAGGCCAGGGTCATGTGATGAAAGAGACGTCAGACAACTAGGCCTGAAGCCTTCCTCGGATCGTGGAGAGGTAAGTAACAGTGTTTTTATGTTTCTTACCTCTCCCGAGCCTCCGATCATTATACTCGGGGGTCTGTAAAGACCCCCGAATATAATGATAGTGTTTGTGGGGCCCGCAGCGTCACTTACCGATCCCAGCGCTGTCAGGATCGGTAAGTAAATAGGGCCCGTTACTGGCTGGAGTAACTCCAGCTGGTAACGGCGTATTAAAAAAAAAAAACAACACAGCAGTAGCGGCTGTCGCCGGGCCCCCTAATGTCCCGGGCCCTGTGGCAGCTGCCTCTGCTGTAGTTACACCACTGGATATGATATAAATAGTATATACAGAATAACTCTATGCTGAGCCTATAATAGTGAATACATTTTACAACCTACCACTAGAGGGAGACACTTGTACATCTTATTTCAGTCCTGTTGGAGATTCCCTACCATTGCTTGCTCTCCTTCCATGTTAGTGAATATTAGCCTGGCTTAGATACACGGCGGGGCTCTACATGGGGGGCACAGCACAGTTTTTGGGGTCTTTCATAGCTCCTAATGTCTATGGAGAAAATCCTGGTTATAAAAGTCTCTAATAACACTGGCAATAAGAGAACCAGCCAAAGAGGGGCTCCCAAAAACAGTGTCAACTAGAGAGTAACCCTACAAACAGTGCCAGCTGGTGTGTGCCCATAAACAGTGCCAAACAGAAGAGAGTGTGCCCCATAAAAAGTGCCATCAGAGTGCTGCTTACAGACTGTCCTCTAGCATGTCAGCCAGAGAGTGCTTCCCCTATAAAATGCCATTGGAGTGCCCCATAAACAGTGTCAGCCAGGGAGTGCGCCCCATAAACAGTGCCAGCCAGAGAGTGTGCCCCATAAACAGTGTCAGACAGAGAGTGCACCCCATAAACAGCTGCAAAGACTGGCCCCAAGAAGGAGTGTCCAGGAGAGAGTGCCCCAATCAACAGTACCAGGAAGAGAGTGCCCCAACAGTCAGCCAGACAGTGCTCTCCATAAACAGTGTAAAAAAGTGCCCGTATCAAAGTGTCCAACCAGAGTACTTCCGATGAACAGTGCTAGGCAAGGAGTGCGCCCCATAAACAGTGCCAGCCAAGGAGTGCGCCCCATAAACAGTGCCAGCCAAGGAGTGCGCCCCATAAACAGTGCTAGCCAAGGAGTGCGCCCCATAAACAGTGCTAGCCAAGGAGTGCGCCCCCTAACCAGTGTCAGTCAGGGAGTGAGCCCCATAAACAGTGCCAGCCAGGGAGTGTGCCCTATAAACAGTGCCAGCCAGGGAGTGCGCCCCATAACCAGTGCCAGACAGGGAGTGTGCCCTATAAACAGTGCCAGTCAGGGAGTGCGCCCCATAAACAGTGCTAGCCAAGGAGTGCGCCCCATAAACAGTGCTAGCCAAGGAGCGCGCCCCATAAACAGTGCCAGTCAGGGAGTGTGCCCCATAAACAGTGCCAGCCAGGGAGTGTGCCCCATAAATAGTGCCAGCCAGGGAGTGTGCCCCATAAACAGTGACAGCCAGGGAGTGTGCCCCATAAACAGTGCCAGACAGAGAATGTGCCCCATAAACAGTACCAGCCAGGGAGTGTGCCCCATAAACAGTATCAGCCAGGGAGTGCGTCCCACAAACAGTGCCAGTCAGGGAGTGCGCCCCATAAACAGTGCCAGTCAGGGAGTGCGCCCCATAAACAGTATCAGTCAGGGAGTGCGCCCCATAAACAGTGTCAGCCAGGGAGTGTGCCCCATAAACAGTGCCAGCCAGGGAGTGCGCCCCATAAACAGTGCCAGCCAGAGAGTGTGCCCCATAAACAGTGCCAGCCAGAGAGTGTGCCCCATAAATAGTGTCAGCCAGGGAGTGTGCCCCATAAACAGTGCCAGCCAGAGAGTGTGCCCCATAAATAGTGTCAGCCAGGGAGTGCGCCCTGGCTGGCACTGTAACATGACCATACTGTACACATGACCATACTGTATCATGACCATACTGTAACATGATATACTGTATACATGACCATACTGTGACATCTGATTTGTAGTTTCCCTTTAAGATGGCGCTGGATACCCAGGATGAGGTCTGGGGGTGCCCTTCCCCCTGCACCATATAGAATCCGATGCGTTGCCGCCAGTCGCCATTGATCTCGGCGGGGCCGGTGGAGTCGGTGTATTTTGCGGCCTCTGTGAAATGCTAAAGAAAAGGAGATTTACTTTCTAATGAGTCCATAGGAGGCCCTGGCGGCAGAGTAAAGGGATTCCTGCACCGCAGGGCGCCCCCCACTGAATGGGAGACATAAAGGCTGACACTTCATTTATTCTCATAATTAACTCTGTCACTGCCAGCAGCTTCTTTACATCACCAAATGATCGGTGTTCAAGGAGACCGCCAAGAACATACAATCCTTAAAGGGAATGTCCGCCCTTGTAAGATTGTGATCTGAACATGTACAACTCTCCGCGCTGAGCTATTTCTCAATATATCTAGTCCAGTCCAGTTTTTCTGATGCACACCTCCAAATCCCCTGCATGGTCATAGAAGATAATAATCTCACTACCTGCTGCCACCACTAGGGGGCGATCACTGCATACTGATTACACATTGAACACCATCATTACATAGTATGCAGTAAACTCCTCAGCTCCCTCTAGTGGTGAATGGAGGAAAATCATATTTTTATAAAGTTTTATTAAGAATCAGTCCAGGATAGCGGCCTAGTCCATTTCTTAAGTTTCGGCTCAAAGACTATGCATTTCTTCAGGAAAAGAGTTTATATATAGATTTCCTTTAAGTGTATATCGAGTCTCCTCACATCCTGCAGCCTATTACCCCTCCTCCCCCACCACCACTGGTTATTGTGCTTTGATGGAGTGCTCTTGTTTACACCAGGTGCTCCTGTCTTCCCCGTGGAGACACACAGCAGACTTGATTCTTGTAAGGACAGCTGCTCCCGATATCTCCTCCACTAGTAATGGGTTTTCTAGGAGATAGAGAGGTTATTAGGAGAATGAGATATATTATAGACGGGGTCTCCTGAGGGGCCCGAGCAGCAGCCGAAAACAGCTGAGCCAAAAACAGCTGAAGTAGTCATCAGGTCTGACCATAGACAGAGCTGTGTGGATGTTATATGGGGCCTGGGCCTATCTGTAAGGTCAGTGCAAGGTCATTAGCCCCTTCACCAGTGTAGACCACCAATGGTATGCCTATTAAACTCCTTCCCAACCACAGACCACCAGGGCATGTAATCCCTCCATCCCCTTACCAAAGACTTCTCCACTTTAGACCAACAAAGATGTCTTCACAATCCCCTTCATCAGTGTAGACCACCAAAGATATGAAAATGTAACCCCTTCCCTATCCTAGACCACCAAGGGCTTTTCTATTAACTCCATTACCACTTTAGACCAACAAATACCCTTGAGTTTAACCCTTTCACCATCCTAGACCACCATGAACTTTACTATTAATGTTTTCACGTTCCAAACCAACAAACATGTCTTCAAAATCCCCTTCACCAGTGTTGACCACCAACAATATGACTATTAAATCCCTTCCCAACTCTAAAACACCAGGGATTTTAAGACTTTAAACATCCTAGACCACCATGGACTTTACAGTTAACTTCATCACCACTTTAGACTGACAAAGATGTCTTCAAAATCCCCCTCACCAATGTAGGCCACCAATGATATGACTAATAAACCCCTTCCCAACCCTAGACCACCAGGGATTTTAATCCCTTCACCATTTTGGACCACTATTAACTTCTTAGCCACTTAGTTTAGAGCAACAAAGAAATCCTTCACCACTGTAGGCCACCAGAGATATGACTATTAAAACCCCTTCCCAACCCTAGACCACCAGGGATTATAACCCTTTCACCACCCTAGACCATCAAGGACTTTACTATTAACTTCTTCACCACTTTAGACCAACAAATATGTCTTGTTAAATCCCTTTCACAAACCACCAGATATAAATATTAAACCCCTTCCCAACCCGAGACCACCAGAAATTCTAAGCCCTTCACCATCTTATATTACCAAGTACTACTCTCAACTTCTTCACCACTTTAGACCAACAAAGATGTCATCATAAACCCCTTCACCAGTGTAAACATCTAGACATGTAAGTATTAAACCCCTTCCCAACCCTAGACCACCTCAAGGGATTGGTTGGTGGTATGATCTGGGAACTACATTGGTAGTATTGTGCGCTCACTGTATTGGAGTATTATTAACACACAATTTGGAGGTTTTAGGTATTGGACATGGTGGAATAATTTATGTGGGCACTGTGTGAAGTGTTATTTGGACACAACATCATGTTTTTTAGGCATAGTAGTAGTGTAATGCATGTCTTCCCAGGTACTATGTGGGAGTATTATTTACACATGATGGAGAAGGCTTATTGAGACTGGGATATGGTACAAAGGCAACGACTGGCACATGGAACAAGAAATTTATGAAGACTGAGATGTCCCGTTTCTGGACTGTCCCCATCCCCATCCGCTATGCCCATATTCACACAATGTGATACACTATATGGGAGTATTATTTGGTCATAATGTGGAGGTTTTAGGCATTGTATGGTGCTCTCATTTAGGAACACTCTTGGGTTTCTTGTGTGCTCATTGTATGGGAGTAGTGTGACACAATTTAGCGTATTTAGCATTGTATGGTGGTATTATCGGGGAAGTATATTGACAGCATAGTGATTTCACAGTATGGGAGTATTATTTGGCCACAAGTTAGAGGTGTTAGGCATTGTATTGTATTATTTGGGAACAAAATGGTGCTATTATCTGAGCACGTAATGGCAGTATTGTGTTGGGACTGTGCGGGGGTATTATTTGGTACTGTATGGCAGTTTTCAGGTATAACAAGGAGATGTATATGAGTTTAAATCTATATGTCCCAACCCACATCTATATAGCGTGAATTGTTTAACCCTTTCACTTCTAGCTATTATTCTCACATATGAAGCTTTCATGGCCCTCTCTTGCATTCTCACTTTTAGCCTGACCTGCAGGATGTCGGTGACATGATTTTTACTGACATCTTCAGCCCAGTGCGGATACGGCTGTAAAATAAGCAACCGCTCTCTGGCTCAGCCCCGATCACCTGAAGGCAGAAGAATTATCTCTCATGTAGAATCTGTAGATGATAAAGATGATCGATGCAAATCAACCAGAAGCCCCCAGCCCACCCCCACCTTACACAGGACGCTACCATTTGCAAGGCGCTGTGACCTATCCAGGACTGCAGGGGGCAGTGTTCTTCCCTTGGACTGATGATTCACTTTATATTAAAAATCTCCGCGACTTACCCCCAGCTTTTATAAAAGGTGCACATTCTTGCGGCAATAACAGCTGTAGGATCTACCTACAATGTCTGTCCCCAATGATGTGACAGCATCAGGTAGTGCACAGGACTTGTTACAGGGTGCAGTCTGTTTGTCTGGGCACAGTATGGCAGTATCTGGGCACTTCTTCACATTGCTCTGAGCAACTTATTTCTCTGTCTGGGCACTACATGTACACTATTTATCTGGGCACTACATGTACACTATATATATATGGGCACTACATGTACTCTATATATATCTGGGCACTACATGAACACTATTTATCTGGGCACTACATGTACAGTCATGGCCAAAAGTTTTGAGAATGATACAAATATTAATTTTTACAAAGTCTACTGCTTCAGTTTTCCTAATGGCAATTTTCATATACTCCAGAATGTTATAAAGAGGGATCAGCTTAACAGTAATTACTTGCAAAGTCAATATTTGCCTAGAAAATGAACTTTATCCCCAGTGGCGTAACTAGGAATGGCGGGGCCCCGTGGCGAACTTTTGACATGGGGCCCCCCCGACACCGAAGATCTCGACCGAGTCCCTCCTACGCATTCCTGCGCGCTCTATTATGTCCCATAGTGTCCCCTGCACACAGTATTATACCCAATAGTGGCCCCTGCACATAGTATTATGTCCCATAGTGGCCCCTGCACACAGTATTATGTCCCTTAGTGGCCCCTGCACACAGTATTATACCCAATAGTGGCCCCTGCACACAGTATTATGTCCCATAGTGGCCCCTGCACACAGTATTATACCCAATAGTGGCCCCTGCACATAGTATTATGTCCCATAGTGGCCCCTGCACACAGTATTATGTCCCTTAGTGGCCCCTACAGGACTAAATACTGTCACCGCTGACCGCTATACCAGGACAAATTGTGGATAAAAAAAAATCTGGTCATGTGCATTACAATTTAGTAACTCCATGTGCCTCATATTAATAGCAGTTAACCCCATCATCTCCCTCACATTAACCCCTGTGTGCCTCACCATAAGAGTTACTGATATGTGAGAGACATGGAGGTAATAATAAAGTATCTTCATTACTATTACCCCCATATGTCTCACATATCAGTAACTCTTATGGTGAGGCAAACAGGGGTTAATGTGAGGGAGATGATAGGGTTAACTGCTATTACTATGAGGCACATGGAGTTACTAAAACACAAGTAATCCCCCCAAATGCCTGATAGTAATAAGTAACCCCAGTACGTACCTGTGTAGCTTCAGTTTCATTTTCCTGGAGCAGCTTCTTCCTCTTCTCTTCTGTGCTGGACGGCAGGGATAAGCCCCGCCTCCTCCTCTCATTGGTGGGCAGAGGACAGCAGAGAAAGGGAGGGGGGAGAGAGGGGGAACGTCCTGCAGCGCTGACAGGAGCCAGACCTGAAGCTCCTGTGTCTCCGTTGCTGCAGCTTCGGGGCCCCCTGTTGGTGGAAAGTATTCCACCAACAGGGGGCCCCGATCATTATACTCGGGGGTCCGAAAAGACCTCCGAGCATAATGATAGCAGCGGTAGCAGCTGTCACCGGGCCCCTAATGTCCCGGGCCCTGTGGCAGCTGCTACCGCTGCTATGGTGGTAGTTACGCCACTGTTTATCCCCCAAAACACATTTCAACATCATTGCAGCCCTGCCTTAAAAGGACCAGCTAACATCGCTTCAGTGATTGCTCCAGTAACACAGGTGTGGGTGTTGATGAGGACAGGGCTGGAGATCACTCTGTCATGATTAAGTAAGAATGACACCACTGGACACTGTATAAGGAGGCTGGTGCTTGGCATCATTGTTTCTCTTCTGTTAACCATGGTTATCTCTAAAGAAACACGTGCAGTCATCATTGCACTGCACAAAAATGGCCTAACAGGGAAGAGTATCGCAGCTAGAAAGATTGCACCTCAGTCAACAATCTATCGCATCATCAAGAACTTCAAGGAGAGAGGTTCCATTGTTGGCAAAAAGGCTCCAGGGCGCCCAAGAAAGACCAGCAAGCGCCAGGACCGTCTCTTAAAAGTGTTTCACCTGCGGGATCGGGCTACCAGCAGTGCAGAGCTTGCTCAGGAATAGCAGCAGGCAGGTGTGAGGCGGAGACTCTTGGAGCAAGGCCTGGTCTCAAGGAGGGCAGCAAAGAAGCCACTTCTCTCCAGAAAAAAACATCAGGGACAGACTGATATTCTGCAGAAGGTCCAGGGAGTGACTGCTGAGGACTGGGGGAAAGTCATTTTCTCTGATGAATCCCCTTTTCGATTGTTTGGGACATCTGGAAAACAGCTTATTGGGAGGCGACGAGGTTGGCGCTACCACCAGTCTTGTCTCATGCCAACTGTAAAGCATCCTGAAACCATTCATGTGTGGGGTGGCTTCTCAGCCAAGGGAATCGGCTCTCTCACAGTCTTGCCTAAAAACACAGCCATGAATAAAGAATGGGACCAGAATGTCCTCCAAGATCAACTTCTCCCAACCGTCCAAGAGCAGTTTGGTGACCAACAATGCCTTTTCCAGCATGATGGAGCACCTTGCCATAAAGCAAAGGGGAGAACTAAATGGCTCAGGGACCAAAACAGAGAGATTTTGGGTCCATGGCCTGGAAACTCCCCAGATCTTAATCCCATTGAGAACTTGTGGTCAATCATCAAGAGACGGGTGGACAAACAAAAACCTACAAATTCTGACAAATTGCAAGCATTGATTGTGCAAGAATGGACGGCTATCAGTCAGGATTTGGTGCAGAAGTTGATTGAGAGCATGCCAGGGAGAATTGCAGAGGTCCTGAAGAAGAAGGGTCAACACTGCAAATATTGCAACGCTGCATTAACTCATTCTAACTGTCACTATAAGCTTTTATTACTCAGAATATGATTGCAATTCTATTTCTGTAAGTGATAAAAACATCTGACAAACACACAGAAAAACCAGAGGGAGCAGATCATGTGACAATAGATTTGTGGCAGTCTCAAAACTTTTGGCCATGACTGTACACTATATATCTGGGCACTACATGGACACTATATATCTGGGCACTACATGGACACTATATATCTGGGCACTACATGGACACTATATATCTGGGCACTACATGGACACTATATACCTGGGCACCGAGCAGCACTTTTTATCTAAGGACTGTCTGATATGTGATAGAAATATAAAGCCTTTGTTTCCACTCTTAATATCTTAGGAAGGTAAGTCAGTACCCCGGGGGCCCCTCTGCCACCTGTGCCCCCCTGCCACAGACTAATGTGACTGACTACCCTGCCTCAGTGATAGATACGGTAGATAATGGCTGAGAAGTCGATGTGCCCTCATTTCAGGACTTTCTCAGCCTCTCTATACAAAGGGCCGTCCCTACAGTCCCAGACACTTGGCACCTTGTGTCCTATTGTGCATTGACTAAGGTCGATGCCAATCTCCGATCCTATAAATGCCGCCTCTCACTTCCTGGTAGAAGCTTCTGAATTATTAAGAGACAATACAAAGGTCGTTGTTCAGATTGTGGCCCGGGGTCACGGTGATTATAAGTGATGTTATTACCTGTCATATAATCTCCTCATATTGTTCGTCTGCACATTCACTGAGGCCAAAATAGCTCGGCAGCTCCGACAACTTTCTGCTGTGATTAAAGATTTCAGTCCTTGGAGCTTGGCTCCTTGTATTGATCCTGTAAAGTGATGCCGGTATGGAGGTCGTGTGAGGCCATGAAGGTTGTAAAGGAGTCACCCCGATAACGGAAGCTTCCGGATACAGTGAGTGGTGCAGTATGGCCAGCAGTGCAATGGGGACACTATGGTTGTCACACTTATGGGGGTGCAGGGACTGGCAATGTTATGGATACCTGGATATTTTTACTGTTATGGGGCAGTGTATCCAGCTCTGTTATGGGGCAGTGTATCCGGCTCTGTTATGGGGCACTGTAGCTGTTAGGGGGCGTTCACACTACCGTCGGTGTCCGACAGGTAGTGTCCGCTCCTAGTGTCCGTTCAAAATGTCGGGTTTTTCTATCCGCTTGAAAAGTCGGACATCTTTACATGCGGACAGTGGAGGACAGGCACGGAGTGCAAAAGAACGCACCCGATCGACATTTAAATAAATGACAGGTGTTACGGACACAGCTAGTGTCCGCTCCTAGTGTCCGTGCGAGATTTTGAACGGACACTAGGAGCGGACACTACCTGTCAGACACAGACGGTAGTGTGAACGCCCTCTTAGAGATATAAGAGCATCCTGACTACTAATACTCATGTGGGGGCACTGTAGCCTATGGAAAGTGTAATAATGACCAACAAATGTTATAACTGAGAGAATGTCTGTGTGGATTATATAACAGGATTGAGGGAATGCAGAGTCTCATTAAATGTACAGAGCGACCTATGGCATGATGAAATGTTCTGCAGACCCTCGCTGTGCTGAGTCTATTTCCAGTCCTGCATTGTCTGTTGTCTTCCTTCCCGGATCCTCCCCTGTACTTATCCGGATAACTGATAGCATGATACTTTAATACAAGATCACGCTGTTGTTTGTGGATATAACAGGGGGAACACAGCCAAAATCCTAATGATTAAAACAGGTCATCCATATTTAAGACCTGAACCAAGCAGCCTGAGGCAGATCATCACTCACAACGTGCCTGTGCCATCCTATTTATAGAGCTCTCTCCGCCAGCAAGATTTCATTGTGTGAGGCGTTCTGCATTTGGGTTAACGCTTTTGGCCATGCATTAAAAAAAAGGAAGGAATTAGTGATAAGCTGGAAATTATGTATCACCAGAACCAAAGAGGAAGTGTCTATATACAAGAATATAACTACTATAATACTACTCCTATGTACAAGAATATAACTACTATAATACTGCCCCTATGTACAAGAATATAACTACTATAATACTACTCCTATGTACAAGAATATAACTACTATAATACTGCTCCTATGTACAAGAATATAACTACTATAATACTACCTCCTATGTACAAGAATATAACTACTATAATACTACCTTCTATGTACAAGAATATAACTACTATAATACTACTCCTATATACAAGAATATAACTATTATAATACTACACCTATGTACAAGAATATAACTACTATAATACTACTCCTATGTACAAGAATATAACTACTATAATACTACCTCCTATGTACAAGAATATAACTACTATAATACTGCCCCTATGTACAAGAATATAACTACTATAATACTGCTCCTATGTACAAGAATATAACTACTATAATACTGCCCCTATGTACAAGAATATAACTACTATAATACTACTCCTATGTACAAGAATATAACTACTATAATACTACCTCCTATGTACAAGAATATAACTACTATAATACTACCTCCTATGTACAAGAATATAACTACTATAATACTACTCCTATGTACAAGAATATAACTACTATAATACTACTCCTATGTACAAGAATATAACTACTATAATACTGCTCCTATGTACAAGAATATAACTACTATAATACTGCTCCTATGTACAGCAATATAACTACTATAATACTACATCCTATGTACAAGAATATAACTACTATAATACTGCTCCTATGTACAAGAATATAACTACTATAATACTACTCCTATGTACAAGAATATAACTACTATAATACTGCCCCTATGTACAAGAATATAACTACTATAATACTACCTCCTATGTACAAGAATATAACTACTATGATACTACTCCTATGTACAAGAATATAACTACTATAATACTACTCCTATGTACAAGAATATAACTACTATAATACTACCTCCTATGTACAAGAATATAACTACTATAATACTACTCCTATGTACAAGAATATAACTACTATAATACTACTCCTATGTACAAGAATATAACTACTATAATACTACTCCTATGTACAAGAATATAACTACTATAATACTACTCCTATGTACAAGAATATAACTACTATAATACTACTCCTATGTACAAGAATATAACTACTATAATACTACCTCCTATGTACAAGAATATAACTACTATAATACTACTCCTATGTATAAGAATATAACTACTATAATACTGCCCCTATGTACAAGGATATAACTACTATAATACTACTCCTATGTACAAGAATATAACTACTATAATACTGCCCCCTATGTGTCAGGTTGCTGATACGTCCCCATTAGCTTGCTCTTCTCTATGTAGGTCAGGATGCTCCGCGTCTTCCTATAATGGCGCTCGGTGCTGCGGGCTGTTTTGATGCTTCCGGCTGGTTCCGTCACTGTGGCCATTAGTGTGCAGGATAAGACTGTATGTGGGAGATAAGGGATACAGACAAGTGCGGGAGATATTGTGCAGGGATGGAGGACAGAACTCAGAAGAGATCCCTGTATAAATAAATAATGGGATCCTCAGGTTATACCGCGTCAATCATTCAGGGTTTCTACATCACACACTTGGTAAAATGAGGGATTTTTATCTTAAAATGAATTTCCCATCAGTAATATTTCACACTTTACAGGCAAAAATTTCCTGATTTAAAGTACGTTGTCTTCTGCTCCAGTCATAACCAAATCTGCATTCGAAATTCAGCTTAACTCCATCTGACCAGTAGTCGTGTGCATATCTGTATGCTTTCGGAGTGAGTGGAGAAGAGAACATCTTACATTTCCGAATCTGGAGACTCCTGACTACAATGATATGAATGTCACATGATAGGTAGGGGAGGGGCCCGCGAGAGAGTTTGCATTGAGGATCACCAGCTCTCTGCTGCCCCCTATAAGCAGTAACCTGAATAGGAGATTTTTCTCTGTCTGAGCATGCTCATACCTTTACCAGTCTGATGGAGAGGAGCGATTGTGTTGTGGAAAATGAGGTTTCATCGGGGTCGGGGATGATGTGACCTCGTGTGTATGGAAAGACATAAGCCAGAACAATGGCGCGCGGACGGCTAATGTGATTACGGGGCGGCCAGATGCACTGCTAAATGAAATGAAAGAGCACTTCATTTCAGTAATGCTGGCTGTGCGGCGGGCAGAGAGACGTCCATTCCTCCGCAGTAAATTGCTCGCCTGGTATCAGGTGCATCTGTGGCTTAAAAGCTTTGTGGGCGCCAGCGAGGGCAGGAAAACCAGTCAATCTGCTCAGCGATTCCATGCAGGAATATCTACAGATGGCCTATCCTTAGGAAAGTGTGATTGGCGGTTGTCTGATCCCTACGAGACCGCTCCAAGGTTCAGGGCTACGGTTGTCTGATACAGTGTTCCAAATTCCCTACTAATTGCCCTCAGTCCCATTGTGTGAAATGACTTTCTTTGTAATGTATCTTTCTGTCTGTATTTGAACCCTACAAATTGTACAGTGCTGCGGAATATGTTGGCGCTATATAAATAAAATGTATTATTATTATTATTAATAATAATTGCCAGCAGTCACCACTAGGGGGAGCTCAGGATCTCACTGACAACACGGGGGCAGATTTATTCATGTGAAATATTCACCCCTGGAATAAATGGCAGCTGTAGATCCTGTGGCATAACTACCGGGGTAGCAGGGCCCGGGACTTTAGGGGCCCGGCGACAGCCGCTACCACTGCGTTTTCTTTTTTTTTTTTTTACTAGGCTGTTACTCCAGCCGTAAACGGGCCCTATTTACTTACCTCTCCTGGCAGGGACCAGGATTAGTAAGTGACTCTGCGGAACCCACAAACATTATTATTATACTCGAGGGTCTTTTCAGACCCCCGAATTTAATGATTGGAGGTCCGGAAGAGGTAAGGGACCATAAAAAATAGTGTTACTTACCTCTCCGGGCACCAGACAGGCTTTGGGCCTACTGTGACGTCCCTGACACCTGTGTCCCGGGACATGAGACCTCCCGGACATTGTCGAAGACGGCTGAAAAGACCCCAGAGTATAATAATTGTTCATGGGTGTCCTCAGTGGGGCATAATACTGTGTGCAGGGGCCACTATGGGGTATAATACTGTGTGCAGGGGCCACTATGGGGTATAATACTGTGTGCAGGGGACACTATGGGGTGTAATACTGTATGCAGGGGCCACTATGGGGCATAATACTGTGTGCAGGGGCGACTATGGGGGATAATACTGTGTGCAGGGGCCACTATGGGGGATAATACTGTTTGCAGGGGCCACTATGGGATATAATACTGTGTGCAGGGGCCACTATGGGGTATAATACTGTGTGCAGGGGCCACTATGGGATATAATACTGTGTGCAGGGGCCACTTTGGGGATAATACTGTGTGCAGGGGCCACTATGGGATATAATACTGTGTGCAGGGGCCACTATGGGACATAATACTGTGTGCAGGGACCACTATGGGGCATAATACTGTGTGCAGGGGCCACTATGGGATCTAATACTGTGTGCAGGGGCCACTTTGGGGGATAATACTGTGTGCAGGGGCTACTATAGAGCATAATACTGTGTGCAGGGGCCACTATGGGGGATAATACTGTGTGCAGGGGCCACTATGGGAAATAATACTGTGTGCAGGGGTCACTATGGGACAAAAATACTGTGTGCAGAGGCCACTATGGGACATAATACTGTGTGCAGGGGCCACTATGGGGGATAATACTGTGTGCAGGGGCCACTATGGGACAAAAATACTGTGTGCAGAGGCCACTATGGGACATAATACTGTGTGCAGGGGCCACTATGGGGGATAATACTGTGTGCAGGGGCCACTATGGGACATAATACTGTGTGCAGGGGCCACTATGGGACATAATACTGTGTGCAGGGGCCACTGTGGGGGATAATACTGTGTACAGGAGCCACTATGGGGGATAATACTGTGTGCAGAGGCCACTATGGGGGATAATACTGTGTGCAGGGGCCACTATGGGGGATAATACTGTGTGCAGGGGCCAATATGGGGCATAATACTGTGTGCAGGGGCCACTATGGGGTTTAATACTGTGTGCAGGGGCCACTATGGGACATAATACTGTGTGCAGGGGCCACTATGGGGTTTAATACTGTTTGCAGGGGCTATTATGGGGTATACTACTGTGTGCAGGGGCCACTATGGGACATAATACTGTGTGCAGGGGCCACTATGGGGTACAATACTGTGTGCAGGGGCCACTATGGGGCATAATACTGTGTGCAGGGGCCACTTTGGGGGATAATACTGTGTGCAGGGGCCACTTTGGGGGATAATACTGTGCACAGGGGCCACTATGGAGCATAATACTGTGTGCAGGGGCCACTATGGGAAATAATACTGTGTGCAGGGGCCACTATGGGACATAATACTGTGTGTAGGGGCCACTATGGAGCATAATACTGTGTGCAGGGGCCACTATGGGACATAATACTGTGTGCAGGAGCCACTATGGGGCATAATACTGTGTGCAGGGACCACTATGGGGCATAATACTGTGTGCAGGGACCACTATGGGGCATAATACTGTGTGCAGGGGCCACTATGGGATATATTACTGTGTGCAGGGGCCACTATGGGGTATAATACTGTGTGCAGGGGTCACTATGGGGCATAATACTGTGAGCAGGGACCACTATGGGGCATAATACTGTGTGCAGGGGCCACTATGGGATATATCACTGTGTGCAGGGGCCACTATGGGGTGTAATACTGTGTGCAGGGACCACTATGGGGCATAATACTGTGTGCAGGGACCACTATGGGGCATAATACTGTGTGCAGGGGCTACTATGGGGTATAATACTGTGTGCAGGGGCCACTATGGGGTATAATACTGTGTGCAGGGGTCACTATGGGGCATAATACTGTGTGCAGGGACCACTATGGGGGATAATACTGTGTGCAGGGGCCACTATGGGGGATAATACTGTGTGCAGGGGCCACTATGGGGTTTAATACTGTGTGCAGGGGCCACTATGGGACATAATACTGTGTGCAGGGGCCACTATGGGGTTTAATACTGTTTGCAGGGGCTACTATGGGGTATACTACTGTGTGCAGGGGCCACTATGGGACATAATACTGTGTGCAGGGGCCACTATGGGGTACAATACTGTGTGCAGGGGCCACTATGGGGCATAATACTGTGTGCAGGGGCCACTTTGGGGGATAATACTGTGTGCAGGGGCCACTTTGGGGGATAATACTGTGTGCAGGGGCCACTATGGAGCATAATACTGTGTGCAGGGGCCACTATGGGAAATAATACTGTGTGCAGTGGCCACTATGGAGCATAATACTGTGTGCAGGGACCACTATGGGGCATAATACTGTGTGCAGGGGCCACTATGGGATATATTACTGTGTGCAGGGGCCATTATGGGGTATAATACTGTGTGCAGGGGTCACTATGGGGCATAATACTGTGTGCAGGGACCACTATGGGGCATAATACTGTGTGCAGGGGCCACTATGGGATATATTACTGTGTGCAGGGGCCACTATGGGGTGTAATACTGTGTTTAGGGACCACTATGGGGCATAATACTGTGTGCAGGGACCACTATGGGGCATAATACTGTGTGCAGGGGCCACTATGGGGTATAATACTGTGTGCAGGGGCCACTATGGGGTATAATACTGTGTGCAGGGGTCACTATGGGGCATAATACTGTGTGCAGGGACCACTATGGGGCATAATACTGTGTGCAGGGGCCACTATGGGGTATAATACTGTGTGCAGGGGCCACTATGGGGTATAATACTGTGTGCAGGGACCACTATGGGGCATAATACTGTGTGCAGGGGACACTATGGGGGATAATACTGTGTGCAGGGGACACTATGGGGTATAATACTGTGTGCAGGGGACACTATGGGGTATAATACTGTGTGCAGGGGCCACTATGGGATATAATACTGTGTGCAGGGGCCACTATGGGATATAATACTGTGTGCAGGGGCCACTTTGGGGGATAATACTGTGTGCAGAGGCTACTATGGGATATAATACTGTGTGCAGGGGCCACTATGGGGCATAATACTGTGTGCAGGGGCCACTATGGGATATAATACTGTGTGCAGAGGCCACTATGGGACATAATACTGTGTGCAGGGGCCACTATGGGGGATAATACTGTGTGCAGGGGCCACTATGGGACAAAATTACTGTGTGCAGAGGCCACTATGGGACATAATACTGTGTGCAGGGGCCACTATGGGGGATAATACTGTGTGCAGGGGCCACTATGGGACATAATACTGTGTGCAGGGGCCACAATGGGACATAATACTGTGTGCAGGGGCCACTGTGGGGGATAATACTGTGTGCAGGGGCCACTATGGGGGATAATACTGTGTGCAGGGGCCACTATGGGGGATAATACTGTGTGCAGGGGCCACTATGGGGCATAATACTGTGTGCAGGGCCACTATGGGGTTTAATTCTGTGTGCAGGGGCCACTATGGGACATAATACTGTGTGCAGGGGCCACTATGGGGTTTAATACTGTTTGCAGGGGCTACTATGGGGTATACTACTGTGTGCAGGGGCCACTATGGGACATAATACTGTGTGCAGGGGCCACTATGGGGTACAATACTGTGTGCAGGGGCCACTATGGGACATAATACTGTGTGCAGGGGCCACTATGGGACATAATACTGTGTGCAGGGGTCACTATGGGGGATAATACTGTGTGCAGGGACCACTATGGGGCATAATACTGTGTGCAGGGGCCACTATGGGACATAATACTGTGTGCAGGGGCCACTAGGGGGCATAATACTGTGTGCAGGGGCCACTATGGGATATATTACTGTGTGCAAGGGCCACTATGGGGTATAATACTGTGTGCAGGGGTCACTATGGGGCATAATACTTTGTGCAGGGGCCACTATGGGGTATAATACTGTGTGCAGGGGCCACTATGGGGTATAATACTGTGTGCAGGGGCCACTATGGGGTATAATACTGTGTGCAGGGGTCACTATGGGGCATAATACTGTGTGCAGGGGCCACTATGGGGTATAATACTGTGTGCAGGGGTCACTATGGGACATAATACTGTGTGCAGGGGCCACTGAGGGGCATAATACTGTGTGCAGGGGCCACTATGGGACATAATACTGTGTGCAGGGGCCACTATGGGACATAATACTGTGTGCAGGGGCCACTATGGGGACATAATACTGTGTGCAGGGGCCACTATGGGACATAATACTGTGTGCAGGGGCCACTATGGGGTACAATACTGTGTGCAGGGGCCACTATGGGACATAATACTGTGTGCAGGGGCCACTATGGGACATAATACTGTGTGCAGGGGTCACTATGGGGGATAATACTGTGTGCAGGGGCCACTATGGGACATAATACTGTGTGCAGGGGCCACTATGGGACATAATACTGTGTGCAGGGGCCACTATGGGGCATAATACTGTGTGCAGGGGCCACTATGCGACATAAAACTGTGTGCAGGGGCCACTATGGGGCATAATACTGTGTGCAGGGGCCACTATGGGGCATAATAGTGCACGCAGGAATGCGGGGAAGTCTATCGGTCGAGGTCTTTGGCGTCGGGGGGAAGGGTGCCATGTCAAAAGTTCGCCCCGGGGCCCCGCCATTCCTAGTTACGCCACTGTGTAGATCCATACATGGACTATATCCTATATAATACTGGTTCAGCTCTGCTGTACTGCTTGTCCATTCCCCATCTAATAGTGGTTAAGCTCTGCTATACAGTTATATTATATACCTTTAATATGATAATGGTTCAGTTCTGCTATACCTCTAGATCATCTCCAATATAACACAGGTTCAGCTTTGCTACACTCCTATTTTCACTTTTCTATGCTACAAACTCATTCAGCTACATGGTTGCCTCGCTCCGCTATACCACGTTCTTCCACCTCGTGACCATGGCCCCAGCTATACCACTACTTCTCTTATGTTCCACTTCCAGTAGTGCAGCCTCTACTGATCCACTTCATCCTGTGTCTTCTTGTCCTACTACTTTTTGCGCAGGTTCTGCTCTGCTATACGCAGTTGACCGGCACTGCTATATCACTGGGTTTTCAGGGGATATTTCAGCCCTCCATCTCCATTGAAATATAGCAGAGCAATGACTTGATAAATGATATAATTCTTCCTGCCTGCACTCACCACTAGGGGGAGCTCACTGTATATGGATTTATACAGCTGGTAGCTCCCCCTAGTGGTGGCCGTAGGTATGACAGAGGGGCACATATGAGGACACCAAGATGGGGGCGGATGGGGTTAAGAGCCTGAAGTTCTATCTTTTCCCTTTCTGATGGCTCCACATTGAGGACAGCACCTGAGTCACTGGTGGAGGGGGCTGCAGTGTCTGTATCTGGAGCCCTCGCAGTGAATCAGCGCCTCTTATCCTCCATTATTGATGGAATAATGTTCCGGGGATGCGCCGGGCCGGTATTCCCACTTGAATCAATGAACAGAGATAATTTTCATCCATTAGCGGAGCTGAGTCAGTCTGTAACAATGGATGTCACTCATGAGATCAGCATTACTGACGCTGCGCTGTGAGGTGTCGCTGCCTGATGAACAGCGGCGGAACGAAGGGGGGACCGTGACACTGACTGATCAGAAACATGGCAGCATGTGGGGGCGACACCTAATGATCCGCATTCAATGTGTATGGGGGTGACATCTAATAATCTGCAGTCACTATATATGGGGGTGACATCTAATAATCTGCAGTCACCATATATGGGGGTGACATCTAATAATCTGCAGTCACCATATATGGGGGTGACATCTAATAATCTGCAGTCACCATATATGGGGGTGACATCTAATAATCTGCAGTCACCATATATGGGGGTGACATCTAATAATCTGCAGTCACTATATATGGGGGTGATATCTAATAATCTACAGTCACTATATATGGGGGTGATATCTAATAATCTGCAGTCACTATATATGGGGGTGACATCTAATAATCTGCAGTCACTATATATGGGAGCGACATCTAATAATCTGCAGTCACTATATATGGGGGTGATATCTAATAATCTACAGTCACTATATATGGGGGTGACATCTAATAATCTGCAGTCACTATATATGGGGGTGACATCTAGTAATCTGCAGTCACTATATATGGGGCGACATCTAATAATCTGCAGTCACTATATATGGGAGCGACATCTAATAATCTGCAGTCACTATATATGGGAGCGACATCTAATAATCTGCAGTCACTATATATGGGGTGACATCTAGTAATCTGCAGTCACTATATATGGGGCGACATCTAATAATCTGCAGTCACTATATATGGGAGCGACATCTAATAATCTGCAGTCACTATATATGGGGGTGACATCTAATAATCTGCAGTCACTATATATGGGGGTTACATCTAATAATCTGCAGTCACTATATATGGGGGTGACATCTAATAATCTGCAGTCACTATATATGGGAGCGACATCTAATAATCTGCAGTCACTATATATGGGGGTGACATCTAATAATCTGCAGTCACTATATATGGGGGTTACATCTAATAATCTGCAGTCACTATATATGGGGGTTACATCTAATAATCTGCAATCACTATATATGGGGTGACATCTAATAATCTGCAGTCACTATATATGGGGTGACATCTAATAATCTGCAGTCACTATATATGGGGGCGACATCTAATAATCTGCAGTCACTATATATGGGGGCGACATCTAATAATCTGCAGTCACTATATATGGGGGCGACATCTAATAATCTGCAGTCACTATATATGGGGGCGACATCTAATAACCTGCAGTCACTATATATGGGGCGACATCTAATAATCTGCAGTCACTATATATGGGGGTGACATTTAATAATCTGCAGTCACTGTATATGGGGGTGACATCTAATAATCCGCAATCACTATATATGGGGGAGACATCTAATAATCCGCAATCACTATATATGGGGGTGACATCTAATAATCTGCAGTCACTATATATGGGGGTGACATCTAATAATCCGCAATCACTATATATGGGGGAGAGACCACCATATAGGTGTGTGGAGACTTGTTAAGCCTTTAGCACTCCACTTTGCAAGGAACTATGGGAAGAATATGCAAATCCGCCTTCCATGATGCAAAGTGGAGTGCTAAAGGCTTAACAAGTCTCCACACACCTATATGGTGGTCTCTCCCTAAGGAGTGACAATATCCCCCGAACCCTGTCTAAGCCTCTCACCTCTACCAGGTTATAGTCCTCTCTACATCGGGCTGATGAGATCCAACCAGATCGAAACAGCTGTCCTCGATTGAGAGACTATAACCTGGTAATAATCCCAGCGTCATTGCTAAACAAAGGCCTCTTGGAAGGTCGGGCATGAGGCTAAAGGGAGCAGCCAGTATTGGGTTATTTCACTGGAATCCTGTCTTAAGACAGGCTTGCACATTCCAGTGAGCGCCCTCTATTGGTTTGCAACAATGAGGCAGCAACTGTCTTCCTAATTACATCATGGAAGGCAGATTTGCATATTCTTCCCATAGTATATATGGGGGAGACATCTAATAATCTGCAGTCCCTATATATGGGGCAACATCTAATTATCTGCAGTCACTATATATGGGGTGACATCTAATACTCTGCAGTCACTATACTGTATATGGGGGGTGACATCTAATAATCTGCAGTCACTATATATGGGGGTGACATCTAATAATCTGCAGTCACTATATATGGGGGCGACATCTAATAATCCGCAATCACTATATATGGGGGCAACATCTAATTATCTGCAGTCACTATATATGAGGGCGACATCTAATAATCTGCAGTCACTATATATGGGGGTGACATCTAATAATCTGCAGTCACTATATATGGGGGTGACATCTAATAATCTGCAGTCACTATATATGGGGGTAACATCTAATAATCTGCAGTCACTATATATGGGGGCGACATCTAATAATCCGCAATCACTATATATGGGGGTGACATCTAATAATCTGCAGTCACTATATATGGGGGTGACATCTAATAATCCGCAATCACTATATATGGGGGAGACATCTAATAATCTGCAGTCACTATATATGGGGGCAACATCTAATTATCTGCAGTCACTATATATGGGGGCAACATCTAATTATCTGCAGTCACTATATATGGGGGCGACATCTAATAATCTGCAGTCACTATATATGGGGGCAACATCTAATTATCTGCAGTCACTATATATGGGGGTGACATCTAATAATCTGCAGTCACTATATATGGGGGCGACATCTAATAATCTGCAGTCACTATATATGGGGGCGACATCTAATAATCTGCAGTCACTATATATGGGGGGGACATCTAATAATCTGCAGTCACTATATATGGGGGCGACATCTAATAATCTGCAGTCACTATATATGGGGCGACATCTAATAATCTGCAGTCACCATATATGGGGGCGACATCTAATAATCTGCAGTCACCATATATGGGGGTGACATCTAATAATCTGCAGTCACTATATATGGGGTAACATCTAATAATCCGCAGTCACTATATATGGGGGTGACATCTAATAATCTGCAGTTACTGTATATGGGGGTGACATCTAATAATCTGCAGTCACTATATATGAGGGTAACATCTAATAACCTGCAGTTACTGTATATGGGGGTGACATCTAATAATCTGCAGTCACTATATATGGGGGCGACATCTAATAATCTGCAGTCACTATATATGGGGGTAACATCTAATAATCTGCAGTCACTATATATGGGGGTAACATCTAATAATCTGCAGTCACTATATATGGGGGTGACATCTAATAATCTGCAGTCACTATATATGGGGGAGACATCTAATAATCTGCAGTCACTATATATGGGGGTAACATCTAATAATCTGCAGTCACTATATATGGGGGCGACATCTAATAATCTGCAGTCACTATATATGGGGGCAACATCTAATTATCTGCAGTCACTATATATGGGGTGACATCTAATAATCTGCAGTCACTATATATGGGGGCAACATCTAATTATCTGCAGTCACTATATATGGGGTGACATCTAATAATCTGCAGTCACTATATATGGGGGTTACATCTAATAATCTGCAGTCACTATATATGGGGACGACATCTAATAATCTGCAGTCACTATATATGGGGGCGACATCTAATAATCTGCAGTCACTATATATGGGGGTGACATCTAATAATCTGCAGTCACTATATATGGGGGCGACATCTAATAATCTGCAGTCACTATATATGGGGGCGACATCTAATAATCTGCAGTCACTATATATGGGGGCGACATCTAATAATCTGCAGTCACTATATATGGGGGCGACATCTAATAATCTGCAGTCACTATATATGGGGTTGACATCTAATAATCTGCAGTCACTATATATGGGGCGACATCTAATAATCTGCAGTCACCATATATGGGGGCGACATCTAATAATCTGCAGTCACTATATATGGGGGTGACATCTAATAATCTGCAGTCACTATATATGGGGGTTACATCTAATAATCTGCAGTCACTATATATGGGGTGACATCTAATAATCTGCAGTCACTATATATGGGGGTTACATCTAATAATCTGCAGTCACTATATATGGGGGCGACATCTAATAATCTGCAGTCACTATATATGGGGGCGACATCTAATAATCTGCAGTCACTATATATGGGGTGACATCTAATAATCTGCAGTCACTATATATGGGGGTGACATCTAATAATCTGCAGTCACTATATATGGGGGCGACATCTAATAATCTGCAGTCACTATATATGGGGGCGACATCTAATAATCTGCAGTCACTATATATGGGGTGACATCTAATAATCTGCAGTCACTATATATGGGGGCGACATCTAATAATCTGCAGTCACTATATATGGGGCGACGTCTAATAATCTGCAGTCACCATATATGGGGGCGACATCTAATAATCTGCAGTCACTATATATGGGGGTGACATCTAATAATCTGCAGTCACTATATATGGGGGTTACATCTAATAATCTGCAGTCACTATATATGGGGGCGACATCTAATAATCTGCAGTCACTATATATGGGGCGACATCTAATAATCTGCAGTCACTATATATGGGGGCGACATCTAATAATCTGCAGTCACTATATATGGGGGCGACATCTAATAATCTGCAGTCACTATATATGGGGGCGACATCTAATAATCTGCAGTCACTATATATGGGGGTGACATCTAATAATCTGCAGTCACTATATATTGGTGACATCTAATAATCTGCAGTCACTATATATTGGTGACATCTAATAATCTGCAGTCACTATATATGGGGGTGACATCTAATAATCTGCAGTCACTATATATGGGGGTTACATCTAATAATCTGCAGTCACTATATATTGGTTACATCTAATAATCTGCAGCCACTATATATGGGGGTGACATCTAATAATCTGCAGTCACTATATATGGGGGTGACATCTAATAATCTGCAGTCACTATATATGGAGGCAACATCTAATAATCTGCACTCACTATATATGGGGGTGACATCTAGTAATCTGCAGTCACTATATATTGGTGATATCTAATAATCTGTAGTCACTATATATGGGGGCGACATCTAATAATCTGCAGTCACTATATATGGGGGTGACATCTAATAATCTGCAGTCACTATATATGGGGGTGACATCTAATAATCTGCAGTCACTGTGAGGATGGAGATGACAGGGAACCACATAGTAGAAGGAATAGGGTCTTCAGCAGCACAGAGTATTTCAGGAGAGGAGTGTGCAGTTAATGATAAGAGCAGTGACGTGTACACTAGGCCAGGGCTGTATGTCACTGGGGCAATGACATGTAAAGGGCAGTGGCACAGAGTATTTCAGGACAGGACTGCAATGATCTTCTGGGCAGTGACCTGTCCGCACATGTCGCACTGTTTGGCCTTATTCACACAGTAGTCTGATGTTTTGGTCAGTGATCTGCATCAGTTATTGTGAGACAAATCCAGGAGGAGAGGAGACTGCACAGCCACAACGTATCATGGAGGGATTTGCACCTGTGCTGTATTTTTCGTCCGCTCCTGGTTTGGGCTCACAATCATTGGGGTAAATTACTGTCCAAACATTGAGGTGTGAACACGGTCTTAGAGAGGACAGGGCTGTATGTCATGATCTGAGGTAACACATCTGTATGAGGTGGGGTCCTTGTGCCAGTAGCGGTGACCTCCATCCTTGCCCCCTGAGACCCCCGTGCGGTCACACTTGGCCCATGTCTCCTATGTTTTCTTGGTATTTGTCTGCGGATTGCTGTGGCAGAGCAGTGCATTGTGGGAGGGTTTGTCCTCCGCGTCCTATAACATATGCCGGCGCTCTCTCCGGAGACATTATGTGTGTAATGACTTTACAATACAATGCACCGCTGGAAATAGCGCCGCCCCTAGCCATAGTCTCTGCAAAACGGCTTCAGATATATTGAGCTCATCAATCCTCCGGCCGCGCTTCACATCACTGGTCTTTATAATAAAAGAGAGAACGCGGAGGCCGCAATCCACACAGGCAGATGGTTGGGGGACTACAAGTGCCAGCATGCCCTAATAGCAGAGCCGGTGATATAACTATCAAATAGAAACTCTACCGGCTAATGTATAACTAAATGTATAACCAAGATGGGGTGGCTATTATAAAGGGGGCCCCTAAACGTCTGTCTATAGGGGCCGGCATATTACTGATGAGGAGGATGCAGGAAGAAACCCGGGGGTACAGTTTGAGGTGGGGTAAATAATATCGGGGCAACTTGTTACCAGCATGACACTGAATCGGCATGAAAGGGGCCACTACCTAAAAGGGATTGCTACAAGGCCTTCACTCATCCTGCTCTCCTCCCTTCTGGGGTCTGAATTAATTTAGGGGTTTGGTCTGGCATCTCAGTTAGTTTAGGGGTCTGAACTCACAGGCGGTTACACTTAATTTTTTTCCCGGCAGTTACACTTGGCTCCTTACAAGTAAATATACTTTGGCTGAGTTCACACAGGGTATGTGAAATCATTGGGAGACGGTCAGTTCTTTTTTCCGGGAGCAGTTTGTTCTGGCTCTCGGAAAAAAATAAGCGACATCCACCTGAAGACACTCCCTCCTCCCAACTAGGCCCATTCATTTGGGCCTAATCCGGAGCGGAGTGCCGCAACAGTCACGGCTACCTGTTTTTTGGACCAGAATCTGAGGCGGCCTCCGTGTCAAATTTGGTCCAAAATACCCCATGTGAACACGGCCTTTGTTCCTTACAGGCAGTTACACAGATGGTTACACCTCGCACCTCACAGGCGGTTACACTTTGCTCCTCACAGGCGGTTACACCTCGCACCTCACAGGCGGTTACACCTCGCACCTCACAGGTGGTTACACTTTGCTCCTCACAGGCGGTTACACTTTGCTCCTCACAGGCGGTTACACTTTGCTCCTCACAGGCGGTTACACTTTGCTCCTCACAGGCGGTTACACTTTGCTCCTCACAGGCGGTTACACTTTGCTCCTCACAGGCGGTTGCACTTTGCTCCTCACAGGCGGTTACACTTTGCTTCTCACAGGCGATTACACCTCACAGATGCTTATACTTTGCTCCTCACAGTCACAGATGGTTACACCTCGCACCTCACAGGCGGTTACACTTTGCTCCTCACAGGCGGTTGCACTTTGCTCCTCACAGGCGGTTACACTTTGCTTCTCACAGGCGATTACACCTCACAGATGCTTATACTTTGCTCCTCACAGTCACAGATGGTTACACCTCGCACCTCACAGGCGGTTACACTTTGCTCCTCACAGGCAGTTACGGTACACCTCGCTCCTCACAGGCGGTTACACCTCACAGGCGGTTATACTTTGCTCCTCACAGTTACATATGGTTACATCTTGGTTCTCACAGGTGGTTACACTTTGTTCTTCGTAGGCAGTTACACTTTGCCCTAATGGCAATGACCCCAATCTTTGGCTGGTGGTTGGATCGGTCTCCTCCACTTAGGATATACTAATAACTGCAGCTCATACTGAATCTCTTCTGTGACCCTCTGTAAGCCCTGGGGTGACACACCTTAATATTGAGTGCCACTCACATCCACTTTCTAGCTAACTATGGCACTACAAACTGTCTGTGCTATCTGCTGCTCTTACACCTACCGGCAGAAAGGTCTATCATTAAATTTACTCTTATGTTCAATAAAAGAGTCTGAACACGCACCAAACTTACCCCATGCTAACCCCTGGCCCAGCCATCTTTCTTTGTGACTACAGTGCACTAAACCTTAAGGACAAAGTCCAACACCTTCAACCTTTACCCTGGCTTTCTTAGTCAGGGATATTCTGTATCTCCAGTTGTGCCTTTCAGGAACCTAGAAAAGATGGGCCACCCACCTTTCTGATTCACAGAACTGAATAAAATTTTTAGCAAGAGCATTCAAGGTTTTTCGTGGGAGACATTGCAAGAATTCCATGCGAGGACTGATCGGGCTGCGGCCCTAATGCATCATCTATGGCCGCGCAACAAGGTTGGCGGTAAACGTTTCATTCAGAACATTGGCGTCATGCTTGTTTCTCCTTTCGTAGGAAGGAAGAGTCTGATTTCCCAGAAGACAATGGGGATTATATAGAACATTTTTGGCAGCATGGAGTGAAAACACGGCCATTGTATCATCACGCTGCGCTCCAAGGTCACCACTTCAAGGTTACCGTACACAGCAGCGGCAGCCTGAGATCATCCATGCCATAGTACATGTGATCATGTAAGGGTGTGAATATATATGCAAACCTATTTACGCACAGCATTAACCCCTTCCTTTGCCTCTCTCCTCAGGGGACAATTATGGTAATAAACTTCCCATAATTTACTCTCTATTTTTTGTAGTATCTTGATATTTGGCTCAATATTCTAGTATATTGTATTATATTGTATACTGTATATTTTATCATTTTTATTTAGACTGAACTTGATGGACCCCATTATAAGTCAATAGGGTCCCCTGGGTGCGTTGGTGTCCATCCTGCAATACATCCGGCCCTGCCGTTTGAGGTGCGACCCATAGCTCACACACCATGGTAGTCACCGCCATCCCTCTCAGTACATGGATCGTACATGTACAGTTTAGTTATCTTCCATGAAAAACCTCCTCAAGCCCTTTAGCGGGGTAACCTATAACAGACCTACAGGCAACAAAACTAAAAATCGGTTTGCTTTCACCGTGGGTTTTAGTATGGCAGCTGGGCCGGTTGTCAGAAAAATGCTCGAAAATCGCAGCAAGAACTTGACCTCCTGTATGTTCAAAATTCGCAGGGCACTAGGTTTTTTCCCCATGTGGATAGGTTTTTGCTGAAATCCCATCCAGTTCCTTTGTACTGTAATTTGCAGCAGGTTAGCTGGGGCAATTCGCTTGGAGGTTAATCGGCGGCAAACTCGCAATGTGTGACCCCGGCCTCAATACGAGCTTGGACAAGTAGTTCAGCCGGGGGAGATAAGTGGCGTCACACGCATCGGGAGCAGCTTGTATATTTACAAGCTGGGCTAACAAAAAAAATCCGATATCAGACAGTTTTTGCTGCAGCTCATTTGCAGGAATTATTAATCCGTTGCAATTACCATCGTGTGGCCCTAAGATACATACATATGACCGTGTACGTGTTCCAGGTCTGTGACTGAATGGCATGGATGGCACATGGGTAATATTCATGTGCCGTCTGTGCCTCTATGGACCCTTTAGTTTACTTCAGTGAGCCCTGGATGCAAAACAGACAGGAACAGGACCTGGGGTCACGCTCCCATCTATGGATCCATGGGCATGTTTATAGGGCCATAGAGTATCATGGGTCAGTGTGCTAGCCATGTTTTGACAATGTGCACAACCCTTAGATCTTTGATCTGGCCGCAGACATGGGGCTGGGGGATTTATCAAGACTGGCATTTAGTACGCCAGTCTTGATCATCCCTACACTACCGGGTGCGTCATTTTTCCCCATATAGGGCTCGCAATGTACATTTTCTTTGGAGTATGGGAGGAAAGCCACACAAACATGTGGAAAACATACAAACTCCTTGCAGATGTTTTTTCTGTCCTTGCAGGATTCAAACCCAGGACTCCAGCACTGCAAGGCTATAGTGATAACCACTGAGCCACCGTGTTGCTCATAGCTTGTGTAGATTTTAGGCATCATTTACGCCAAAAAATTATCATAAATCCAACATGGCAGACGACCCCATCCACACCACATCCCTTTTCGGGAAAGTGTCGAGGGCGATGTATACACGCCACTTGCCAAACGCCACACCCAAGTTCTGACACTTTTTCCGTAAACCATTGGGCCTCTCATGTAGATCAGTGGGATATGAGGATGAAAATATATCCTTTGGAGAGTCAATGGTCTGGATGAAAAATTAGACACTATTTTGTGTACAGACCCGGAGCTCACTCACCCCAAATACTCACAAGGAATGACAACTATTTGCCAGATGGCGATGGTCGCTCGCTTTCTCTTATTTTGGCTTTGTTTACATTGTAGGCCTCGTTGTTGCCCATAGCAACCAATCAGAGCTCAGTTTTCATTTTCCCAAGGCAGTTTAAAAAATGAAAGCTGAGCTGTGATTGGTTGCATTGGGTAACAAGGAAGTCAGGTATGATAAATGGGGCCCTCTGTGTGCCAATCCCCGGGGGGGGGGGGGGGGGGGGGTCACCGAGTCGCCCATTTTACATCAATTTATGAAAAATTCCATTCAGTTTCAGATATTTTGGAAAAGATTGGTGACCATTGTGACGACTATCATTGCGGCTATACCGGAGGTTGTCACCCAACTTTCCCAAACCACTGAGAACTGCAAATCTTTCTAGACCGCAGTGTAAGGAAGAGGTTAATTGCCTTTCAGGAACCAAGGAAGGATATTTAAGAAGACTGGCATATCCCACGCCAGCCTTCATGGCAGAAGAGCCACCCCATTTATAAAGAGGGGCCTGGTAGTTGGACCCCGTCAATCTAAATAGGATAGGACGTCAGTTTTGTAACGCCGGGTACCCTTTTAATGTACATGAGTCTAAGAGGCGGAGCTTTTAAAGTCTAGGAGGCGGAGCTTTCAAATTCGGGGGTGTAAAGCTTTAAGAATGGAGTAAGTGGAGCTTGTAGGGGTAGATTAATCAAGACTGGCGTATTGAATGCTAGGCTTTATATCAAGCCATCTGTGCTGGAATCTGACATCATCGTCAGTGATCATTTGCTCCAGTAAACGGGCGTAAATTATATTAAATCTACCGCAACTCCCCTGACACTTTTACGAAAGTTACGTGGAAGGTGCAAAAATGCTATATGTCACAACGGGCATTTAAAAAGCTGCAAACCTGAGGTTTATATATATCCTGTTTCCCCGAAAATAAGACAGTTTCTTATATTAAATTATCTAGCGAAATATATGACCTTTCTTATTTTCGGGGGATGTCTTATGCAGCAGCTGGAGCGGGGAACAATCGGCAGTCATGCTGATGCTTCCTTAGCAGAGCGCCGGCATGACTGCCGGTTGTATGTGATCCAGAAGGTGAAGGGGGGGGGTCTTATTTTCGGGGAAACAGGGTATTTATCGGTGTCCTGGTTGTGCGCAGAGGACAGAGCTCCGAGCCTTGTGTAATCCACTCACTGCACCGACTCAGAGCTCAGATACCCCAAAGGTATAACGCCATTTTAAAGAGGACCTTTCACATCCTCTGGTACCGGCGGTATTATGTACCGCTAGTGCACTGATTTCTGCATTGCCGGTATACGCCCCGGTGCTGGTGGCGATGACGCCCCTTCTGACAGTGGAGGGATACTGGTACCGAAATCAACGTCACCGATATTTCGGATGCAGTCAAAGTTGATGCAGTGTCCACATTCCAGCGCCCATCTCTGAGGACATGACAGATCTTCTTTAAGTGGTGCAAAGTAGGCAGGGGCCAAGTTACAGATCTTACACCGGGGCCCTGATTTATGATACGCCTCTGGTTGCAATGACTTGGTGCTGGATGCCAGGGAGGGTAAGAATGGGCACCCCGGGTATTTATATACAATGCAAGGGCAGGATTTTTCTGCACTATGCTGGTGAAGGTGGATGATGACATTGATGGTCCTGTCCCTTTAAGGACCAGGCGTGTCAGTGGAATTGGTGCCTGTCTCTTTAAGAGTCTGTGAGGGCGTGGCCTCGGGGCTGAGTGTCGGGGGCGGTGCCTGAGCTCTGAGTACAGCGGGTCGGTGCAGGCAGCGGATCACACGGGGCTCGGAGCTCTGCTCTCCGCACACACCCGGACACCGGGACACCTGAGCAGGGTAAGTGACCGGCAGCCGCCGCAGCCCGGGGACCTGCCTGGCCGGGGGAGGACCTGCTGGCGGACCACAAGTCCCAGCGTGGAGCCTGGCAGGGCAGCTACTCCCGGCGTTACCCCTCAGCTGGCGGGCGTGCTGGTGTGTGTAGTCCCTCGCAGGGCAGCACTACCAGTCCCAGCTGTGTGTGCTTGTGATTCGGGGGGGACTACAAGTCCCACCATGTCTATTCTGCGGCTAGTGTAGCTGGTACTTGTAGTTCTCCTGTAAGAGCATGGCAGCCTGCAGGAGGGGCACTACAACACCCAGCATGCCCGCTCAGCCCCAGCACATAAGCTTAGGGTGGTGGTGTGACTCTACTAGCCAGAAGGGACAAGTATCAGCCAAGCTCCAAAGTGGGGCATTCTGATACTTGTAGTGCCACTTGCACTCTCAGCCATTCATAGGACATATTGTAAAGCGCTCTTATACCCCACAGTGTGGAGACTTGCTGGTACTTGTAGTTCTTGGGTATTGGGCTGAGCTGGGGGTGCCAGTGTGTGCCAAGCCTGGACCCTACAGGGGCATATGTGGCTTCACCTGGTGCTTTTCATCCTCCGGAATTGCTGGTACTTGTAGTCCTTGGATATTTGGCTCATGTTCCAGTTACAAGGAGCCAGGGGTGCCAGTGTGTGCCAAGCCTGGGGGAGAAGTGGCTTCACGTTGGATATTACCTGTACTTTTCATCCTCCAGACTTGCTGGTACATATAGTTTTTGGATATTGGGCTCATGTTCCAGTTTTTATGAGCCAGGGGTGCCAGTGTGTGCCCACCTTGGACCCTGCAGGGTAGAGTGCGGCTTCACCTCGGGTATTGCCGGGCTTTGCATTCTTGTAGTTCCAATCTTGGAAGGAAGTGATACATGCGAGCCTGTCCTTAGCCATAGAAGACTTTCTGCTACTTGTAGTTCTCGGGTGCAAACTCGCAGCCGTAAGACTTGCTGGTACTTGTGGTTCTCATAGTGGGCACAATCCTAAACCGTATTTAAAGGGGCGGTCGGGGCCTCTGTGTAGGATGTAGATCTGGGACTATCTAATAGACCTTGTGGCGACACCCTGGTGAGGATGCAACTGTACCAAACCCTCAGCGGTGAAGGATATATATAGGTAGGATGGGGACCAGGGCACCGCTGGGTATTTATATCACCACCTTGTTACCTGGCACTGATGCCGGGGCGGCGCGCACTCTATTTCTGGGCTGCGCCTCTCATTCACCAGAGACCATTGTTTTGGGGATTGGCGTCCACGTGCGCTGCGGGGATTATCTGCTGCTAAAAATGGAAACTGCCAGGGAGAATTTAAGGTGACGCTGCAGAGCTCAGTGCCAGGCTGCTGCGGGGATCAGGCTGCTGCCCTGCGGATATTTGCTGCCGTGAGCTGTAATATTTCAGTCCTATCTATCTCTGGGAAAGCTGGGTGACGTCATACATGGCCGTGACCTGTAAGGCTTCCCTAGAGTGCTGCAGTAATGTAGGAGTCTGGAAAAGTTGTGTGACTACCGGTCTGGCTACACCGTGGCTGATATTTATGTTGTCACTCAGCTTTCCTAGAGTCCTGGTTGTTTATGTGAGTGGACTTGGTATTTGGGAGCCTGGAAAAGCTGGGTGACATCCATTATGGCTTATATTTATGTGACATTCAGGAGCCTGGGAAAGCAGTCTCACAACTTATATGGCCTTATTATAGCTCACGCAGACATCACACTGTTCTACAGTTCTGACTGTTTACGTAACAACTTGCCATTCAGGAGTCTGGGAATGCTGTGTGACAACTCGTGTGGCCATATTATTGCTCCTACCTAAGTTGTCACTCGGCTTTTCTAGAATCCAGAATGGACTGTTTGCAGAAATGGAGAAGCAGAGTTTGTCAGGGTGCCATGCAGAAGCCTGGGAAAGCAGTGTGACAACAGGTTATAGCTCCTAAGTACATTTGATGTCACCCATCTTTTCTAGAGTCCAGAAGGAGCAGTCTGTAGGGAGCAGAGTCTCTACGGTTGCCTTTCAGGAGTTTGGGAAAGTTGTATGACAACCTTTTATCTCACACAATAGTTATCTAGCGGTAGTCCTGGTAGTTTATAGTTGCTGGCTTGCCATTCAGGAGCTTGGGAAAGCTTGGTGAAAGCCTATATAGCCATTTCCTAACTCCGACAATAGTTGTCACCCAACTTTCCTAGAGTCCTGGCTGTCTTTGTGAGTGGACTTGCCGTTCAGGAGCCCGTGACAACCTGCGTGGAAATATTGTAGCTCCTATATAAGTTGTCATGAAGCTGACCTGCCATTCAGGAATCTGGGAAAGCTGTGTGGTAACTCTTATAGGAGCAGTAATGACTCTATTCCCCGCTAGGTATGCCATGATGCTTCTTTACATTAGACTTTGACTATTCGGTATTCTGGAAAAGATGGATGACGCCTCTTATGTGACCTGTAATGATGTCTGGGTTCTACCCAACTTTCCGAGGAGCAGATATGACATTACATGAAGGATATGGACCGCTATTGGCAGTGTACACTTGGGAGAAATTCTCAGGTTGATCCTGGTACGGATACTTAAAGGGCATGTCCATTTAAAGGGACCCGACACCATTGTGACATTGCTTGGCTGCCCTAATAACTCGTCACATGACCGTTATGCAGGATACGCAATTGGTTGGCACTATGGGGGGGGATCAATTTCTCCGGTGCCCATCCTAGAGGCAGCTCCTTCTCTTGACAGGTTTCCCTTTAAATTGTAGACACTTGGGCGTAAACATCAGCAGGGGGCGTCCTTTAAAGACAGCGCCCCTACATGATCTTGACATTCCAGACCATGGTGCACTGGGGTTGGGTGCTGGCTTTGTTGCGGTGCCAGTAGCATCACCCTGCTTTCTATGGATCCTGACTAGTAGATCGTTATTCAGTATTACTCAACACTCCATGCCTCCCTTACTTTGGAAGTGTCAGTCATCACCGCAGTTCTGGCATTCTATTCCTGAGCCAGTAGAGCCTATAGGTAAGGGGGAGATGATATAATGGGCCTGGTCTCGCGGCTTCTGTATACAGTCCTGTGGCTAGAATGCTATAGGTGTGATCAGCGGCGCCCCACGTCGCCTTCTTCCCGATTCTTCTCTCTTGGTAATTTCAGCAGCAGGGGGAGGCGGAGGTGTGAAATCTGGCGAAATTAAAAACAGAATTGCGCAGAGAATTTGGAATGTATTAAACATGTGATTTCTGGTTAGTGCATCTACTAGGTGTGAAGCGGTGTGGGAGGGGGCGCCGTCTCCCCCCCCCCCCCGAAACCCTCGGGGATTGGTCTCTCCCTGTATATTGAAGACGTCTCCCTTCTACTAAAGTCCTTGAGTTGTCTGTTGTGTGATCAGCTTTCAGTGTGAGATAGTCACCCAGCTTTCCCAGGGTCCTGAGTGATACAGGCAGGGGTCATAGTATACACTTGGCAGCGGGAGGTTATTCGGTATTTACCAGCTGTACAGACGTTCCCAGTTTAAAGCATACCAGTAATCACTCAGCTTTGCCAGGCTCCTGAGTGGTTTTGCCTGTTATGCTGAATGGCTGCAAGGTGTCCAATCTGATTTGGGGTGCTGCAAACCTTTACCTGTCATCACCCAGCTTTTCTAAGCTCCTGAGTGACAAATGAAGGATCCATTTGCCGCACCAACATTTCCAGCGACCTGTGCTCACCCAGCTTTCCAAGACTTCAGAGTGGTAAATGCAGGAACCATGTTCTGACCATTGCACTGAAATACGGCAAGGCGTTCCTACTGCTTGATGCCTCCGTGTAGGGTGTACCTGTAGTCACCCAGCTGTCCCAGGCCCCTGAGCGATAAATGCAGGCGTCACATGCTGCACCTCGCACTGACAGGTTGCTCGGTATGCATACGAGTTGTATCTTGATACAGAAGGATTCCCAGTTGAAGCCTACCTGTGCTCACCAAGCTTTCCTAAAATCCTGAGTGGTAAATGCATTGTTAAAGCTTGCTACATTAGCCACCCCAGTTTAAGGCATTCCTGTAATCACCCAGCTTTCCCAGGCCCCTGAGTGATAAATACAGGAGCCACGTTTGCTCTTGGTTACTACTTGAAGTTTGCTGCCCCAGCTTTTCCAGTTTGAAGCACACCAGTAATCATTCAGCTTTCCCGGTCCCCTGAGTGGTAATCGTCCATCGCACTGAAAGACTGCAGATTTTTAATACGAGTTGAGATCAACGTGCCCAGTTAATCACTCAGCTTTTCCGGGCTCTCGAGTGGCACCCCACTAGGAACAGGATGCCTAATGAGGTCATATCATAACGGATTGATTTTTACTCTGTACTGCCCCTTTAAGAACTCAAGGCATAGTTTGTGGTATGGGCAGCTTTCCCGGGCTCCTGAGTGGTAAATGTAGGAGCCATGTGCTTGCTGCCTCATCAATCCCAGTTTACTGTGTCTGTAATCACCCAGCTTTTCCAGAATACTGGGTGGCATATCTGCTTGGTCATGTCACAAAGGATTTTTGAAGTTCTGTACCGCCCCTTTAAGAATTGCTGCCATAGTTTGTGGTGGGTCAGTCACCCAGCTTTCCTATAGTCCAAAGTGGCAAATCTGCATCATGGGAGGGAAACCTGTATCGGCCAGACCAGGAGGGGTCGTAGAGTTGGGCGACTGTCCGGGTAGACATATTGGCTGTCACCCAGCTTTGCTAGAATCAGACTACAACTCCCAGCATTGTGGAGTCAGGACGGTCTGAGAGCTGCTGGTCTATGAGGCAGACTCGGGATTTGGGGAGGGAAAGTGTGATTCACCCGAGCTGTCGGCGACTTCCTCGGGGAAAAGATGAGTGTGAGGGCCTGGAGCCGTGAGATCATACAGCGGGCGGGCTAGCAGTCCCATGTAAAAATGTTAAAGGGGAGATCTGAAATAAAGGTGTTAAGGTGCGACACGGAAAGAAGAAGAAACAGAAGCCGTCACCTTATAATACAAGCCATGAGCAGCCTGCAGTGTAAAGTATGGGGGAAGCCATGGCTGGCTATACATCTATAGTGTAATGTTTCCTCTTCTGCTTGACAATAAAGCTGGTTGCAAGTAAGTGTTGTGCAAGATCGCTGCATGTTGTAGGTTCTAGGTGTATGAGGACAGGTCAGAGGTCAGCTGTAGGTGGTGAGGGGTCCTGTCGGCCATGTTTGTGTTGTCTCTGTGTCATCATCTTCCAGCCTACATGTCACTGCGCCCGCTGTTTGTATGACACGGTGACACGTGTAGGATGTGGAGCGCGCACACTCGGCTCAGCTGCTCGGGTAATCACTTAACCCTTTCCTTCTTCCTGCAGATGTTATGGGGCCGTCCTCTCCATTGGCTTTTTTCTGACATTGCCCCAAACTGGGACCCCCCCCCCTTCTCACCTGAGGACCGACCGCAAGGGTGACGGTTGTACCAAGTCCTAGTTGGAAAACTAGATCAGGCCCCAAATCAGACCCCCTAAACTCAATCATGACCCCAGGACAGATCTTTTTCCCCCAAATTCAATACGGACCTCACATCAGCCCTCCTTACGCCGGTTGTGACCCTAGGTGAGGCCCCCTGTGCTGGTTGTGACCCTAGGTGAGGCCCCCTGCGCTGGTTGTGACCCTAGGTGAGGCCCTTTACGCTGGTTGTGACCCTGGGTGAGGCCCCCTGCGCTGGTTGTGACCCTAGGTGAGGCCCCCTGTGCTGGTTGTGACCCTGGGTGAGGCCCCCTGCGCTGGTTGTGACCCTGGGTGAGGCCCCCTGCGCTGGTTGTGACCCTGGGTGAGGCCCCCTGTGCTGGTTGTGACCCTAGGTGAGGACCCCTGTGCTGGTTGTGACCCTAGGTGAGGCCCCCTGTGCTGGTTGTGACCCTAGGTGAGGCCCCCTACGTTGGTTGTGACCCTAGGTGAGGCCCCCTACGCTGGTTGTGACCCTAGGTGAGGCCCCCTACGCTGGTTGTGACCCTGGGTGAGGCCCCCTGCGCTGGTTGTGACCCTGGGTGAGGGCCCCTACGCTGGTTGTGACCCTGGGTGAGGACCCCTGCGCTGGTTGTGACCCTGGGTGAGGCCCCTACGTTGATTGTGACCCTAGGTGAGGACCCCTACGCTGGTTGTGACCCTGGGTGAGGCCCCCTGCGCTGGTTGTGACCCTGGGTGAGGCCCCCTGTGCTGGTTGTGACCCTAGGTGAGGCCCCCTGTGCTGGTTGTGACCCTAGGTGAGGACCCCTACGCTGGTTGTGACCCTAGGTGAGGACCCCTACGCTGGTTGTGACCCTGGGTGAGGCCCCCTGCGCTGGTTGTGACCCTGGGTGAGGCCCCCTGCGCTGGTTGTGACCCTAGGTGAGGCCCCCTGCGCTGGTTGTGTCCCTAGGTGAGGCCCCCTACGTTGGTTGTGACCCTAGGTGAGGCCCCCTGTGCTGGTTGTGACCCTAGGTGAGGCCCCCTGTGCTGGTTGTGACCCTAGGTGAGGCCCCCTGCGCTGGTTGTGACCCTAGGTGAGGCCCCCTGTGCTGGTTGTGACCCTAGGTGAGGCCCCCTGCGCTGGTTGTGTCCCCACATTAGACCCCTTAATTTGTAATTTTTGTCGCGATGATTTGTTTTTAAATCCTTATGTAAATGAGCTGTTTGGTGCACTGGGGGCGTGGCCTTGCCTGAGAACCATTTTCCCTTGTGCCCCCTTCCCCCATCATACAGGTCCATCTTGTGCTGACCACAGGTGATGTCGGCCGCTCTGGGCTGATCTTCTTCGCCGTTGGCCGCCATCTTGCCAGTATTAGTGAATCTCCAGCGATCCCATTTCTCTGCTCTTGTGACTTTCCGTCTGTAGTCGGCAGATTCGGAGGCCCGCGTCGCATTGCGTGTTGGTTTTGTGCCCGTGGCGAGGAGTGTTTGCGTTGCGGCTCCTGCACACGATCCCCCTGAGAGGCGTTTAATGTAATCTGCAGCTTAAGCTTTTCTAAAGAGCGCGTCAATGAAAGTGTTTAGCGGGGATTGATCTGCATATCCCGAGGAAACCCAAGATTACATCGCCGCCACCACCGCCATTCTCTTCTCCAGGTTGAAAAGTTCAGGGGAGACGCGGTTTGAGCCCCCCACCCCACCGTGCAGCGCTTATAATTGATTCTAGCCTATTCAGTACTTAAAGGGCATCTCCACCCAAAATCTATCTCTACGTGAACGCGTTCAATATCTATTAATTCACACAGAATCGGCAAAGGTTGCTGGAAAATGACCCCCAAATTCATAGTTTAGGGGCCTCAATCTCAGGACCATGTAGCTTTGCAGCAGTGCGCCTTACTTCTTCAAGCTTGGGCGTGGCTTCTGTACAGGTTAAGAGTTCGATTCTAGGGGGAGTGGCCAACAAACTGTGCAGCGAGTTCTTAAAGGGCACTTGTCCTTTTCCAAATATGCTGTTTGCTTTCCCAGCATCCTTTGCTAGCCTATAATGAATTGAGTTTATATCTAGATGGTCACGAATAGCCGGAACATAAGCCGGAACGCTTGGATGAGTTTGATCCTCCCATAGCACTGGTAATCCTGAGCTGCCTTAGGTATGAATAGAATGCTAGAGCTACAGTGGAGACTGACACCATGCTGTAGTACACTGGAACAGTCAGTGACTGGGCAACTTCCTATGCTTAGGTGGCCACTAGTAGTCGAAAATCTGTGTAGGAGACTACGAAAGCCCCAAATATGACCTTAAAAGATTATTTTGAGCTTTTTAGGTGAAAATATGGGAAAACCTTTGACTGGCTTGAAGACTGAGTAGTGCAACTGAGATTACATGGAAGGCCTTCATACTATGGGGGAAGGATTTAAAGGACGCACGTCCTAAAGGTACAACTCACTTGGCCATAAACGGGCCAGCATGTGTTCTTAAAGGGGTTCTGCAAGAGTAGAAAAACACGGCCTTGTGATCTCCTCTAGAAACGGCGCCGCAACTTGCTGCAGGTCATGTCTGGTATTGCAGGTTAGCTTTAAAGACTTGAATAGAGCTGGAATGCAGTACCAGACATAGCCTGCAGACAGGTGTGGCGCTGTTCCTGGACAATCCTCTTAATCTTTTAGAGATTTAATGTGTGCATGCCTGTTCCGTAAGGGGTTTTCTGCCCCGGTGTACTTATAGATGTTGTTGTACCTAGGTGTGGATCGCACCCACTGCTGGGACCCCCAGTGATCACAAGAAGGGGGGGACAGGAGTGAGATTTGTGCTGCTGATGTGTTTAATACTGAGGTCTTGCCTGGATATTATTGTAGCAAACCCTCAGCTGTGAGGTGTGTAGTGACTGTACAATATACAATAATTATGTGCAAGCTCCATAAACTGCGCCCCTTCATATCCTGTTCACGGATCCGGCTGAGCGCGCCAACCACTCGTGATCCCCAGGTTACCCGGAAACTGCTGCTTGTAAAATCTGAGCTCCTTGGCCCGGCGCCCGATCCCAGCTGTTTCCTTAGGAAATGCAGGAGTCGAGGTGAGCTCTGCTACAGCTCCGCAAATCCTGCTGATTTTAGCTTTTCCTTGGCAGCGGGGTGCAGGCAGAGTAGGAAAGAAGGCATTGTGTGTCAGGCAGGATCTGTGGAAAGCTGGGTGACCGCCTCTGTAGGCACTGTATTGGGATAGCTATGTATGCATGCTGTTTATGGCAGCCTGTATTGACATCCCTAAACAGCACCTGCACTCGAGGAGGTCCCGCCATGTAGCACCAGCTGTCTATGTGAGGAGGTAGATACTAGACAACGCAATTTGCAAGGGAAATTCCAAGGTATGAAGAGGTACAGACGACACCTCTAAGACTGATTTTGCATACAGCACATAAGCAAGGCACTGGGATTTCCTACAGGGAAAGGCTCAATCACGTCATGGATTTAAAGGGTGACTCCGATGATGCTTTAGATTAACCCAAATTGTGCAGTAAACATCCCAAGGCTATAGGGCGCAGATATTTATATCATCAGCTTTGCTAGATCTGTTTACTTCCAGTCTGAAGATTCCTCAAATTCCTCCCATGATGCCTCAGGCTGGAGATTTGAAATTCTCTCTGCTGTGGGAGGAGCTTTGTCTCTTCTGCTCTCTGTCGCCCTCTGCTGTGCGCTGCTCTTTGAAAAGCTAATTATTCTCCCTAATAACAAATTATCCCCATCATGTTGGGGGGATAACTGCTAAATTAGTGGGGGTCCGACTTTTTGGCACGGATCACGACAATGGGGTCCCTGAGTGCCCACTTATGAATTGAGTGAAGTTTGTTTAGTTTGAATAGAATGGAGCATGGTCATTGACTGCTACTCCATTCTTGTGATCAGTGGGGGCCCTAGCAATCGGACCCCCACTGATCTAACAGTTATCCAGTGACTTAAAGGGGTATTCCCCCAATACCTAGTTATCCAACATCCCATTGATAGGGGATAACTGCTAAATTGGTGGGTTTCGGCCATTGGGACCCTATGGATCGTGGGAACGGGGCTCCTGAGTGCCCCCGTTTTGCGTTGAGGTTGCACGTGCTCACTGCAGCTCCATTCAGTTCAGTTATGACCGAAATATCCCTTTTAAATAAAAATTCTGTTTCTGGCCAAACTTTCTAAATTATGTTTTCTTCTCCGTTCACCTCTAAAGCGAGTTTCAAGAGCCTTTGGGGCTTAAAAGATGCTGACACGGGGCTGTTGGTCACGTGTCTGACAGCGGGGTGGCGCTATATTGATATCTATTACCAAAAGTGACCAGAAGTCTTTTGAAAGCAGCTTTGGGTGTGATTGGAGAAGACACCAAATAAGGATTTTGCGAATTTATTCAACTTCTGATGGAGATTTTCGAAGTAGATTTGGGTAATAAGATCCGATTGAAGTCTCGGCCGTGTCGCGAATTTTCCCCCGACTTGCGAATGACCCAATCGCTGTGGACTAAATGTTCATTAGTCGTCGGCGTTGCGTACAGCTGCGAGCGGCGGTCCCGTGAGTCACCTGACCTCACCCCCCCCTCCTCCTAATCGCTCCTCTCATGTAATTAGAGGCTTCTGACGCTTCCGGCTGGAACATTTCATTTTCAGTCAGATGATTATTCCGTTTTGCATTGTCCTGTGTAAGACGTGAACGTTCCTGCACAAAGACCCGGCATAATTGACTTTGGCGGAAGATAGCGAAGTTTATTTAGAAGCGGCGGTCCATCAATTCTGAAGGGGGAAAAGAAAAACGCTCGTCTCCGTTAATTACATTTCTTTCTAATGGATTCTTATAGAGACAATGGGGCCATTTCTTCACTTCTCCCTTACACCCTTGGCAACCAATCACAACGCAGCTTTAATTTTTCCAGAGCAGTCAGAGTAATGAAAGCTGAGCTCTGATTGGTGGCTACAGGCAGCAAGGCCTGATGAGATAATTTTGAGGCCTAATGTGCTGCCTGTGGGTTACTAAGTACTGGGAAAGCTGGGTGATCTCCCCCTCAAGGTGTTACCCAGTTATACGTAATACATTCTCCCACTGCTGCCATTCAGGGACTTGGGAAAGTTACCGTATTTTTCGGACTATAAGACGCACTTTTTTTCACCAAATTTGGGGGGAAAAGAAGGGTGCGTCTTATAGTCCGAATGTGGCGCCTGGCACCCGCTGTAATAGAGAGACGGATGCCGGCAAGGGATAGACGCCGGGGCCTGAGACATCGCTGCGTTCCTCTGCCCTGCATGAAGCCAGCAGGGGCGATGCTATTCCGCTCCTCCGTGCCCCCGCCGCTGGCTTCATGCAGGGCAGAGGAGCGCAGCGATATTTCAGGCCCTGGCACCTGTGATGGCGTATATCCCTCGCTGTACTAGAGAGGCGGATGCCGGGTCAGTATCGGTGGCCCCTTCTCCCCCGGGGCCGGTCCCCACCGGCCCCGTACCTGTGAAGTTGCTGGCCGGCTCCTGCGCGGCGATATCGCAGGAGCCGACCTGTTCGGGTGAGAGCCGGGAGCCTAATGAGGCTCCCAGGCCTGTCACTGCTATATATTAGTATTGCGGCTGGGTCTATGACCAGCCGCCGTAATACTAATATACAGAATGTCCCATAGACGGCAATACAGTTGTATTGCCGTCTATGGGACTTGCAATCAAGTGACCGCAGGTTCAAGCCCCCAGGGGGGAATAAAATAGTAAAAAAAAAAAAAAAAAAAAAAAGCTTTAAAAATATATAATAAAAATATGAAATAAAAGTTCTAAATCACCTCCTGTCCCTAGAATATATATATAACAGTAGAAAATCATATATCATAAACCGCCGGGTTTTTTTTTCAATACAAGGTGATCTAAGCAATAGATATTCCCCAAAATGGTATAACTAAAAAGTACTTCTGGCCCCGCAGCTGTTGCAAAACTACAACTTCCATATATTAAATATTTTACCATTTTTTGCTTCAAATTTTTTTTTCCCTATTTCCCTCCTCTAAAACCTAGGTGCGTCTTATAGTCCGAAAAATACGGTAGGTGAAAAACCCCTAGGGGACTAATAGAAGTTTTATCTGTTTTTAAAAAGCTGGATGACAACCAAAATGACATCATATTAGCTTTCCTAAGCCCCTGAATGGCAAATCTGTCTTGTTGTTCAAAGTTATAGCAGATTTGTGCAAGGTGCAGCTCTCTGGTTCCGATCAGGTCTTTGGGAAAGCTGGGTGGATTTACAAGGGACTGTATTTGCAGTGGTTTCTAACCTGTGGCACTACAACCTGTAACGTCAGGGCATGCTGGGAGTTGTAGTGTCACAATGGCCACAGGGTATCAACCTCTGCACTTAGGAGGCTTCTGGATATATTTTACATGGCGTGTCGGTAACCCGGACACGAGTGGGTTAATAAACAGCGGCCATGGTGTTATAATCGGCGGTGGAGTGCGGCGGCGGTAATGCCCTGACATTAGAAAGCCATTATTGGTGTTATTATGTGCTGGGTTGATAAGCGCTCACCGGGGAATGGAAAATGTGATCTATTAATGATAATTGTTTGTAATACCGTCATATGCGGGAACCTACCGAGGTATATCAAGTGTGTGCCCCAATATGTGCATGTGACCCCAGCCTAGCTGCACGGTCGTCTGGAGTCCATGGTGGTCTAAAGATTTCGCTCCTATTTTGTTCAGGACTCGCCTTTGTCCCTTCGTCTTGCTTTACACTGCTGCTCTGCTTTATGAAGACTCCAATCTAGTCATTGGGGGGATGTATTATATCGTGTATGCCATGTATACTCGTATTCTGGTATAGAAGGCAGGAAAATGTTGTAAATTCTTGCTCTTCAAAGGTTTTTGCGCAAAAATTTGCAATTTTTTATGCAGTCACCGCCACTTTCTCAAAAGGAGGGTGTCGAGAGAGGCGCGGTGTGTGGGGGCGCCACAGGCCCACCAGATTTATGGACTCTATGCTATTTCTATCGCTGCTGTGACCCATTCAATCACCTGACCTGTTGTCCTAAGGTATAAAAGTCCTGGAAAATCCCTTTAAGTATGGCGTACTAAATCAGGCTGCTGCTTAGTCCTTTTGTAATGCTTTAGGGCTAGTTCACACGTGGGCAAAGGGGAGGTTTTTGACAGCGGAATTCGCTTCAAAAACCTCTCCTTTAACATGGTGGTCTATGTAGACCACTAGCTTTTTTTTTCCTCCTAGCGTTTTCCGCCTGAAGAAGCGACATGACCTTTCTTCAGGCGGAAAACGCCTGAAGAATTGCATAGAAGTGAATGGGAGGCGAAAACCGCGCGGTTTTTTGCACACAAAACCGCGCGTTTTTTTGCACACAAAACCGCGCGGTTTTCGCCTGCAGTTTCTATAGCACATATAGGAAAAAAAAACCCTAGCGAAAACCGCTAGCAAAAACCTTGTCAAAAACCGCGTGGAATGCAAAAAACAGCGTCGAAAAAACTCCCCGAGGTTTTTTACCTCGCACAAATAAGCTAGGCGGTTTTCACGTGTGAACTGACCCTTACACTGCATTGTCTATTGGAGTTGTAGTCGTAGTCAGAAAATCCCCTTCCTGTCTCATCAGAGGTTCAGGTTCTCTCTCTCTCTCCTCCATGCTTTACACTGCAGCTCTTCTTGTTCAGATCTTTTTGTACTCCTGGGACCCCTTGATCTCGGTATAGACGGTATCCAAAGGTTGAACCGACCCCTTTTAATTGCTATATCATAAATGTCTCTTGCAGGAGTGCCTCTTTAAGATGAAGTTACCAGGGCCGCAGCCGTGATGGAGCCGACGCCGGGCACCGTTGCAGATCTTGGCGTTATCCGGTGGCGCTGCCTCCATGATAATATTTACCTTCGGGGGTGAAGTCGGTCTCCTGCCAAGCCGCAGAGCTGATGTTTGTGGTGGCTGTAAGGACAGAGCATGTGACGCAGCTGCTTGTGTAGTGAGCGCTGCTTGTGTTCCCGGGCTGGGTGGTCTTCGCCACTTTGAGGCTCTTTTATTTCGGCACATTCCTGCCTGAGTGCGACCTGCCGCCTGCCCTCTGCTTACATTGTCTGTCATAACACTGCTAAGCCATAATACTCATCAAGTAACCAGCTTTCCCAGACTCCTGAAAAACATATTCGCTTAGTTTATGGGATTTGTCGCTGCATGGAATGATCTGTCATTCAGTTCTGTTAGAAAGTGGGGTAGGCGACATGAGAGCTGGAAAAGTGAACACAATGGTTGTCACCCAGCTCTCCCAGGCTCCTGAATGGTAGATCTTATACTGTTACATGGTGGCAGGGATGGTTCACTTTGCTATTTGAGAGTCGGGAAAGCTTGGTGAGAAGAGCTGTAATACTGAATATGTATGTGGTGGACATCCCCTTCACCACTGGAGACCTCCCCTACAGTGGCCACATTATAGATATTCCCTTTGGCGGCCACCCCCGTGGGCCTAGTCTTTGGCACCCACTATGGAGGTCCTTCTCTTTGGCGCCCACTATGGAGGGCCTTCTCTTTGGCGCCCACTATGGAGGGCCTTCTCTTTGGCGCCCACTATGGAGGGCCTTCTCTTTGGCGCCCACTATGGAGGGCCTTCTCTTTGGCGCCCACTATGGAGGGCCTTCTCTTTGGCGCCCACTATGGAGGGCCTTCTCTTTGGCGCCCACTATGGAGGGCCTTCTCTTTGGCGCCCACTATGGAGGGCCTTCTCTTTGGCGCCCACTATGGAGGGCCTTCTCTTTGGCGCCCACTATGGAGGGCCTTCTCTTTGGCGCCCACTATGGAGGGCCTTCTCTTTGGCGCCCACTATGGAGGGCCTTCTCTTTGGCGCCCACTATGGAGGGCCTTCTCTTTGGCGCCCACTATGGAGGGCCTTCTCTTTGGCGCCCACTATGGAGGGCCTTCTCTTTGGCGCCCACTAGGGAGGGCCTTCTCTTTGGCGCCCACTATGGAGGGCCTTCTCTTTGGCGCCCACTATGGAGGGCCTTCTCTTTGGCGCCCACTATGGAGGGCCTTCTCTTTGGCGCCCACTATGGAGGGCCTTCTCTTTGGCGCCCACTATGGAGGGCCTTCTCTTTGGCGCCCACTATGGGGGGCCTTCTCTTTGGCGCCCACTATGGAGGGCCTTCTCTTTGGCGCCCACTAGGGAGGGCCTTCTCTTTGGCGCCCACTATGGAGGGCCTTCTCTTTGGCGCCCACTAGGGAGGGCCTTCTCTTTGGCGACCACTATGGAGGGCCTTCTCTTTGGCGACCACTATGGAGGGCCTTCTCTTTGGCGACCACTATGGAGGGCCTTCTCTTTGGCGACCACTATGGAGGGCCTTCTCTTTGGCGACCACTATGGAGGGCCTTCTCTTTGGCGACCACTATGGAGGGCCTTCTCTTTGGCGACCACTATGGAGGGCCTTCTCTTTGGCGACCACTATGGGGGGCCTTCTCTTTGGCGACCACTATGGAGGGCCTTCTCTTTGGCGACCACTATGGGGGGCCTTCTCTTTGGCGCCCACTATGGGGGGCCTTCTCTTTGGCGCCCACTATGGGGGGCCTTCTCTTTGGCGCCCACTATGGGGGGCCTTCTCTTTGGCGCCCACTACGGGGGGCCTTCTCTTTGGCGCCCACTACGGAGGGCCTTCTCTTTGGCGCCCACTACGGAGGGCCTTCTCTTTGGCGCCCACTACGGAGGGCCTTCTCTTTGGCGCCCACTACGGAGGGCCTTCTCTTTGGCGCCCACTACGGGGGGCCTTCTCTTTGGCGCCCACTACGGGGGGCCTTCTCTTTGGCGCCCACTATGGGGGGCCTTCTCTTTGGCGCCCACTATGGAGGGCCTTCTCTTTGGCGCCCACTATGGAGGGCCTTCTCTTTGGCGCCCACTATGGAGGGCCTTCTCTTTGGCGCCCACTATGGAGGGCCTTCTCTTTGGCGGCGCCCACCACAGTAGGCCTTCCCTCCGGTGGCCTCCTCTATTCCACTCATGGTAGAGCTGGAGGCGCTTGCGACGATGCTCTGCTATAACCTCCCATGTAATCTCTTTCTGCATATTCCTAATAATACCGCCATGTGGATACCTAGAGATGAAGATGATAGCGGATCGGTGGCGCAGCACTCAGCCGCCTCCCCGCACATCTCCCGGCCCTAGTGATATATTTACTGTCTGATTCAATCAGCGGATGCATCTAACACAAAGACGCTGCGTAAGCTGCGTGGGTCCCCAGTTGGGGTGAGTAAGGACATGGGGGGAAGGGGCGCAGAACAGTGACTGAAGGCTCATTAGATTGGAAATTGCATTTGGAAATGTAATCTGTAAGTAGCGGATATTGTGAGACCCTCCAACTGCGTCGGGAGCGGCGACTTATACACAGGAAATGGAAATATTCTATTCAATTTTATTTTTTTTTCTGTGCGTGGTCATGTCGGTACCAGCGGCAGAGCAGGAGGCTTCGTCACAGGTACGGCCGCTGAAACTGCAATTCTGTTCATCCACCTTGTGTAATGTTGACCCCATATCTGACCCACTATAGAAAGAAATTCGTTTTAATGCTTGGAAACCATCAGCAAGGTGTATTTTACGCTTAGTATAGGTATTCCTGAGCTAAAGCGAATTTTAGCTGACCGTCTGACACTGACGCTCCCATTTTGGCGCCTCTATTACACGATCCATCATACATTTGAATGGACGCTGTGTAATGCTTCACGTCCCCTCTAGAGGCCACTATTCTAGCTGTAACTTTCCCACTTGCTGACAGTTTCCACATACGTCTGTTTTTTGTTTGTGCGCTCACGATTTTACTAACTGGGTAGAATGGTTTCCACGGATTTGCCTTTCCAGTAAAAGAAAAAAATAAACCGCTCTAATGATCGGAAGGTCGCGGCGTCCTCCGTTTTCTGGCTCGCTCTCCCTCTGATCTGCAGTACAGCCAGGAGCCCTGAGCGTACGGCGCAAAATACAAGTACAAAATATTTTTAGAAAAGTGACGGCTGTTGAGACCTTTTTATTTCACTTGGAAAAAAAATGTGTGAACTGCGATTAAAGTGATTGAAATTTCCTACACAATGGAAAGCGGCAGAGCGGTAATAATCGCTGCCCGTGGTCAGCTGAGGCGGCAGAATCTTTCAAGAGGCGGCAGAGAGCTACTCGGCAGAATCCTCCACTCCCCTCACTCTTAGTTTATGGACCTTGCAGATTCTACATATATGGTGGTGGGTTTCCTGCAGCGCCACCATAGGAGGAATGAAGTATTACACGGTGTCCATTCACATCAGTGCAATGCAGGACTGGACAAGTCCTCCAGAGTGGGAGACGCTCTTTATACTTGTAGTCCGCTCTGATCAGGTGATCAGGGATCTTAAAGGGGAGGGCCGCTCTGCTTCACATGTGATGTCAGAGTCATTGGTCACAGGCCCTGTTAGTGAATGGAGGCTGAACTGCAATACCAAGTACAGCCACTATACAGTGCGTGGAGCTGTGCTTCATTAGTACTGAAGTGGCTGCAGAACTCAAAAAGCTGATCAGTGGGGGGGCTTAGATCTTTAATTGGTAACCCTGAATCACTCCATTAGGGGTACAGAATATCCACAGGAACGTGCACCGATCTCTCGAACCTTTCTTGCATTTTATATGAGTCCTCCAAACATGGCAAGCACAAATGTAGATGGGGTGCAGTACCACAGATCACCGTAGACAAGAGGGGTGCTGTTTCTGGAAAGAAGCAGCCATGTTTTCCTAATCTATGTCTCTTGGCTAGTCACTAGTGACGGGCAGTTTACCCTCCACACCAGTGGTCTCCTCCCTATGGCCCATCACACACCGGAAAAACTACAACTCCCAAGAAACCCCGACGTCTTCACCTTGAGAGTTGTAGTCTTGCATCAGCTGGAGCCCGAGGTTAGTAACCAAGTGTGCGGCTCCTCTCAGGGCGCAGGTGGAGCAGTCTTTAGTGTGACATAAAGATGCGTACGTGTTATACTTGCCGCAGCAAATTGTGCAGTCACCGTCGGCCGGAGAGTGGCAGCGCCAGCCCTGGATTACATGAGGTAACGGTTCTCCGGAGACGCGTCTCTCCCCTGTGACTTGCATGTGTGTGGATGGGATGACAGACCGCCATTAGGTTGCGGATTAGTGACACAGCCGTCCACCAGGGAACGCGGGCGCAGCTGGAGCGTAAAAACGTGTTTTCCAGTTCACCTCCGCTCCTTGAGCAGAATGTTGGATCACCTATGAGATGGAACAGGTTTCGCTGCTTTTATCCCTGGCAGTGCCATATCTGAGCTGTCCGTATACATCAGAGTGGGTATACGGATATATGGATGCCTGGAGCGTACGTCACGTGTGTGCGCTGGTTGTAGCGGTCGTCACGTGATGATCCTATTCCTATTGTATACGGTAATGTTTACATAAAGATTTACCAATTTTTATACATTTTTGGGCGTTATCGTGACAAAATGGTAAAATTTGCACCCTCGTGCGATATTAACATTGACCGCAAGGAAAGCTGTGCTGGTAATGTCACTGGTGTAAGGGCATACATATAATAGGGGCAGTTATAGGGCCCTTAGTGGGGGGGGACAGCCCTGGTTGGTCCTATGGGGTGAAACTATGTGGTTGGTTGGTCGGCCATCTTTGTTGTGACCTCTCTTTTATGTAGGGCGCAGGCAGTGTCACCGCTCACCATGGCTCGGTGATATAATCGGGTGCAGGGCACTTTAAGTCGCTGTTTCTGTCTCCCTTGTGGCCGCTCATTTACAGTAAAATGAGATCCAAAACAGAGAAAGCAGGAAATATTTGTCCGGTTAGGTATTCCGCACAACAAGCGGCACGCCTAATGAGCCAGCGTGGAAAATGTCCTGCCATGTTGACGGAAGAGACCACATGTGACATTATTATGGTCTCCGCTTGTGAGGGAGATGAAGGGGATGGGGGGATAACAAGCTAGTAGAGATGAATATGTATACATGGCAAGTGTGTGTGTATACTGATTATACTGTATGTGTATAGGCTGATTATATAGTATGTGTATATACTGTGTATACTGATTATACGGTATGTGTGTATATACAGTGTATACTGAATATAAGTATTTGTGTGTGTATACACCGCCAGCATTCATATTTCCTGCGCCAGTGGAGGGTTCCCCTCATTTATGACAAGGTGCATAAACCAGGCGCACCTTCCACCGCACCCCGAAGGGCTCATTCACACAGGGCAAGAGGGGGCGGATTATGGCGCTGAATCCACGTCATAATCCGCCCCCCACAATGGAGGTCTCTGTAGACTGCCAGCTTACTTTTTTCTGTGAGCGCCATGTTGCCGCTCATGGGGGGAAAAAAAGAAGTGAGCTGCCCCTTCTTCAGGCGGACGCTGTGGTTGATTCAGCCCCAGTGTCTGCCTCGCGGCAGCGCCCTCCGGAGTCGGCCCATTCATTTGAGCCTACTCCGGAGGGGGAAGCCACGACTGTCACGACTTCCCGCGTCACTCTCAGGGCCAAAATCCACCAATCTGCTCCCTGTGTGAGAGGGGCCTTATAGCCACCATAGACTCCAGGTATCATTTATGCCAGTGAAATGGTGTAAGGCTGGGTTCACAGTGTTTTTTTTTTTTTTTTTTTTTTTTTTTTCCAGGCGGAATCCACCTGAAGAAATGTCATGTCGCTTCTTTTTTCCGCTAGCGGAAAAAAAGCGCTGGCAGATTACATAGGACTCTATTGTGAAGGCAGTTTTTGGAGGCGGATTTTGACGCGGACCAAAAACTCCGTGTGAATGTATCCTAAATTCTAATCCTAATTTGGCGGGGTGATATAAAATAGAAAGTTACACATTTGTGCGCACAAAACTTGATGACCATTTGGCAGTATTTATTTTCATGCCTTGTTCGCCAGCCTGTGCTGAGGTGGCAGAGCTGTCGCTATCCGGAGACGTCCCCGTCATGCTTGTCAGCCTTCGACGTTACTAGTGGCAATGTCTGCCGTGAGCAAATAACATTCAAGAAGATAACAGAGACTAGGCCTCAAACCGTCTCATAGCACGGCTTTCAGCTATATAGAGCACGGTGATTGTTTGCTATGGACAACAGAGGCCATTTTTCTTTGACCGCTTTATATAGGAGGCCCATTTTCTGTCAAATTCTCTTCAGCAATTCCTTAAAGGAATTTTCCAGGCAGCAGAACCGATACCCCAGCCTAATTATTCAAAGCTTGTCGCCCTTGTTGCCATTACAACTTCTACGCGGCTCACACTCAGCTTTCCCAGGCTCCTGAAAGATAAGACTTACTAGCCACGCAACTGAGCGCACCACTGTATATCATGGCGGCATTACCACTTACGGGTTTCCACAGGGTTTTGTGACCCAGCTTTACCCGATTCCTGAATGGTAAAGTTACCTATCACAGACGGCTTCCATTGGGAAGGGATGAGAGTGTATTAGCGGTTTTAGTTGTCACCCAACTTTCCTAGGAACAGATGTGTTTGATAAACAACAGAAGAAAAAATTTAGCAGAGTCCGGTATCTCTATTTAGTGCTTTTATGACTGAAATGGCGCTTATGGTGTCGCCTCGTTGGTGCGCTGCGTTCTCTATTCATTCTGGACGCCATGTTGGTAGAATGCCGGATGACATCACAGCTTTATGACAAGTTTCCGTGTAGATATTGTTCTGCAGAGGAGATTTGCTGCTGTTGTCTCCCCTGCGTATTCTCTGACTTCTGACCACGGATTTCACACGAGTAGTAAACGAAATCGGAAAAATTCTGACTTTTTTTATTTTATTTTTAATGCAGATTTTACGGCAAATTTGTTGTGCCATTGACCTTGTGCATTCATTGAAAGCGTGAAATCCGCTGTGAAATACCGCAACCTAGACTGACAGGCTGCAGATTATTTTCTTTCTACGGTGTGTGGATGGAATTTATTAAAATCTAATCTTTTTGCCGGTATTATGTTAGAGTTTCTACCCATAAATTCGGATGGAAAATCCACAGCGTTCTGTCGCGTGTGCTGCTTTGGGATGAGACCAGACGTGGGGGAATTTTTGTGACTGGTGCGGTGTCTTTAAAAACCCCATTCAAACTGTAAATACGGTGCAGATCTGTATCTTGGGGTTCACAGAACCCCATTGGACTGCCTTAAGGTGCACTTAGCACCCCCAAAACGGGTTGCCCATAATCTTGCATTGCGTAACCGTGACCGAGCTTGCAGGAGCTGACATGAGGACGCCCCATGGTTCATGTATGTAACCGATTTTTAAAGGGGTTTTGCTGCTTTAGTGCCCGCTGGGACCCCACTAAACATGGCGTCCTATTCCAAGTATGTACCTTTCAGGATTCGAGGAGAGCTGAGTGGTCATTCCTGTAGTGGAAGCTTTTTTTAATAGTAACACAACTTTCCCAGGTCCAGATAAAACCTCAGGATACAATCTGCTCAGTGATTGGATGCGGCCGCTTTCCTCATCCTCTGCCCCAATGAACCTACACACCTGTCTTTTCAGCCTGTGTGTGGTGAGACGTGGGCGCCACGTGCGTGTCAAGGACATCACCCGCCAGCCGTCGCTTGGCAGAGCGCAGTATTAAGTCGTTCCTTCAGAGCACACGTTCCCGGCTGCAGATGTCGGGGAGGGGCAGTGAGGACACATTGTGCAGGTTGCATATGTCTTCACACCCTGTATAAATATCCGCACATGACATTTATTACCATTCTTTTACATGGTAGAGACTGTGACCCTCTGTTAGTTAGAGCCCTGTGACTGCTGGGAGTTGTAGTCCACTACAGTCTACCACCCTGTGCGCATTGAGGGGGGGGGGGGTTGTAGTAACACTTGTGGGCGCAGTGTGAAATACCACATTCTGGACTGCTTTTGCATAGTTTACAACCATTTTGTCCTTGATGTAAGATAACCTGGCTGCATTAACCACATGAGGACCGCCGTACGTAAATTTACGGCCTCATGTGCTGGTACCTAAAGACCGGACTATTGTCAAAATACGTCCGGCCTTTAGGTACCTTTCTGGCGGGGGGAGGGGTGCGGGGGGGACAGGGGTTAGGTGTTACTAACACCTAACCCCTTCCTCCATAACGTCCAGTCGGAACTCAGTCCGACTGGACGTGTTAACCCTTTCGATCGCGCCGTGAAACATCACGGCGCGATCGAAAGGGATCCGCCGATAATTTAAAGTGATCGGCACCCCCCGCGGCGAGATCGAGGGGTGCCGATGTCAGTAACAGGTAGTCTGGGGTCTGGCCAGTGACCCCAGACTACCGGAGCCCCCACATACCTGGTGATCCTGCCAGGCGGTGGAGGAAGTGAGCGATGCAGCTCACTTCCTCTGCAGCTTACAGGACACGAGCAGGTTCATCTCCTGCTCGTGTCCTGTCTGCTACTGTGTAGAATCAGTTGGTGCTTTCATCAAAGCATCAACTGATTCAAGTGTCCTAAAGGGACACATGAAAAAGTAAAAAAAAAGTTAAAAAAAAATAATAAAGTGTATGAAAAAAGTAATAAAGTTCTAAAGTCCAAAAATCCCTTTTTTTCTATACAAAATGAATTATATAAAAAAAAGCACTAAAAATTAAAAAAAGCAATGCATATTTGGTATCGCCGCGTCCGTAACAACCTGTACAATAAAACTGAAATAATATTTAATGTACACGGTGAACGTCGGAAAAAAAAAACGGAAAAAACTCGCCGGAAATAATGATTTTTTGCCATCTCATCCTACAAAATATGCTATAAAAAGTGATCAAAAAGTCATATTCACCCCACAACAGTGCCAATAAAAAGCGCACATTTTCCCGCAAAAAATAAGCCCTCAACCAACACTGTCAACCGAAAAATAAAAATGTTACGTCTCAGAAGATGTCGATGCAAAAAACATTGATTTATGTCCCCATATGTGTTTTTGTTCTGCAGACTTAGTATCGCATAAAAAAATAACATAAATGAGGTATCGCCGTAACCGTACCGACCCGCAGAATAAAGGACACATGTTACTTATGCTGTACGCTGCATGGCGAAAAATTTAAAATGTAAAACTCAATGCAGGATTGATTTTTTTTTTTTTTAATCCAGCAAGAAAGAGTTAATAAAATGTAATCAGTAAGTTGTAGGCACCCAAAGATGGTGTCATTACAAAATGCATCTCATCCTGCAAACAACAAGCCCTTATATGGCCGCGTCACCAGAAAAATAAAGAAAATATAGCATCTAGCAATGTCAAGGCAAAACCCCCCAAAAATCGCCAAATTATTAGAACACAACTGGCTGCGGCAGATAGGGAATATATAAGCTGTGCGAGCGAATATCAGGGGACACCCCAGATTTACAGCTTATGAGCGAAAAAACACCAGAAGTGACCCCCAAAGTGACCCCCAGAGTGACTCCCCCAATCATAGGAGCTATTGGGACATAGTAGGGAATTTGGTGTCTGCAATGTCCTCCGCACCGCTTATACATTCCCTCTTCGCCATCCGCTGTGCAGTCACGTCTGGGATACTAATACTCACTACACCCCCTGATAAATTCTTTGAGGGGTGCAGTTTTCAAAATGGGGTCACTCCTTTGGGGAATCCACTTTTCTGGTACCTTACAGGCTCTACAAACATGACATGGCGTCCAGATACCAAACATCAAAATCTGTACTCCAAAAGCCGCATCGCGCTCCATCGCTTCTGCGCCCTGCTGTGCGCCCAAACTGCAGTTTATGACACATGTATGACACTGGTGTACCCAGGATAACGGACGTAATGTCATATGTGGGTATAAACTGATATTAGGGCACAGCTGGACGCAAAAGGGAAGAAGGGTTATTGGGTTTTTGGAGCACAGACGGTTTGGTTTTTGGATGCCATGACACTTTTGTAGATCTGAAACGCCAGTAAAGTGGAATCCCCTGATATGTGACCTTATTTTGGAAACTACACCCCTGAAGGATTTCTCCAGGGGTACAGAGAGCATTTTTAACCCCCAAGTGTTGCTATAACTTATTATCCATAAATGAATACGAAGCTGATTGTGAGAGGTGAAAATGACAATTTTTCCAGGAATACGTCATTTCAGTGCGTAATATGTTGTGCCCGCCTTGTATCAGAGATGAACGCTCTAAAAGCTGTTGTGCCCGGGATACCCGCTTACCAGTTTTTGGAGTGTCTCTGCTGACATAAGTTGGGCACAACATATCGGGCACTAAAATGGCGAATCTCTGGAAATTTTTCATTTTTAACTTCTCATTATCAGCTGTGATTTCATTTCTGGAAACTAAATAAATGCAACACTCAAGGGTTAAAAACGCTCGTTACAACACTTCATAAATCCCATCAGTGGGCTAGTGTCCAAAATGGGGTGACATGTCTGCGGATTCCACTTTATTGGCAATTCAGGGGCTTTGCAAAAGTGGCATGGTGTCCTAAAACCAAACTGTGCTCCAAAAACCAAAATAGCGCTCCTTCCCTTCTGTGCCCGGCTGTGCCCAAACAGCCATTTATACCCACATATGGCATTAAGTCCGTTATCCGGGGTACACCAGTGTCATACATGTGGGCATACACCGCTATTTGGGTACCCAGCAGGGCGCAGATGTGAAGGAGCGATATGTGCTTTTGGAGTGCAGATTTAGATTCTTTGTTTTTGGACACCACGTCACATTTGCAGAGGCCCTAAAATTGTCCCTACAAAATGGGGTCACTTCTTGGTGAATTCCAGTTTACTGTCACCTGTGTAGTTTCTAAAATGGGGTCACAATGGGGGGTTTCCATTGTATTGATACTTTAGGGGCTCAGCTAATGCGACATGACACCTGAGAACTATTCCAGCCACATCTGCTTTCTAAAAGCCAAATAGCGCTCTTTCCATTCTGAGCCCCACCGTATACCCATACAGCAGATTATGGCCACATATGGGGTATTGCCGTGTTAAGAAGAAATTGTGTAACAAACTCTGGGGGGCTTTTAATTCTTCAGCTACTTGCAAAATTAAAAATATGGCGCTAAATGGACGATTAATTGGAAAAAAAAAGTAATTTTTCATTTTTACGTCCCATTGTTAATAAAATCTGTGAATCAGCTGTGAGGCCAAAATGCTCACCAAACCCCTAGATAAATTCTATGAGGGGTGTAGTTTCCAAAATGGGGTCACTTTTAGGGGGTTTCCACTTTATTGGTACACTAGGGGCTCTGCAAATTCGACATGGCACCTGAAAAATATTCCAGCAAAATCTGCCCTTCAAAAGCCAAATAGCGCTCTTTCCATTCTGAGCCCCACCATGTTCCCATACAGTAGATTATGACCACATATGGGGCATTTCTGTGTTCAGGAGAAATTGTGTAACGAACTTTAGGGAGCTTTTTTTCCTTTATCCTCTTGTGAAAATGAAAAATTTGGGGCTAAATTGACAGTTTGTTGGAAAAAAAGTAAATTTTCATTTTCATGTCCCAATGTTAATAAAATCTGTGAAACAGCTGTAGGGTCAAAATGCTCACTCTACCCTTTGATATGTTTTGTGGGGGGTGTAGTTTCCAAAATGGGGTCACTTTTAGGGGGTTTCCACTGTATTGGTTCTCTAGGGGCTCTGCAAATCAGACATGGCACCTAAAATTATTCCAGCAAAATCTGCCATCCAAAAGCCAAATAGCGCTCCTTCCATTCTGAGCCCCGCCATGTTCCCATACAGCAGAATATGGCCACATATGGGGTATTGCCGTGTTCAGGATAAATTGTTTAACAAACTTTGGGGGGCTTTTACTCCTTTAACCCCTTGTGAAAATGAAAACTTTGGGGATAAAGTGACATTTTAGTAATTTTTCTTTTACACATTCCAATGTTAGTAAAATCTGTGGAACAACTGTAGGGTCAAAATGCTGACTATACCCCTTGATGAATTCTGTGAGGGGTGTAGATTCTAAAATGGGGTCACTTTTGGGGGGTTTCCATTGTTTTGGTACGCTAAGGGCTCTGCAAATGTGACATGGTGCCTGAAAATTATTCCAGCAAAATATGCTGTTCAAACACCCAGTGTCACTCCTTCCCTTTCGTGCACTGCCGTGTGCCCAAAAATCAGTTTACACCCACATGTGGGGTATTTCTGTGCACGGGAGAAATTGTATAACAAAATGTGAGATGCATTTTCTCCTTTAACCCTTTGTGAATGTGTTAATTTTAGGTCTAAATGAATGTATTAGTGAAAAAAAATGAAATGTCTAAATTTGACCTCCATATTATTTTTATTCTTATGAAATGCTTAAAGGGTTAACAAACATCCCAAATGCTGTTTTGAATAATTTGAGGGGTGTAGTTTTGAAAATGGGGTGATTTATGGGGGTTTCTATTATATAGGCCTTTATAATTCCTTTCAGAACTGAAGTGTTCCCTAAAAAATTAGTTTGAGGAATTTTCTTGTAAATCTGGAAAATCGCTGTTACACTTGTAAGCCTTGTAACGTCCAAAATGAATTAAAAGACGATCAAAAGATGATGCCGATATAAAGCAGAGATATGGGAGATAATATTTATTCATGTATTTGGATGGTATGACTATCTGCCTGAAAAGCAGAGAATTTCACATTTTGAAAATTGCAATTTTTTCCAAATTTCCATCAAATTTGCTAGTTTTTTTATAAATAAATACAAAAATATTGATTAGTGTTTACCACTAACGTGAAGTATAATGTGTTACGAAAAAACAATTTCAAAATCACTTGTGTAAGTTAAAGCGTCTCAAAGTTATTGCCATTTAAAGTGACACATGTCAGTTTTGAAAAAAGAGGCCCGGTCCTTAATGTACTTCTGGGCCTGGTCCTTAACCGGTTAATTTACTCCGAGCTTGTGTTCATTCATAATAGACAGTCTGAACAAGCAAAGCTGCAGTGTAAAGTATGGGGGGTGAGCAGAGCAGCACCCTGATCCTCTGCTCGGAGAAGAGATGGACTTCTGACTATCTTACCTCTACTTTGGACTATTAGTCTTTGCACCTAGGCTGGAATCGGTGGTCATAGATCTGTAGAGAGAGAGAGAGAGCAGAGATGCAGTGTAAAGTATAGGGGCATGGGTAGAGAAATGGCCTGGACCTCTGCTGAGAAAAGAGACTGTAGTTCGAGTATTGTATTCATGAGCCAGAAATCTACAAAATGTCTACATAGCAATACGTGGAGTGTTGGGAGAACATAGAAGTAACTGATAAGTGAAGGACGTAGGCAAGCAGGGGACCTCCTGGAACAGATCTTAAAAGCCCATTAGTGTATGGAACTATATGAGGTGTTTTTGTGTCAGGCCCGAGGGGTCAGACAAGGCTGTAGCCTGAGCCCAACGCTCTTCAACATCTATATCAATGAACTGGCTACAGCCCTGGAGGCCTCACCAACCCCAGGCCTCACCCTGAACAATTGAGAGGTGAAGTTCCTGCTATACGCCGATGACCTCCTACTCCTGGCCCCCACCGAGAAAGACCTCCAAGAAAGCCTGTCAGTGCTGGAAAAATTCAGCACCACATGGGCCCTACCCATCAACCAGAAGAAGACCAAAGTCATGGTATTTCAGAAGAAGGGCCACAATAAAGCCTCCACCACCCCACAATTCACACTGAACGGCTCCACACTGGAGAAAACCAACAGCTACACCTACCTGGGGCTGGAGCTCAGCCAATCAGGAAGCTTCAAAGCAGCAATAGAAACCCTGAAAGCAAAAGCCTGCAGAACCTTCTACGCCATCAGAAGACAACTGTACCACCTCAAACCACCGGTGAGGGTCTGGCTGAAGATATTTGACGCAGTCATCACCCCGATCCTTCTCTATGGCAGTGAAGTTTGGGGCCCAGCCACCTACCCAGACCAGTCAAGGTGGGATTCCAGCCCAACAGAGAACTTCCACCTGGAGTTCTGCAAATACCTGCTCCATGTCCATCGCAACACCTCCAACATGGCCTGCAGGGCAGAGCTAGGCAGACTCCCCCTATGGCTCACCATACAGAAGAGGGCGCTAGCTTTCCAGGCACACATCCAGGGGAGCAAGCCTGACTCCTACCACCACCAAGCATGGCTAAGCCACCTGAGCAAACCAGACATTCAACAACCAAACAGCAGCCAACCACCAAACCAAAAACTCCAACAGATGATAACCAAGGCCGAAATAAAGGCGACCACAGAGGCAAACAGAGAGCGGTACATTGAAGAATGGAGAAATGAAATAAATAACTCCAAGAAACTCACCGTGTACCAATCCCTACAAAGGGACTACACCATGGCCACCTACCTGGAGAGAATACGCCACCCCACGCACAGACAGACCCTGAGCCAGTACAGACTGAGCGCCCACAACCTAGAGATAGAGACGGGGCGATACAGACAGTCGTACAAGCCACGGGAGAAGAGACTGTGCCAGCACTGTGACCAGGGGGTCTTAGAAGACGAGACCCACTTCCTGCTACACTGCACCAAATACTCAGCTGTGAGGGCCGTCTACTACCAAAGACTCTCTGCCCACATCCCAGACTTCATATCTGCAGACGAGAAGAGGAAACTCTACATCCTACTGGGAGAAGAAGAAGCCACTGTGGAGATCGCTGCCCAATACGTGTCCAGCTGTCACCAAACCAGAGGAAGATGAGACTCCATGGACTGTTATATTTATCCCAAAACACCCGCCCCGCCCCCACCTCCCCATATAGCAGTCACCAACGAAGAGGAAGACGAGACTCCACGGACTGTTATACCCCAAACCAACCTCCCTGCCCCACCCCACCTCCAACCCCCCCCCCCCCCATATAGCAGTCACCAACGAAGAGGAAGATGAGACTCCATGGACTGTTATAACCCAAACCCCTCCCCCCCCCCCCCACACACACTTTACTAGCTTTGGCAATGCCAAATACCTATTCGGACGTGCCAATAAAGCATTTTTTGATTTGATTTGTGTCTTACACCCTGCTGACCTCCACACATCACGCGGCTCCTCTCGTGCTTGTGCAAATGTCACAAGAGAATTTCAATCATGTCTGATCAATACTCGAAACGCGTCAGACTTAAATGATGGCAATCAGAAAGTGCCGACATTTCTCAGACGACGGTATTAACCGGCTTCTTATATTGTGGCCTGGAGCGCGGACTGAACTTCTAATCTGTGCTATTAAATATGTAAAGTGTTTATAGACAGCGCTTATTTATATAGACAGGACTGAGAGCAAAGATGTGACCAGAGATCAGCGGCGTCACCTATGTACAAGAATGTAAGTACTATAATACTACTCCTATATACAAGAATATAACTACTATAATACTGCCCCCTATGTACAAGAATAAAACTACTATAATACTACCTCCTATGTACAAGAATATAACTACTATAATACTGCTCCTATGTACAAGAATATAACTACTATAATACTACCTCCTATGTACAAGAATATACCTACTATAATACTACCTCCTATATACAAGAATATAACTACTATAATACTGCTCCTATATACAAGAATATAACTACTATAATACTGCTCCTATGTACAAGAATATAACTACTATAATACTGCTCCTATATACAAGAATATAACTACTATAATACTGCTCCTATGTACAAGAATATAACTGCTATAATACTACCTCCTATGTACAAGAATATAACTACTATAATACTACCTCCTATGTACAAGAATATAACTACTATAATACTGCCCCCTATGTACAAGAATATAACTACTATATTACTGCTCCTATATACAAGAATATAACTACTATAATACTGCTCCTATGTACAAGAATATAACTACTATATTACTGCTCCTATATACAAGAATATAACTGCTATAATACTACTCCTATGTACAAGAATATAACTACTATAATACTGCTCCTATGTACAAGAATATAACTACTATATTACTGCTCCTATATACAAGAATATAACTACTATAATACTGCTTCTACATTGTTGGCCAAAAGTATTGGCACCCCTGCAATTCTGTCGATAATACTTATTTTCTTCCAGAAAATGATTGCAATCACATATTCTTTCGGATTATCTTCATTTAATTTGTCTTCAATGGAAAACCACAAAAAGAATTGTCAAAAAGCCAAATTGGATATAATTCCACAGCAAACATAAAAAAGGGGGTGGACAAAAGTATTGGCACTAATTGAAAAATCATGTGATGCTTCTCTAATTTGTGTAATTAACAGCACCTGTTACTTACCTGAGGCACCTAACAGGTGGTGGCAATAACTAAATCACACTTGCAGCCAGTTGAAATGGATTAAAGTTGACTCCACCTCTGTCCTGTGTCCTTGTGTGACCACATTGAGCATGGAGAAAATTAAGAAGACCAAAGAACTGTCTGAGGACTTGAGAAGCAAAACTGTGAGGAAGCCTGAGCAATCTCAAGGCTACAAGTCCATCTCCAAAGCCCTGAATGTTCCTGTGTCTACCGTGCGCAGTGTCATCAAGAAGTGTAAAGCCCATGGCCCTGTGGCTAACCTCCCTAGATGTGGACGCAAAAGAAAAATTGACGAGAGATTTCACCGCAAGATTGTGCGGATGGCGGATAAAGAACCTCGACTAACATCCAAACAAGTTCAGTGTTTTATGCTCTCCGCGGCAAAGCCGTTTTTTTAAAACCGGACACAGTCGGACATGCACTACTCTGTGTCCGGTTTAAAAAACAAAACTGTTTAGTCGCGGAAAGCATAAAACTCTCACGGCCGGACTCGGCATGACAGGTTTCAGTCTTCTGCCGGCAGAAGACGGTAACCTAATCCGGAGTGCCAAACGCTGGTGTGAACCCAGTGTCACATGCAAAGTATATATAATGGTCTTGAAGGATATCATCTGGATGTTGCTCTCTGTATACAGGTGGAAATCTCAGTTCTCTTCCCTGTCACAATGCAGCCCATTGATGTTGAGGACCTTCCAGGTAAGATAAGATTATCTCTGTATCTGCAGCAGACAATTCTCTGGAGCCAATTAAATCCAGGTGAATGTATATGAGGAGGGAAAGGTCATTGCATCTATGCAGAGTCATTATAAAGGACCCCCCAACAAGCACACAAGAACCCAATACACAGGAACCGAAAAAAAATACTTTAATTATTTACAACGCCCAATGAAGCAGGACAAGAACACGATCTCCTCCTGGTTTTCTAAGGTCAATTCATCTGAGACAGAGAAGGAATGAAGACTGCACCAACCACACACATAGAAACCATAGCACAGCATAGAGAAGCTAATACTACACTGACACCACCACTATGAGAATTCACATATCACAGCAATTCCAGTCTGACTCTAGTCCACATTCTTATACATAGGAGTAGTATTATAGTAGTTATATTCTTGTACATAGGAGCAGTATTATAGTAGTTATATTCTTGTACATAGGAGTAGTATTATAGTAGTTATATTCTTGTACATAGGAGTAGTATTATAGTAGTTATATTCTTGTACATAGGGGGCAGTATTATAGTAGTTATATTCTTGTACATAGGAGTAGTATTATAGTAGTTATATTCTTGTATATAGGAGCAGTATTATAGTAGTTATATTCTTGTACATAGGAGTAGTATTATAGTAGTTATATTCTTGTACATAGGAGCAGTATTATAGTAGTTATATTCTTGTACATAGGAGTAGTATTATAGTAGTTATATTCTTGTACATAGGAGCAGTATTATAGTAGTTATATTTTTGTACATAGGGGGCAGTATTATAGTAGTTATATTCTTGTACATAGGAGTAGTATTATAGTAGTTATATTCTTGTACATAGAAGGTAGTATTATAGTAGTTATATTCTTGTACATAGGAGCAGTATTATAGTAGTTATATTCTTGTACATAGGAGTAGTATTATAGTAGTTATATTCTTGTACATAGGAGCAGTATTATAGTAGTTATATTTTTGTACATAGGGGGCAGTATTATAGTAGTTATATTCTTGTACATAGGAGGTAGTATTATAGTAGTTATATTCTTGTACATAGCAGCAGTATTATAGTAGTTATATTCTTGTACATAGGAGTAGTATTATAGTAGTTATATTCTTGTACATAGTAGTATTATAGTAGTTATATTCTTGTACATAGGAGCAGTATTATAGTAGTTATATTCTTGTACATAGGAGCAGTATTATAGTAGTTATATTCTTGTACATAGAGGGTAGTATTATAGTAGTAGTTCTTGTACATTGAAGGCGATATGCTGGTTGTATATATTATATAGTATAATCGTAGTTATAGGGTTAAGTATATAGTGGTTGTGTATAATCAATGCAGTATAGTATAGCGGTTGTGTATATAGGACGCAGTATATTATTGTACTTCTATATAATATACTTGTGATTTTCCTATTCTTTAGCTGTACATGATGGGGGAATAATGTACATTACTGAGGATATTTTTGCCTGTATGAACAGATTGCGGTTGATGTTGGTAGCGGTGTCAGGCGGTGTTAGCGGATTACTTGGCACATTAGTGCGAGGCTTTCACCACTCCTGACAGGCACTTCTGGCTGAGCAGATTTCATGCGGCTTAAACGCGTCCGGTGCTCAAGTGTTTTTCTCTGCTTGAGGATCATTTACACCCATAATGAGACGTTCTCACTATATATATGTCTGTGCGACGTCTTCATCTGTCTCGCTGCTGAAACATCTTGTTCAGTATTTTCACCGTCTCCGTTTGCTGTATGTGCTTATTACTGTAATGTTCATCTTTGAGGGATTTCTTGCAAATTCTAAGGTGGTGTCTGATATATAAAATCCATAAATCCTCTGATCTACAGTAAACTGGAGAGCCGTCATCTATCCAGCGTAACTATAGGGCACTCATTGGTTGTGACTGACCCCCAGCCCTGGTCACTATGAGCTATACAAGGAGACCCGGGCATGTACAATGTCACATGTTTACTGGGGGTCTGTTGCAATCTTCGCATTGGGGTTCTGTAGCTTTAGGTCCCCTGTACACAGGAGATGGAGAATGGAAAGTTGGGTCCATATAGTGCCTGGATCTCACATCCCGAATCCCTAAGTGTCATAGTGACCTATGACCCTAGGAGTCTATGCCACCTTGTGGCTGTGACCTACTGACCTATACTGTGCTCCTAGTGTCCATATACGTGGAGTCGTGTTTACTGACTGGGTCTGTGCTGGATTTTATGACCCATATTGCCCTCCCCACGTGTATTGGAGGCCTTTGGGACATTTTATACATTGACAACGACTGACCTATCTTGTTGGGGGGATATGTCATGGTTTTGGCAAACAGCGGTCTCTAAAGTACGTTGATTTTTTTTCCCAACATGCGTCCCCATTTATGAAACGGTCTTGTAAGCGTTCCTAGCATATGTGTGTTAGTGGTGACCGCTACAAGGGGTGTTGCTCTATTATTCTTCATGAAAATGTAGTGATTAGATTTAAAGGGGTTATCGGGAGGGGGGGGTGTCTAATAAATCTTACCGATGTATTCCCTGCTCTGGTTAAGCTTTTTTTTTTTTTTTTTTACTAACCAGGAAAAGAACACTGTTTCACACGGGTATATTTTTATTTATGTAGTGGCCCCATAAGAATAGGTTGGTTGCTATGGAAACCTGGTGTAAAGCTGTGTGTATGTGAAGACTGAAGAACCTGCGAGTTTCCATTGGTCCAGAAGCATCATGTGATCATGTATATCTGTTTGGACATCAATGAAAAACCTGCGATCGGTTGTTATGGGTACCTGGTGTAAATCTGTGTGTATATGGAGAGTAATCACCTGCGAGCTTCTTTTGGCTGAAAAGGGACATGTGACTGAGTGTATGGCAGTTGGAATATGAGTGAAAGACTTGCAGGCTTGTATTGGCTAATGCAGGTCCATTTTTTTGGAATACTGTATCTCAGGATCCGTGCATCCAAGAAAGCTGAGACCCAGTCTAAAACCTTCCTGGACACGTGATGTACCTGTATGCCAAATTTGGTGGGGATCGGTCCAGTCGTTTGGTCGCGCATAGAGAACAAACTCAATGACTCCACTCTACACTGACCACAGGCCCATTGAGTAGAGTGAAGTTGGTCATGTGACCAAGAGTTTGTGTCAGCCAAGGAGGGAGAGGAATGAGCATTGCAGGCTCTTAAAGGTCAAGAATGGGAATGGAGTGTATGTTAGTAATAAAGCTTCAAGGAGTGGTGACATTAAAGGGGTATTCCCATGTCCCTTGCTCACCAGTCTTCGCTGCTGCAAAGACTTCTTTCTTCCTGGTTTTCGACGTCAATTGGTGGGCGGGGCTTCATAGGCAAAGCTACACTGTCCGACTACCTCCAGTTTAGCCCCGCCCCCACATTAGTGTGTAGCTCCGCTCACCACATAGCGTGATCCTATGGGACGACTGAAGGGCCTGTGATGTCATCAAAGGTCCTATAACACTTGGATTTAGCTTGTTCTATATAGAGTCGGCTAAATCCTAGTGGGATAAGGGACCAGGTCCTTCTGCCCACTAGCTTTTAGCCTGCTCTATATAAGAAAGCTAAATCCTAGTGAGCAGAGGGACCAGGTCCACTAGGATTTAGACTTTTTTATATAAGAAAGCGGCACTCATTTCACCCCTCCTTTATCTGAGAGCAGGAAGCTAGGTCACATGTGTGGTGCAGACACAGGAACAGCTACAGACACAGGCTCGCTCCTGTGCACTTAGCCCCTCCTCCCTCTCCCCTGAAAGCAGGCAGCTACCTCACTTGACATTTGAGCAGATAATCCCAAGGGCCATATAAACGCAGTGTCAACAATGAAGTGAATAAATTAAGATAGTGGACAAACAAAGCAGTTTTGCTGAAGTAGTGTATTTAGGAAAAGTCTTAATTCCACATTAACAAGCAGTATAGATAGGATCCTTGTTATGGGACAACCCCTTTAAGAACACGTATCTTGTGCATAGGAGATAGGCGTCTGATCGCTGGTGGTCTGAATGTCGGGTCCCCCAGTTTCTAGAAGAACGGGGAACCAGTTGTGAACACATTCCAATATTTCCAGGAGGAGCGACACAATGTCGAGCTCTAAGGAAAGAAACTCAAGAATTATGTCCTAGGGAATTCAAATCTTTACCAAGCAGACAATTCCTTTAAGAGGTTTCCATTGCAACCAGTTCGTGTTCCCTGTTCCTCCTGTACCAGGTTGGATACAATGCTGCATTGTTTTCCTGTGTATTATTTGCTGGGTCGAAACCGGACTCTGGATAGATTGAGTAACGCGGCTTCTTGGCAGCGGGTCCCTAATATTGTGCAATGAGGTATCGCATTTCCAGTGGCGGCGGAGGATCACGTGTAGGTGACAAACCTGCCTGGAATGCGATTCTTATCGGGAATTCATAAGCCGCGGATGATGGGGACGTAGTCTGTGCACATTCCTCATCCCGGCTGTGTTTGTATATGTTATGTAATGTGACTTGCAGAATGATTACAAATCCCACGCCCGCCCCTCCATGCCCTCACATCTGCCAGGAGCCGCTTGGTACAGATGATATAGTTTAATGGATTATGAGACCACACGGCTTTTCTTCTCCTCAATGGTTTTATCTCTTTGTTTAATGCCAGGAGAATAGAAACTGCGCCAGCTGTTAGTCCAACGCTCCGCGCCTCCAGATCAGTAAGTGTGTGCCAGCCCAATGGTCAGCATGGCAGTAGTATTATTATTATACAGCTATTATTATAAGGATTTCTTCTAAGCTTGTTTTCTGGCAAATCTGTATTGTCCCCTGTAGGGTCTGACATCACAAGACTTAAAGGGCAAATCCATGATTCATAGTAACATTAGCAGTGCCGTAATGATGGTTATGTGGTAAGGAGGTGGGAAATGTACGGATTCTGTAATGGCTTATTTTCATCCTGAAAGTCTCTTCATGGAGCGTATATATTATATTGTATAGGATTGTATTATATTGTGCGAGGAGTAATGGATTTCTTTACAACTTTACACTGTGTCCCCGAAACCCTATGTGGCAAAATATAACTACTATAATACTGCTCTTATGTACAAGAATATAACTACTATAATACTACCTCCTATGTACAAGAATATAACTACTATAATACTGCTCCTATGTACAAGAATATAACTAATATAATACTGCTCCTATGTACAAGAATATAACTACTATAATACTACTCCTATGTACAAGAATATAACTACTATAATACTGCTCCTATGTACAAGAATATAACTAATATAATACTGCTCCTATGTACAAGAATATAACTACTATAATACTACTCCTATGTACAAGAATATAACTACTATAATAATACCTCCTATGTACAAGAATATAACTACTATAATACTACCTCCTATGCACAAGAATATAACTACTATAATACTGCTCCTATGTACAAGAATATAACTACTATAATACTACTACTATGTACAAGAATATAACTACTATAATACTACTCCTATGTACAAGAATATAACTACTATAATAATACCTCCTATGTACAAGAATATAACTACTATAATACTACTCCTATGTACAAGAATATAACTACTATAATACTGCTCCTATGTACAAGAATATAACTACTATAATACTGCTCCTATGTACAAGAATATAACTACTATATTACTACCTCCTATGTACAAGAATATAACTACTATAATACTGCTCCTATGTACAAGAATATAACTACTATAATACTGCTCCTATGTACAAGAATACAACTACTATAATACTACCTCCTATGTACAAGAATATAACTACTATAATACTGCTCCTATGTACAAGAATACAACTACTATATTACTACCTCCTATGTACAAGAATATAACTACTATAATACTGCTCCTATGTACAAGAATATAACTACTATAATACTGCTCCTATGTACAAGAATATAACTACTATAATACTACTCCTATGTACAAGAATATAACTACTATAATACTGCCCCTATGTACAAGAATATAACTACTATAATACTACCCCTATGTACAAGAATATAACTACTATAATACTGCCCCTATGTACGAGAATATAACTACTATAATACTACTCCTATGTACAAGAATATAACTACTATAATACTGCCCCTATGTACAAGAATATAACTACTATAATACTACTCCTATGTACAAGAATATAACTACTATAATACTGCCCCTATGTACGAGAATATAACTACTATAATACTACTCCTATCTACAAGAATATAACTACTATAATACTGCTCTTATGTACAGGAATATTATCATGGGTGTAGTTAGGTTTAGGTGACTTTCTGCCATTTTGCTATGTTCAGTATTTTGGGTGTACTTATAGGAGCAGGTGATACTGTTTCGGATCTGATAGCTGTTTCCTTTAGGGATGTATTTTGCTTACCTAGATTGTTGCTGCTGTTTTTAGCTCGGCATTCTCATCCGGGGACCCCTTTAATTCTCGCCATCCTGCTTACTAGCTTCTCCATACACCCAATACTAATGAACAGTAGACGCCTCATTAGTAGCAAATTAACCCATCAATAAATCTATGGCGCTCGCGTCCTCCGAGCTCTTCAGGCTTTTAGGAGTCATTAGGACTAATGTAAAGCGGATTGAATCCGTCTCCGCACAGGACGACGACCGGCAGTGATTGAACAAGTAGAGAAGAAGGAGAATTTTTCCTTCCAGGGAAATAAATTAGAAATGTTTGGAATTGTCTTTGTTTTCCTCAGATACATGTCTGATTGGTGGAGACCGCGGCTGATACTGAGAAGAAAGAAGGATTTTTTCCGTTCTTGATAGAATAATCCTTTATAGAAAATTCAGACTACTCAAAATTGTCCAAATAAAAGTGTATGGGGGCACTCGTCCACATTAGGGAGAGTGTTCGCCTACATAGGCAGTACGGAGACTTACAAGTCGTTCCTGCTCCGCTAGGGAGTATGGGTAAAAAATATGCAAATCTATTCTCCTGGATGGAATTAGGAGAACAGAGTGCACTCTGTACACCACCCTATAGAGGGCGGAATCCTTAACATCATGAACGACTCAGTTATAAAGTCTTTTAATCATAATGTGGATTTAATTGCTAAATCAGTATTTCTGTCCCAAAAGGAACAGATAAACAAATAAAAGGAGTGCAACACCCTTAAAGGGACACTCCACCCAAAATTAAAGTCTTTTATTTGTTGAGTTTCGGTATGCCATGTGTCAGTTTACTTGAGCCTGTTGAGATCTGTGCGTCTCCAGGCGGTTGGATGGATCCTAGCACACAAGGTTTCTACGTAGAAACTCCCTGACTGTATACCTGTACCTACCTGGCTGTATACCTGTACCTCCCTGGCTGTATACCTGTACCTATACCATTACCTCCCTAACTGTATACCTGTACCTATACCATTACCTCCCTGGCTGTATACCTGTACCTATTCCATTACCTCCCTGACTGTATACCTGTACCTATTCCATTACCTCCCTGACTGTATACCTGTACCTATTCCATTACCTCCCTGACTGTATACCTGTACCTATTCCATTACCTCCCTGGCTGTATACCTGTACCTATTCCATTACCTCCCTGGCTGTATACCTGTACCTATTCCATTACCTCCCTGGCTGTATACCTGTACCTATTCCATTACCTCCCTGGCTGTATACCTGTACCTATTCCATTACCTCCCTGGCTGTATACCTGTACCTATTCCATTACCTCCCTGACTGTATACCTGTACCTATTCCATTACCTCCCTGACTGTATACCTGTACCTATTCCATTACCTCCCTGGCTGTATACCTGTACCTATTCCATTACCTCCCTGACTGTATACCTGCACCTCCCTGACTGTATACCTGCACCTCCCTGACTGTATACCTGCACCTCCCTGGCTGTATACCTGTACCTATACCATTACCTCCCTGACTGTATACCTGCACCTCCCTGGCTGTATACCTGTACCTATACCATTACCTCCCTGACTGTATACCTGCACCTCCCTGGCTGTATACCTGTACTTATACTATTAGCTCCCTGACTGTATTCTCTCACCTATACCTGCACCTCCCTGGCTGTATACCTGTACCTATACCATTACCTCCCTGACTGTATACCTGTACCTCCCTGGATGTATACCTGTACCTATCCCATTAGCTCCCTGGCTGTATACCTGTACCTATACCTGTACCTCCCTGGCTGTATACCTGTACCTACCTGACTGTATACCTGTACCTATACCATTAGCTCCGTGACTGTATACTTGTACCTCCCTGACTGTATACCCGTTGTCCCTTTTTAAGGATAATATAGCCTGAAGGATATTCACACTGTCCGGCCAGCAGGTAGGGATGACACTGGCTCTAGCTACCCATATGACGACGTCCTGAGGCATCATCAAATTTTCACCATCTAAAAATCAAGATGGTGGATACTTAGAAACGGACGGGAGGCTGAACTACCGGGAAAGGATTCAGTATAGGTAATGGATGAAGTGCTGAGTGTCATAGACTATTTGGGAGGGGTATATACCTTAGCTGCTAGCTATTCCCCTCTGTCCTCCAAGGACTTGCAGACATGTATGCTCAACCCAGACGAGGGTGCATGTGTTTTCCATAGGGAGAGAGATATTTGCTGGTGTTCTTCTTCAGACCACTCTACTGGCATTTTGTCTACCTGAAGACGATGGATTGGACATGTTGACATTCAGTATGACCAATCTTTTATCTCCCATCGAGGGACAGTCAGGACACCATCATAAATACTAAATAGTGGACTGTTCCTGCCAAATGAAACCGAATGCACTAAGGAGGGGGGAGTAGCTAACTCCTCCTCCTACACCAAGTTAATACATCTGGAGTTTTGTAACAATGTGGCGGTTTAGTTGTTGTTACAAGCCCTGAACAGCAATTCTTCAGATCTCAAGAAACTCCCAAATGACCCATAATTCTGTCGGTGTAGGGGCGATGACTGACAGGTTCACATCGAGAAAAAAAGATAACCATTTTGCGACTCCTCTGTCCTCCTCGTCTAGAATATTGGTGATCATTGATTTCTATTCGGAGGCCGTTGCGGACAATTTCCTGCAGACTTATCTCCTTCTGATTTTGTTGCTTGCCATTTATAAAGGTGGCGGTATAAATTATATAGTCATGGAGACCCCGGAGTTGTCGCATTGTCCAAAAAATGTCATCTTAAAGGGGAATTCCACCTCGATTTATCTACCAAGTGAAGTGGCTGAACCAATGGGTATAGCAGCAGTTTGTGCTCCAGAGCTGCACTTCTTTCTGTAAATGAGGAATTTGCGACCGTTGTCAGCCATTTTGGAGACTATAGCGAATTGTTTGGTCACCCAGTCACTAAACAACTATAGGGGTACTCAAAAATGTTGGTGTCTTTGCTTTCTACCCTGTCAACGAAGCTTAGAACACCTTAAAGGGAAAAAAAAAATAAAAATTAGTTGCCCCCTTTTGTCTGTCTTGCACAGAACACAGGGGTTCATTGCCTGTTGATCTGTTCTGGGTTTAGTCAAGGGGGCAGGGCTTAAGAATCTTTTTTTCTGCGACTCCTGCTGAAGCCAGTTATCTTAGTCAGATGCAGAACTGTGAGCTGGAGGGGGGAACATGGCTGCAGAGAGAAAAGATGTCAGTCCCCTGTTGGTTTGTTATATTTGCTGGGGGGCAGGGCTCATTTATTTCCTGCTGCAGACTGGGGAGAGGGGGGAGGCTCCTGCTGCAGCCAGTTGTCTTGCAGTCCAATACAGATCTGTGATAAGGAGGGAGATGCAGCTGCAGGGAGCAGAGACTTCAATCTCCTGATGGTCTGTTCTGTCTTTGGCCTGCAAGACTGATGGACAGGGCTTTGTCAAGAGGGTGGGGCTCCTTCTGTAGCCAGTTGTCAGATACAGGACTGTGGGAAGGAGGAAAGGGACTTGACCTGTGTTGGTCTATTGTGTTTTTGGATGGGGGCTGACTGAGAAGTGGGGCGGGGCTTTACAGTGTCTTTCCTACAGCATATAGTGGGAGGCTCCTGCTGCAGCCAGTTATCTTACAATCATATATATAACTATGGGTAGAAGGAAGGGGACATGACTGCCAAGAACAAAGAAGTCAGTCTCATATTGGTCTGTTGCTTGTTTGGATGAGGGCTGACTGAGGGGTGGGGCTTCTTTCAGTCTTTCTTTCCTACTGCAGACATGGAAGAAGGGGGAGGCTCCTGCTGCAGCCGGTTGTCTTATAGAACTGTGTGAAATGGCTGAGCTTGTAAAAAATGGTGGAGAGGATTGGCTGGGATATATATATATATATATATATATATATATATAATTTTACGGTTTCTTGTTGATCGAAAAGACATTGAGGTCCAGATTTCCGATCCCTGGATAATTTGATGCAATAAGTAGGATGCTAATTTATGCGCAAACCTTAGTAAATAATACAGGGGGGGGGGGGGATTTTGTACATGTTTCTAGGTAATCATGTAACCTTTGCCTTTGTGTTCTCCATATCAGGAGGAGCCGGCCCCGATGGACATTTAGTAGCCGACTATTGAACCGCTGGAGAGAGTATGGTAAAGCACCAACCGCTACAGTACTACGAGCCGCAGTTATGTTTGTCATGCCTGACTGGAATTTATGGTTGCCGATGGAAACGGTATCAGCGGTCACATGATGACACCACCAAGGTAAGAAGAATTTGTCAAATTTTCTATCATGCCAACGAGTTTCAGCTCCAAATCTGCTGCATAGTCATGAAAAAAATTCTATCTTCCTGAAGCCGCCACTAGGGGGAGCTCCCCGGCTGCGTATCGTCTTTTACCAGTAAACAGCAAGATCTTGAGCTCTATCTAGTGGTGGCTGCAGGATGATGCGTGCAGAGGATTTGGTCCTTTGTATCAGTGGAATGGAGCTCTGACCTCTATAAATATAGTAACATGCACAGAATTATGGGAACCCATGTGGTCGTCCCTGCAGATGGGTTGTCACCCAGCTTTACCAAGCATCTACCAGTACAGCATATGGCAGCGGCCTCCTATTTGCCGCACACGCCCCGGAGCCCGGCTGTTCCCTCCAGCTGCTCGCTCTATAAATCTCGTTTTTTTCTGCTTTATTTCATTTTTCACCCTTCTGCTTCTTTTGGATGAATCTATTGATTTTTTTCCAGCTTGTGTCTTGTATATAAATGTGGCGCCAGCGAAGGAGCTTTTCCACCACGTCCCTGGTCTGTCAAGTGGCCTGAAAGTGTTATTCACTTATATTCCATCCAGGGAAAGCTGGGTGACGATCAATATCGCCATTAAAGCTGCTTTTACAAGATTTCACCCAGCTTTATGAAGGACTCCATGTTACATGTTTAGGTTTGCTCAGTATTAATATATAGAAGCTTTAATATGCGATACTTTGCAAAATAAGACAATAGTTATTTGCATATATTGGTAATAAAATGCTGCGCATGGTAGTTGGAGCAGATCTGTGGGCTCCTCCCCTTTACACAGGCTCCTCCCCTCCAATAGAAATGCAGTGTAAAGCATGGAGGACAAAGCTTATGTAGAAGTATCAGAAGTGGATTTTATACTCTATACTGATAACTGTACCCTAATGTAGAATAGATTCAGTCTACCACAGCACACCATTAAAGGGGTGATTAAAGGGGTTCTCCAGTTCTAATAATATGTCTTTGATAGAAGGGTTTCTTAGCAATAAACTGATCACATGATGCGCCCCCTACTGGGACCTCTAGCGATCAGCTGTAACTGGTGCTGTCCTTAGCTCCTGGGGGGATGGTAACAGGCACATGTGCACACAGGAAATTCCAGGTCTTAAGTCTTGTCCATGCTTTAACAATAGAAACAGAAGGAAAAAAAATACTCCACAGGATCTTCCATTCGATTTATAGCTGCTAATTCATAGTGCTAGGTTGATGGAGTAGACCAGGGGTAGGGAACCTTCGGCTCTCCCGCTGCTGTGAAACTACAACTCCCAACATGCTCCATTCACTTCCATGGGAGTTCCAAGAACAACAGCGCCAGTGTGCATGCTGGGAGTTGTAGTTTTGCAACAGCTGGAGAGCCGTACATTCCCTACCCCTGAAGTAGAGGATTCTTGAAGATACAGACAAAAAGAGTGAAACGGAAAGATAAAGGTTGCTCTCAGCTTGGAGCTCTGTATCGAGGCAGCCACTCAATGCGGCGCCATCTTGGAAAAAAAAAAATCAAACCCCTGCAAATCTGGATAAATATGGCTGCTCTCACCCAGATAGAAGAGGTAAATATATGATCAGGGCCAGGGAGATCTCGTACCGTATGATGGTGTACTATCTTTACATGCAAAAATCCCTGACGTCGCGAATAAAAATTTTAGTAAAAAAATTCTGACTTGACCTGCTTTGAGAACTAGAACTAGAACTTAAGGAGGTTTCCTGGGACTTATAATGTATAACCAAAGCTTAAAGGGAATGTATCATCTATAACTTTTTACTCCATAAGACCAGGTATTGATACGTGATCTTTTATTTATCTGTTTGCCATGTTTTAGAATATATATATTTTTTTTTTTTCTCCTTAACTATTTTCTGTACATGCTATCAGCATTCAGGGGTTGGATTTACAACAGTTGCACGACATACAGTAAATCGTAGCCTAACGTGTGACTTTGACTATGGAAGAGCGTTGTGGGCATGCTCCGTGATCATTGCTTATTGACTTCATTGTGGAAGTGTTGTGGGCATGCTCTGTTACCAGATAGTTACACCCCACCAACTTGGATACATTGTATCAGTCTGATCAGTTTTCAAAGGATCCTTGGCCTTCATTGATAATCATTGATCTTTTGCCCTTCTTGATAACCCCCCGAGATGGCAGAAGACGGGACTGAGAGCATTTGGGGTCCTCTGACTGCAGGATCTGATGACATGTTTGCAGTCTGTTATCATAGAGACCTATAGGTGTATTTAGAGATAACCAAATGAGATGACATTATTAACTTTTTGATACCAAGTTGCTTTATTTGGAAGCAAAATACAAAAAAAATTCTGATATGCAAATATATACATACTGTAAGTGGCCGGATAGAAGTCTCATAGCTTGGTAGACTATTCTTAGTTACCCCGGCGGCCATTCCGCATGATTTCTTCCCATCAGAGATTGACACGGGCCCCGCTCCATCTTTAATAAGATGCTCTTTTCCTGGAGGAGGAGGAGGAGGAGGATGATCTGACATGTCAGCCGGTAACATGCTCTGCGGCAATGACTAAATAACCTGACAGATTGTGTGTTAAACGTACAGATCAGCCCAAAAGTGCCTCGCAGTCACCTTTACTGAATCACTGAATCAATTTCATTACGCTCCGATACCTACGGCCATAATGTGTCATTTATTAATGGTTCCCCCTCACTATAACCTTCTCCAGTTCATTCTGCAATCTGGAAATATGAAGCCTCCAAAAAGAGGAGGAATCATTAAAAATTGGCATCTTCACAATAGGGTCATCTGGCCAGCTGTCTGTAATGTAGAGCTGATGGTGTCCATTATAATCCATCATGGCTGAGAGCAGAAACAATACACATTGTAACAGACCCTCAACCCTGAACTACAGTTACATCCTGTATTATACTCCAGAGCTGCACTCACTATTCTGCTGGTGCAGTCATTGTGTACATACATTACATTACTTATCCTGTATTATACTCCAGAGCTGCGCTCACTATTCTGCTGGTACAGTCACTGTGTACATACATTACATTACTTATCCTGTATTATACTCCAGAGCTGCGCTCACTATTCTGCTGGTACAGTCACTGTGTACATACATTACATTACTTATCCTGTATTATCCCCCCAGAGCTGCGCTCACTATTCTGCTGGTACAGTCACTGTGTACATACATTACATTACTTATCCTGTATTATACTCCAGAGCTGCGCTTACTATTCTGCTGGTACAGTCACTGTGTACATACATTACATTACTTATCCTGTATTATACTCCAGAGCTGCACTTACTATTCTGCTGGTACAGTCACTGTGTACATACATTACATTACTTATCCTGTATTATACTCCAGAGCTGCACTCACTATTCCGCTGGTACAGTCACTGTGTACATACATTACATTACTTATCCTGTATTATACTCCAGAGCTGCGCTCACTATTCTGCTGGTACAGTGACTGTGTACATACATTACATTACTTATCCTGTATTATACGCCAGAGCTGCGCTCACTATTCTGCTGGTGCAGTCACTGTGTACATACATAACATTACTTATCCTGTATTATACTCCAGAGCTGTGCTCACTATTCTGCTGGTATAGTCACTGTGTACATACATTACATTACTTATCCTGTATTATACTCCAGAGCTGCGCTCACTATTCTGCCGGTGCAGTCACTGTGTACATACATTACATTACTTATCCTGTATTATACTCCAGAGCTGTGCTCACTATTCTGCCGGTACAGTCACTGTGTACATACATTACATTACTTATCCTGTATTATACTCCAGAGCTGCGCTCACTATTCTGCCGGTGCAGTCACTGTGTACATACATTACATTACTTATCCTGTATCATACTCCAGAGCTGCGCTCACTATTCTGCTGGTCATGTATCCTCAGATGACTGTACACTTCTAGATAACACACAGTACAAGGTTTGTACAGTTGCTGGTGATGATTTCTGCCCCGTGTCTGTCCACGTTCCGTCCGGGTCTTGTATGTCTTTCTGGTTACAATCTATTGTTTATGTTTATGAGTGAAATCTAAGAACATATAAAGTAACTGTTGGAAACCTGAGTGCGCCCCCGTGTCAGTGTAGCGCTGGCTCTCGTGCGCGGAGTTATGGCGGCTGATTTCCCACCGGCCGCTCCGTGTAATGAATATGTTGCAGTTCTGCAGGTTCATCAGATATATGATATCTGATCTACAGACGCATCCGAGCTTCGAGGAAAGCCCAGCAGCTAAATATAGACACCACATCCTCTGTAGTAACCGGGCGCCGCTGGCGCGCCATGCTCTACATCACCATAAACTGATCACCAGGATCTGGTTCCAGCGTTGGGAAGCTGCCGTCTTATTCCCACTGACCTCATTGCAGAGGGTGGCGCTATATAGAATGATACCTCTGTTATATAACTGGAGACAGATAACACAGGATCCATCATTGTCACATCTCTGCTCTTCCTCCCTCCTCCCTCTCGCAGCACAGCAACCTCTACACACAGAGCATGCTCACTACACTCTCCCAGTTGTCACATAGGCAGTCTGTCAGTCCTGCTCTTGCTTGAGGTTTTAGAGCCCCTTATTGTCTTAGGAGATGAGCGGGATGAAGCCGGAACGTCTATACTTGTTCTTATTAATCAGGCCTCTGGGCCTCAAGACAGAGCACAAAACCTCATTGAATTCGGCCCTTCAAGGGCACTTAATCCTCCTCTATGTGCCGGCTCCGTGCTCACAATCTCTTTGGATGCCAGTGAATGAGTACATCTGCTTTTCTGACTGAGCATCTTAACCTTCTTCACGTGCCGTGGCGTTCCAATATCCCCTGCCATATAATACGGGAACGTCCTATACCCTGCTCCCGCAGCAGCAAACAGTCTCCAGGTGTCTTGGATGGAACCTGGGCATTGATTTCCACCTGATCTTTTCCATTTTTGACCAATAATAACAGACTAAAGTGCAAGGCTTGGCATTCCTAGATTAGGGGGGAGGCTCCTGCTGCAGCCAGTTGCCTTCCATAAATGTCAAAAAATAGGTTTTCACTTTCTAGTGACTAAATAGTCAGTCTTGTCACTGAAGATGACTTTAAGGCGTCCTGCACATGACCAAGTGTGCGGCCAAGGCTCTTATGATGCTCCGTTCCCATGGCCTGCTCTACAGATATCGCGACAGAACAGAACTTGGCCTGCACATTTGTATACAGGAGTACAAAACATTGGGTATTCGCTGGTGTCTTTTGATTTTTGTGGCATCTTCAGACAAGCCCATTGTATATGGAGGCAGCCTGTGCCTCCTCTAGTATCTGCCAAGGGGGCAGCAGTGGTCATGAGATAAGTAGTATCCGATTTAGCCTCTTGACCATATTGCCTGTCTGAGGGTGGCGGCTACTTGGTCAGGTGATGGCTTCCTCATATTTATGGTCTGATCTTCTTGACAAGGAGATCCAGCTGCGGTGGTGTAACTACTGGAGTAGCAGGGGTAGTGGCTGCCACAGGGGCCGGGACATTAGGTGGCCCAGCGACAGCCGCTACTGCTGTGTTTTTTTCTTAATAGGCCGTTACCAACTGGAGTCACTCCAATCGGTAACGGGCCCTATTTACTTACCAATCCTGGCAGGGGTGGGAACGGTAAGTAACACCGCAGGCTTTTCAGTATAATGATCGGAGGTCCAGGGGAGGTAAGGTAACAACATAAAAAGCAGTATTACTTACCTCTCCGGGCAGGTTCGGGCCTACTTTTGTGACTCTCCCTAACGTCACATGACCGGGGCCTGCATCCAGTGTCATGTGACGTCCCGGACGTCATTGAAGATGGACGACACCACCGAGGACTGCAGCAGAGTCGGGGATAGGTAAGTAAAATTGTTTATGATGGTACCCACCTTCGGTCTCCGATTATTAAAAAAAAGACCCCAGAGTATAATAATTAATTGGTGTCCACAGTGGCGCATAATACTGTGTGCAGGGGCCACTATGGGGGATAATACTGTGTGCAGGGGCCACTATGGGGGATAATACTGTGTGCAGGGGCATAATACTGTGTGCAGGGGCCACTATGGGGCACAATACTGTGTGCAGGGGCCACTATGGGGCACAATACTGTGTGCAGGGGCCACTATGGGGCACAATACTGTGTGCAGGGGCCACTATGGGGCACAATACTGTGTGCAGGGGCCACTATGGGGCACAATACTGTGTGCAGGGGCCACTATGGGGCACAATACTGTGTGCAGGGGCCACTATGGGGCACAATACTGTGTGCAGGGACCACTATGGGACATAATACTGTGCAGGGGCCACTATTGGGTATAATACTGTGTACTGGGGCCACTATGGGGTATAATACTGTGTGCAGGGGCCACTATGGGGCACAATACTGTGTGCAGGGGCCACTATGGGGCACAATACTGTGTGCAGGGGCCACTATGGGGCATAATACTGTGTGCAGGGGCCACTATGGGGCATAATACTGTGTGTAGGGGCCACTATGGGGCATAATACTGTGCAGGGGCCACTATGGGGCACAATACTGTGTGCAGGGGCCACTATGGGGTATAATACTGTGTACTGGGGCCACTATGGGGCATAATACTGTGCAGGGGCCACTATGGGGTATAATACTGTGTACTGGGGCCACTATGGGATATAATACTGTGTGCAGGGGCCATTATGGGGCATAATACTGTGTGCAGGGGCCACTATGGGGGATAATACTGTGTGCAGGGGCCACTATGGGACATAATACTGTGTGCAGGGGCCACTATGGGGGATAATACTGTGTGCAGTCTACTATGGTGCATAATACTGTGTGCAGGGGCCACTATGGGGCATAATACTGAGTGCAGGGGCCACTATGGGGCATAATACTGTGTGCAGGGGCCACTATGGGGCATAATACTGAGTGCAGGGGCCACTATGGGGGATAATACTGTGTGCAGGGGCCACACTTTGCCACGGGGTTATTAGTCACACCACTGTCCAGCTGGGTCAACTTCAACTGTTGATCCATCCACACAGGCGAGGAAGGTTTCTGCAGCAGCAAGCTGCCCCCCAGACACACTGCATCCTACGCCACCACCCTGGTTCCTAACCCTATTTCTTTGTGTGCAGTAGTAGAAGGTGGAGGCCTCCTAGATGAACGTGTATATTACATATAATATGGATTCCTGGCTGTGCCGCTTTACAGTTGACTCTCAGGATCAGCGCCTTGTTATGTCTACAATACGTTGGCTAAATCATTATGTCCGCAGGGCTGATTCTACTTGTGGTAGCTTTAGATTAAGGGGTGCAGCTCTGGCAGTGACTGGAGTCTAGGATATGACTTGTCATGAGTCTGGGTCTCCTGTGATATTTGCTGTGTCAATCTCACGGTGGCTCATTGTACCTAACGGAGCATGAAATAGCTGAATGTGGAGCCTGCAGGGGGACATGATACCAGCAGATGTGTAATCTGCAGATAAATCAGCGGCCGGGGTTAAATTCCATAGATTTATATTGCAGGACACCTGTAAAAGATGATGCATTTCATTGCACACAGATTATAATTACACCCCCCGCCCCTCATCTTCCCAAATCTGGCCTCCGAGCAGATATTGACTGCTATGCTGAGGTTACTGTGGAGCAGATTCTGCAGTTGTATAAATCATAGATAAGTGAATAATAAAGCGGCGGTGCCAACCCACACATTGTGCCAGGGAGAGCGCTGCAGAGTGTCTAATATTCAGCAGCCTCCTGGTAATGGTTTATTAAAGGGGTTATGCCAAGTATAGCAGCCAGAGGTTTCTGAGCCCTTCTTGGTAATCCGATTTAAGCCCCCTTAGATGTGTTGCGAAAGGATTGCGTCCTCCATTTGCAAGAGGATAGACAAGCGTGCTCCCTATTGTTTTGCACTGTTTGTATGTACCGTGCCTTTAAATTCTTTGCAGAGTTCTGTTGCAGGGCGCAATGTATGGAGGGCTCTAGCTCCATGTAGAATGGAGCAGAGGGTGCAAAGGTGCTAGGTACACGTCACCTAGGTGCAGGGTATAAGTCCACGTGTGTAGGAGATAAAGGGGCCCAGAGCCCTCCATGTACCTAGTCTGTGACCACTTAAGAGGAGTAACCAGATCAGAAAAATACCTCTTTCTTCCACAAAAAGTGCCCCCCTTATTCTCAGGCGATGCGCGGTATTGCAGTTGCAGTGTCTAGAAGAAATGGCCTTTAAAGTGAACGGTTACATTCTTTGATACCGTTACTGTAGAAGCGCCGCTCTTCACCTTTTGCATGCGTCCTCCTGTAAATGTCAAGTCGTTCTGATGATTACCGCTGATTGTGAGCGGCGGTTATTTACAGCGCCAGAGCTCATCACTTCACTGCAGATTAGATTGCTCGGCACAATTGGTTTCTCATACACTTGCCAAGTGATCCTTCACAGACTTTATGCTACTTACGTCTGCAAAAGGCCGCCATGTACCAGTAATAGACATTGATTGGAGCAAAGGTCGTATCTGGAGGCAAATGCGTCTCAAGCTGCCCGCCAGAGCCTTGTCAAGAAGCTGACCACAGAAAACCACGCTAGCAAATGTGTTAAGAATTTCCACTGTAGGAATCATCAGTACTATAATACTGCCCCCTGTGTACAAGAATATAACTACTATAATACTGCCCCCTATGTACAAGAATATAACTACTATAATACTACTCCTATGTACAAGAATATAACTACTATAATACTACTCCTATGTACAAGAATATAACTACTATAATACTGCTCCTATGTACAAGAATATAACTAATATAATACTGCTCTTATGTACAAGAATATAACTACTATAATACTACTCCTATGTACAAGAATATAACTACTATAATACTACTCCTATGTACAAGAATATAACTACTATAATACTTCTCCTATGTACAAGAATATAACTACTATAATACTGCTCCTATGTACAAGAATATAACTACTATAATACTGCTCCTATATACAAGAATATAACTACTACAATACTTCTCCTATATACAAGAATATAACTACTATAATACTGCTCCTATGTACAAGAATATAACTACTATAATACTGCTCCTATGTACAAGAATATAACTACTATAATACTGCTCCTATGTACAAGAATATAACTACTATAATACTACTCCTATGTACAAGAATATAACTACTATAATACTTCTCCTATGTACAAGAATATAACTACTATAATACTACTCCTATGTACAAGAATATAACTACTATAATACTACTCCTATGTACAAGAATATAACTACTATAATACTTCTCCTATGTACAAGAATATAACTACTATAATACTACTCCTATGTACAAGAATATAACTACTATAATACTGCTCCTATGTACAAGAATATAACTACTATAATACTACTCCTATGTACAAGAATATAACTACTATAATACTGCTCCTATGTACAAGAATATAACTAATATAATACTGCTCTTATGTACAAGAATATAACTACTATAATACTACTCCTATGTACAAGAATATAACTACTATAATACCACTCCTATGTACAAGAACATAACTACTATAATACTACTCCTATGTACAAGAATATAACTACTATAATACTACTCCTATGTACAAGAATATAACTACTATAATACTTCTCCTATGTACAAGAATATAACTACTATAATACTACTCCTATGTACAAGAATATAACTACTATAATACTGCTCCTATATACAAGAATATAACTACTACAATACTTCTCCTATATACAAGAATATAACTACTATAATACTGCTCCTATGTACAAGAATATAACTACTATAATACTGCTCCTATGTACAAGAATATAACTACTATAATACTGCTCCTATGTACAAGAATATAACTACTATAATACTGCTCCTATGTACAAGAATATAACTAATACTACCTCCTATGTACAAGAATATAACTACTATAATACTGCTCCTATGTACAAGAATATAACTAATATAATACTACCTCCTATGTACAAGAATATAACTACTATAATACTGCTCCTATGTACAAGAATATAACTACTATAATACTGCTCCTATGTACAAGAATATAACTACTATAATACTGCTCCTATGTACAAGAATATAACTAATACTACCTCCTATGTACAAGAATATAACTACTATAATACTGCTCCTATGTACAAGAATATAACTACTATAATACTTCTCCTATGTACAAGAATATAACTACTATAATACTGCTCCTATGTACAAGAATATAACTACTATAATACTGCTCCTATGTACAAGAATATAACTAATACTACCTCCTATGTACAAGAATATAACTACTATAATACTGCTCCTATGTACAAGAATATAACTACTATAATACTACCTCCTATGTACAAGAATATAACTACTATAATACTGCTCCTATGTACAAGAATATAACTACTATAATACTACTCCTATGTACAAGAATATAACTACTATAATACTTCTCCTATGTACAAGAATATAACTACTATAATACTACTCCTATGTACAAGAATATAACTACTATAATACTACTCCTATGTACAAGAATATAACTACTATAATACTTCTCCTATGTACAAGAATATAACTACTATAATACTACTCCTATGTACAAGAATATAACTACTATAATACTGCTCCTATGTACAAGAATATAACTACTATAATACTGCCTCCTATGTACAAGAATATAACTACTATAATACTACTCCTATGTACAAGAATATAACTACTATAATACTGCTCCTATGTACAAGAATATAACTACTATAATACTACCTCCTATGTACAAGAATATAACTACTATAATACTACCTCCTATGTACAAGAATATAACTACTATAATACTGCTCCTATGTACAAGAATATAACTACTATAATACTGCTCCTATGTACAAGAATATAACTACTATAATACTACTCCTATGTACAAGAATATAACTACTATAATACTGCCTCCTATGTACAAGAATATAACTACTATAATACTACTCCTATGTACAAGAATATAACTACTATAATACTACCTCCTATGTACAAGAATATAACTACTATAATACTGCTCCTATGTACAAGAATATAACTACTATAATACTACTCCTATGTACAAGAATATAACTACTATAATACTGTGCTTTTCTGTGGCTCGGGGATTCACTTTGGGACTTCCTGAGTTTTCTGAGCTGAGATTTCATCAGAATGTAGTCGGGTTTATCAGGAGATAACGTCAAATCCTCTTACGATTCCTCTCTGCAGTCTGGGTAAGTAATGGAGCTTTTCTTGCTGCTGCTCTCGTGGTAAACAGGAATTTCTAATCCAGCCGCTGCCATCTGTCAATATCCATTTCATCCGGTCAGTGATAAATCTACCAATAATTGTACACAGTTGATCCGCCGCTCTGCAGAATGTTGCGAGTCGTTCATTCCTCTTGTATTTGATGAATCTCCATTGCAAAAAAATAAATCCCCCGTTTTGTGTATACAGTTCTTATGCAGAGGAGTCTCCACTTAGTTACTATATGTCAACTCTTTGTCCCCTAATCTTGCCCTCAGATATTACTATTAATTCCATCGCCATCGTCCTGGTGTGACTGCAGGATCAGACTACATATGTTTATCTGTAGTCTGTAACCGTGCAGACAGAACGAGCTCTATGCGTAAATTTTTAAAGGATTTTGTTTTCTAAAAAGTTCTGCAACAGTTTTTTTTTTTCCAAACAGAAAGCAAACTTTCTTACATCTTGAGACCCACATAGGCCTTCGGCTACAAGAAGCCAATTGTATGGCCAGCGGTACAGTCATGGCTGCCGTTCAGATGGCGAATGCCAATCTATTTGTCTTGCTGCAGCCTGGAGGACGGGATGATAAAGCCCACAATAAAACAAAATTCTTATTCAGCGTTTCGCCCTCGTGCTGGCCGTCTTCCCCGGTGTTATGGAGGTCAGCACATCGCACCGCCACAGCCGCGAAGCACGTGTAGGGGAAGTGCATGGCGGGTGGTCGCACCTTCCTGGCCATATTCCGCTGCGCTGGCTTTTCTCAAATGCTTTGATCACAGCGAGAAATATGAAGCTCCGAGCACAATAATAAGCAGAGGATTTCCTGAGGACGGTCCAAAGGACGAGACTGCTGAGAGCGACAGAGACACAGGAAGGAGGAAAAACCTGGAATGTCCCGAAAAACTGACCCATGATTTATACTACATACATGTGACTAGTGCTGCCTATAAGGAGCAGTATTATAGTAGTTATATTCTTGTACATAGGAGTAGTATTATAGTAGTTATATTCTTGTACATGGGAGGTAGTATTATAGTAGTTATATTCTTGTACATAGGAGCAGTATTATAGTAGTTATATTCTTGTATATAGGAGTAGTATTATAGTAGTTATATTCTTGTACATAGGAGCAGTATTATAGTAGTTATATTCTTGTACATAGGAGCAGTATTATAGTAGTTATATTCTTGTACATAGGAGTAGTATTATAGTAGTTATATTCTTGTACATAGGGGGCAGTATTATAGTAGTTATATTCTTGTACATAGGAGCAGTATTATAGTAGTTATATTCTTGTATATAGGAGTAGTATTATAGTAGTTATATTCTTGTACATAGTAGTATTATAGTAGTTATATTCTTGTACATAGTAGTATTATAGTAGTTATATTCTTGTACATAGTAGTATTATAGTAGTTATATTCTTGTACATAGGAGTAGTATTATAGTAGTTATATTCTTGTACATAGGGGGCAGTATTATAGTAGTTATATTCTTGTACATAGGAGCAGTATTATAGTAGTTATATTCTTGTACATAGGAGCAGTATTATAGTAGTTATATTCTTGTACATAGGAGTAGTATTATAGTAGTTATATTCTGGTACATAGGAGTAGTATTATAGTAGTTATATTCTTGTACATAGGAGTAGTATTATAGTAGTTATATTCTTGTATATAGGAGTAGTATTATAGTAGTTATATTCTTGTACATAGTAGTATTATAGTAGTTATATTCTTGTACATAGTAGTATTATAGTAGTTATATTCTTGTACATAGTAGTATTATAGTAGTTATATTCTTGTACATAGTAGTATTATAGTAGTTATATTCTTGTACATAGTAGTATTATAGTAGTTATATTCTTGTACATAGTAGTATTATAGTAGTTATATTCTTGTACATAGGAGTAGTATTATAGTAGTTATATTCTTGTACATAGTAGTATTATAGTAGTTATATTCTTGTACATAGGAGTAGTATTATAGTAGTTATATTCTTGTACATAGGAGGTAGTATTATAGTAGTTATATTCTTGTACATAGGAGCAGTATTATAGTAGTTATATTCTTGTACATAGGAGCAGTATTATAGTAGTTATATTCTTGTACATAGCAAATTTCCTTCAGTTTACCGGAGAAATGCTGATAATGGTTTATCATTAGGATTGGTCATCCATATCCTTTTGTCCGTGATCACTTCTGGCTCTGATGTCCCCATTGTGTCAGATGTAGGTCTGTGGTTGGTGTGATGATGGTTTGCCCATCAACCCCTTTGAATTCTCAGGACTGAAGTGTTATAAGTAAAGATGTGACGGACATAACAGACATTGTGCAATATATGATAAACTTTGTGCAAATTACTGGAAATTAGATTGATGTTAGTAATAAAATCCTCTCTTAATAAATCTGCCCTATTATCTATTAGGAGGTGAGTGATCCTTATTGATAGAAGTCTACAGACTGCTTTAATTTGATAGATTTTTTTTTTTTTGTTTCTGTTCTTGGTTCCATTGGAATATATTCAGTCTTCTCACCCGCCCTGGCAGTGGAGTCAGTGTGACATTGCGGGGAGCGGAGTAAATACAGGCGTGTGCAGGATATATTTAGTGGTCATGAATATGTATCGCTCTGTACAAGTCCTTCTGTTCCTCCGCTGCCTTTCTGTGTTTCCCCGGCCAACAAGAGATTTTTCCATTAGGGAAATTCTGAGTCATGTAATTGTTCGGGATACGACAGATTAACACTGCGGTGACACATGTAAACATGACAACTCAGGTTATTGGGGGGGGGGGGGGGGGGGAGTACTGTACAGGCTCCCCACACATGGAGATTTATATTCAGCAGGTTCCTTATGTTCTCCATTGTTTTTTCATCTCCTTCTTCCCCCCTTTATTCCTTCTGTCTTCCTTCCTTCCCTCTCTTTCTTCTTCCTTCCTGCTTTCCTTCTGTATTTTTTCCTTCTTTTCCTTCTTTTGTCCTCCTTTCCCTTTCCTCCCTGTCTAATTCCTTCTTCCTTTCTTTCTTGAACTTTAGTTCCAGTTTTTTTCCTTCTGTCCTTCCATTTTCCCTATTTCCTTTTCTTTTTGTTTTCATTCTTCCCTTTTTGCTTCATTACACTTGTCTGTCTTCTTCCCTACCTTTGTTTTTTCCTTCTCTTCCTTTTTCTTCCTATCTTTCTTTCACTCAGGTCAGCTTCCGTTTCACTCTTTTCTACTTCTCTCTTTAGCCTTTCTGTTTGACTCTCTTCCTCCTTCCTTATAATTTTTTTTTTCTTCTCTCCTTTTTTACTTTTTCTTTTGCCTTACTATCTTTTTTTTTTTCTCTACTCATCCTTTCTATTATATTCTTCCTTTGCTTCCCTTCGCTCCCTTCCCTTCGCTCCCTTCCCTTCGCTCCCTTCCCTTCGCTCCCTTCCTTCCCTTCGCTCCCTTCCTTCCCTTCGCTCCCTTCCTTCCCTTCGCTCCCTTCCTTCCCTTCGCTCCCTTCCTTCCCTTCCGCTCCCTTCCTTCCCTTCCGCTCCCTTCCTTCCTTCGCTCCCTTCCTTCCGTTCGCTCCCTTCCTTCCTTCCGTTCGCTCCCTTCCTTCCTTCCTTTCGCTCCCTTCCTTCCTTCCTTTCGCTCCCTTCCTTCTGTTCGCTCCCTTCCTTCCTTCCTTCCTTTCGCTCCCTCCCTTCCTTCCTTCCTTCCTTCCTTCCGTTCGCTCCCTTCCTTCCTTCCTTCCTTCCTTCCTTTCACTCCCTCCCTTCCTTCCTTCCTTCCTTCCGTTCGCTCCCTTCCTTCCTTCCTTCCTTCCTTCCGTTCGCTCCCTTCCTTCCTTCCTTCCTTCCGCTCCCTCCCTCCCTTCCTTCCTTTCTTTCGCTCCCTTCCTTCCTTTCGCTCCCTTCCTTCCTTTTGCTCCCTTCCTTCCTTTCGCTCCCTTCCTTCCTTTCGCTCCCTTCCTTCCTTTCGCTCCCTTCCTTCCTTTCGCTCCCTCCCTTCCTTTCGCTCCCTCCCTTCCTTTCGCTCCCTCCCTTCCTTCCTTCCTTCCTTCCTTCCTTCCTTTCTCTCCCTCCCTTCCTTCCTTTCGCTCCCTTCCTTCCTTTCGCTCCCTTCCTTCCTTTCGCTCCCTTCCTTCCTTTCACTTCCTTCCTTCCGCTCCCTCCCTTCCTTCCTTCCTTTCTTTCGCTCCCTTCCTTCCTTTCGCTCCCTTCCTTCCTTTCGCTCCCTTCCTTCCGTTCGCTTCCTTCCTTCCTTCTGTTCGCTTCCTTCCTTCCTTCCTTCCTTCCTTCCTTCCTTCCTTCCTTCCTTCCTTCCTTCCTTCCTTCCTTCCTTCCTTCCGTTCACTCCCTTCCTTCCTTTCGCTTCCTTCCTTTTTTTCTCGTCTGTAGATAGTCTAGCAAGAAAGGAGGTCTTATGAGGATCATAGGGTAGATTGGGTCAGAGATTGAAGTGGAAGAATGTGGTGATATGAGACTTGTAGAGTGTGTGTAGGGCGATATCAGGAGATTAGGACGGAGTTGTATAGAGAGGAAGGAGGAGATCCTAGAGTAGATGTCGGTGTGGGGGGGGGATGAGGTCAGCGCTGTATGGAGGGGTCTGGTTATGGGCAACATTGTATGTCAGTGCTATCACTTTAGCCGTATTCGCTGGGCTAGTAGCCGTACACTCCTTCATAACAAGTCTCCATCGGGATGTTCTCAGTTATTCCTTCCATTGAAGATTTAGTTGAAGTGACGAAAGGAGATGCTAAAATAAATACTTTGTCATTTGTGTGTTTCCCGGAGATGGTATCGCTCTGCCTGGCAGGTCTGCGCCTTTGAAGATTTTTCGTGGTGCCTTGGGTCCCCTCCTGCTGCTGTCTCGGTGCCTGTTCTGTGTAAACACGGGCTGCACAATCTGATCTCGGCCTAGTAATAATTAATTGGTTTTCCGTGTAGCGTTCGTCACCAGATCCTCGCACAGCCAAAGATAAAGACCAGCGATTAGCATTTCATTAGGGCCACCATTTATTGGGTAATCTTGTTTGGGAATTACAATTGTGTCCTGGAGCGACTTTTACACTTTGATGCTATTTAACTATCAATTTTGTTCTTAAAGGGGAACTCTGCATTGCCCCCTAGCAATGTACAGAATCCTCTTCATGTACCTGTAGCTAAATCCTGCACTGGTCACTCTGACCACTAAACCTTGTAATAGACTGACACTTTCCAGTTCTGTAGAGGTTTTCTTTGCAGCAGTCACCTCATTTCCATTACAGACGGTATCACAATAGAAGATAACATGACCGAGCCATCATTACATCACTGCTGACAATAGATGATGTCATCGTTTATCTCCTCCCCCTCTCTGCACTGAGCATGTCTAGAAAACTCTCCATAGACCTCGAGTGAGTCGGCTCCAGACTATTGCTGCCTTTGGCCATGACTATGCTGTAAAGCGGATCACCAAATGCTGTTAACAGAGCAAAGGAGAAGCTCAGACAAGATGGCCGTCCCCATAATCATGGACAGAAAATAAAATAAATAAAAACTACAATCAGAAAATAAAAAGAAATTAGATTAAAAAAAAAAAAAAAAAAAAAGTGACTTCGCCGTCTGGTTTTAAAAATTGACAAGACATTCCCTTTAAATGTTTTGGTTAAAATATGATTTAAAGGGGCTCTCATGATGAAACCCCCCCCCACTGTATACCCTTGGGTCCCCTCCTGCTGCTGGGACTTGATGAGGGAGGTCGCTGGTCTGGAGAACTCATCGCAACCTTGGACTGTGCATCCCATGTGATCCTTGTCTTGAAAATGCCTGAATTGTCACAGCTACTCTCTGCACCTTGCTCCCGGGGCTCCTCTGCACCGTGCGCCCGGGGACCCTCTGCAGAACTCATCGCAACCTTGGGCTGTTCATCCCATGTGATCCTTGTCTTGAACGCCTGAATTGTCACAGTTACCCTCTGCACCGTGCGCCTGGGGACCCTCTGCACCGTGCGCCTGGGGACCCTCCTCTGCACTGACCATCAGACATCCGCTGAGTTTTTGCCCCCCACACTGGGGTTATGACAGTACAAGTAGATATTTGGTTTCATAAGAAAAAGTTCTAAGAAATCTTACTAGTTTGGGTTCTGAATGTTCCTTTACTCTTTCTGGTCTTGGCTTATAATGGATGGAAAATGCTTCCCCTATGGATGTCTCTCCTATACCTCCTCAGTATGCCGTGTGACCCCCGAGGGCCCTCTGACTGGCCCCTGCGCTGTCTTGGCTGGTCGGGTTTCTTCAGATAAATCTCCTAGTTCTTTATAATGTGATGGTTTACAATCTGTCTCCCTTTCTTGTGTTGGTCGTAGCTGAGACGTCTTTGTGGTTGGGTCTAGGTTGTGACGTCTTGAGATAACTGCTATGGATGGATATTTGCTAGAAGACTTTGTGCAATGTGACACCCAGAGTGCGGATTACTGCTCCTTTTCTTATGATCAGGTTCTGCTTCTCTAGTTTTCTTCTACTATATAATCTTCTTCCTCTATTCCGTTGTCTTGTCCTCCTCCATCTCTCCTCTACTCCTTTCATTTCTTCTTCTAGTCCTTTGTCGTCTTTTACTACTAGTTCATCTCATTCCTCTACTTCATTGTTGTCGTGTATTTCTATCCCATTCCTCTGTCTTCTTCTTCTTCTCACCCTCTTATATTCCACCATTACCTCTTACTTTCTTGTTCTCTTCCATTTTCCTTCTTTGTCTCCTTCCTTCTAGGTTATCCATGACTATGACTTTGTGTCCTGATCCTCCTACCATTGTAATGATACGTGATCTGTATGAATAGATAGTTATGGAAAAAGCTTATCTTCAGATTTTCAATGTGTGATAGTCTTGCATGGAAGTGGGTGGAATTTTTGAAAAACCGCCTTTTACTCCTTTGTTGTCGCCATAGTGGCCTCCTGCTCCTTTGTTGCCATCATCATGGACTCCTGTTCCTTTGTCACCGCCATAGTGGCCTCCTGCTCCTTTGGCGACGCCCTTGTGGTCCTCTGTTCCTTTGTCGTCATCGTGGTCCCCTGTTCCTTTGTCGCCATCATGTTCTCCTGTTCCTTTATCGCCATCATGGTCTCCTGTTCCTTTGTCGCCGCTATCGTGGACTCCTGTTCCTTTGTCGCCGCCATCGTGGACTCCTGTTCCTTTGTCGCCGCCATCGTGGACTCCTGTTCCTTTGTCGCCGCCATCGTGGACTCCTGTTCCTTTGTCGCCGCCATCGTGGACTCCTGTTCCTTTGTCGCCGCCATCGTGGACTCCTGTTCCTTTGTCGCCGCCATCGTGGACTCCTGTTCCTTTGTCGCCGCCATCGTGGACTCCTGTTCCTTTGTCGCCGCCATCGTGGACTCCTGTTCCTTTGTCGCCGCCATCGTGGACTCCTGTTCCTTTGTCGCCGCCATCGTGGACTCCTGTTCCTTTGTCGCCGCCATCGTGGACTCCTGTTCCTTTGTCGCCGCCATCGTGGACTCCTGTTCCTTTGTCGCCGCCATCGTGGACTCCTGTTCCTTTGTCGCCGCCATCGTGGACTCCTGTTCCTTTGTCGCCGCCATCGTGGACTCCTGTTCCTTTGTCGCCGCCATCGTGGACTCCTGTTCCTTTGTCGCCGCCATCCTGGTCTCCTGTTCCTTTCTCGCCGCCATCGTGGACTCCTGTTCCTTTGTCGCCGCCATCGTGGACTCCTGTTCCTTTGTCGCCGCCATCGTGGACTCCTGTTCCTTTGTCGCCGCCATCGTGGACTCCTGTTCCTTTGTCGCCGCCATCGTGGACTCCTGTTCCTTTGTCGCCGCCATCGTGGACTCCTGTTCCTTTGTCGCCGCCATCGTGGACTCCTGTTCCTTTCTCGCCGCCATCCTGGTCTCCTGTTCCTTTGTCGCCGCCATCGTGGACTCCTGTTCCTTTGTCGCCGCCATCGTGGACTCCTGTTCCTTTGTCGCCGCCATCGTGGACTCCTGTTCCTTTGTCGCCGCCATCGTGGACTCCTGTTCCTTTGTTGTCTTCTACTCCTTTGTCACCGCCATAGTCTTCTTCTGCTCCTTTGCTGTTGGTCTCTCCTTTAACTTCGTCATCGTCGTCTTCTGCTCCTTCGTCGTCCTCTTCTACTCTCATCTCCTTCCTTCCGTTTTCTTGCCTTTGTGTCCCGATCCTTCTACAATTGTACACGATCTATATCAATAGATAATCATGGAGAAAGTTTTCTCGTCACTTTCTCGGTTTGCAATAGTTTTGCATGGAGTTTTTGAGCAGCCTTGTGACTAATGTATATATTTAGCTCTGATCTATGGACGACATCTGCTCACCATTCTGTGTGTGTATAGGCATTGAGGAAAGACATTTGTAATGACAATTAAGTATCATTTGCATTACTTGTGAAATGCTTGGAGCGGCAGAGCACCATTATATCCTGTAGATGAATGTCTCATCCAGGCTCCGCTCACTTCTGCATTAAAAGGAAGCAATTTGCATTTGCAATTTCCAGTATCTTGTCAGCTAAATGACAGTGTTCGGGCCCCAGGAGGTGATGGCGGCACGTTCCATATACAGTGGGCTCTGTGTAGGTGGCGGCACGTTCCATATACAGTGGGCTCTGTGTAGGTGGCGGCACGTTCCGCATACAGTGGGCTCTGTGCTAGATGGCGGCACGTTCCGCATACAGTGGGCTCTGTGCTAGATGGCGGCACGTTCCGCATACAGTGGGCTCTGTGCTAGATGGCGGCACGTTCCAAATACAGTGGGCTCTGCTAGATGGCGGTACGTTCCAAATACAGTGGGCTCTGTGTAGATGGTGACACGTTCCGCATACAGTGGGCTCTGTGCTAGATGGCGGCACGTTCCGCATACAGTGGGCTCTGTGCTAGATGGTGGTACGTTCCGCATACAGTGGACTCTGCTAGATGGTGGTACATTCCGCATACAGTGGGCTCTGCTAGATGGTGGTACGGTCCGCATACAGTGGGCTCTGTGCTAGATGGTGGCACGTTCCGCATACAGTGGGCTCTGCTAGATGGTGGCACGGTGCGCATACAGTGGGCTCTGCTAGATGGTGGTACGGTCCGCATACAGTGGGCTCTGTGCTAGATGGTGGCACGTTCCGCATACAGTGGGCTCTGTGCTAGATGGCGGCACGTTCCGCATACAGTGGGCTCTGTGCTAGATGGCGGCACGTTCCGCATACAGTGGTCTCTGTGCTAGATGGCGGCACGTTCCGCATACAGTGGGCTCTGTGCTAGATGGCGGCACGTTCCGCATACAGTGGGCTCTGTGCTAGATGGCGGCACGTTCCGCATACAGTGGGCTCTGCTAGATGGTGGCACGGTGCACATACAGTGGGCTCTGTGCTAGATGGTGGTACGGTCCGCATACAGTGGGCTCTGTGCTAGATGGTGGCACGTTCCGCATACAGTGGGCTCTGTGCTAGATGGTGGCACGGTGCGCATACAGTGGGCTCTGTGCTAGATGGTGGCACGTTCTGCATACAGTGGGCTCTGCTAGATGGCGGCACGTTCCGCATACAGTGGGCTCTGCTAGATGGTGGCACGGTGCGCATACAGTGGGCTCTGCTAGATGGTGGCACGGTGCGCATACAGTGGGCTCTGCTAGATGGTGGTACAGTCCGCATACAGTGGTCTCTGTGCTAGATGGTGGCACGCTCCGCATACAGTGGGCTCTGTGTAGATGGTGGCACGTTCCAAATACAGTGGGCTCTGTGCTAGATGGCGGTGTTTTATTTACACTGGTGGCCGTTTGTTATGTTGGGGGATAAATACCAAGGAACTCTTATTATATAATTTGTGATTCTGTAGAGCTTTTTTCCTTCCTCCACAAAATTTTTTTTACATCCCCCCCCCCCCTCTTCCTGTGTATCAGCCTGCTATCATTGCGCCCTGGAGAACATCTTGACAATGATATTATCCTTGACCATATAATAATACCACCCCAGTGAAGAAGACTTTGTACCCGGTGTAGACTGTTCTGCCTCTCCATATAGGACACATATTGTACCAGTGAAAATTTGTTAAAACTGTATAAAAGTGACCGCCATAAAGAGTTACTGCATTATGTCCATTGCCGTATATTATCGATTCAGTTACTATATAAAGTCAGAGACACGAAGAGCAGAGAGAAGAGCGGGGGTTTATAGAAGATCCAATGACTATGAACTCCTGTCATATTTCAGCATGGTGTATGATGGGCAGATAATGTGCTTTCATTGTGTATACCGTCAGCACATCTCATGTAACGTTACAGCGACTATACCTCATTCTACCGCTACAAGCTTCTTCACATCTTCCATCTCTTATTTCAGAGGCTTTGTCCTAGATTTCTCCTTCGGACAACATATCACTTTCACTTCTCCTTTCATCATTTACATCTTCCCGGAACGTTTTGTATCTTGTATAATGACCCAGCTAAGAAAAGACACGAAGAAAGATACAACAAGATTATAGCACAGTCAAGTAGACTTGTCCTACATGTACCCATTGTCCACCATGTGCAAGATTGTACAAGAATATAACCACTATAATACTGCCTCTATGTACAAGAATATAACTACTATAATACTGCTCCTATGTACAAGAATATAACTACTATAATACTACTCCTATGTACAAGAATATAACTACTATAATACTACTCCTATGTACAAGAATATAACTACTATAATACTACCTCCTATGTACAAGAATATAACTACTATAATACTACCTCCTATGTACAAGAATATAACCACTATAATACTACTCCTATGTACAAGAATATAACTACTATAATACTACTCCTATGTACAAGAATATAACTACTATAATACTACTCCTATGTACAAGAATATAACTACTATAATACTGCTCCTATGTACAAGAATATAACTACTATAATACTACTCCTATGTACAAGAATATAACTACTATAATACTACCTCCTATGTACAAGAATATAACCACTATAATACTGCCTCTATGTACAAGAATATAACTACTATAATACTACTCCTATGTACAAGAATATAAGTACTATAATACTACCTCCTATGTACAAGAATATAACTACTATAATACTACTCCTATGTACAAGAATATAACTACTATAATACTGCCCCTATGTACAAGAATATAACTACTATAATACTACTCCTATGTACAAGAATATAACTACTATAATACTGCTCCTATGTACAAGAATATAACTACTATAATACTGCTCCTATGTACAAGAATATAACTACTATAATACTACTCTTATGTACAAGAATATAACTACTATAATACTGCTCCTATGTACAAGAATATAACTACTATAATACTGCTCCTATGTACAAGAATATAACTACTATAATACTACTCCTATGTACAAGAATATAACTACTATAATACTGCTCCTATGTACAAGAATATAACTACTATAATACTGCTCCTATGTATAAGAATATAACTACTATAATACTACTCCTATGTACAAGAATATAACTACTATAATACTACTCCTATGTACAAGAATATAACTACTATAATACTGCTCCTATGTACAAGAATATAACTACTATAATACTACTCCTATGTACAAGAATATAACTACTATAATACTACTCCTATGTACAAGAATATAACTACTATAATACTACTCCTATGTACAAGAATATAACTACTATAATACTGCTCCTATGTACAAGAATATAACTACTATAATACTACTCCTATGTACAAGAATATAACTACTATAATACTACTCCTATGTACAAGAATATAACTACTATAATACTGCTCCTATGTACAAGAATATAACTACTATAATACTGCTCCTATGTACAAGAATATAACTACTATAATACTGCTCCTATGGAGGAGAATATATTGAATGGTTTTGTGGATTAGATTGTCAGCTCTTGTGTGCCAGGAATGATGTGACTGATTTGTTGTAAGACTTTCATGAGCTTTTGCTTTCAGTGATGATTCCTTGCTGCGGTCTCCAGGGGGCGCTCTCCTCCCTGGTATATTCTCTATTCCTTTGATCCTTTGGCTATTATATAGTGAGCCCCTCTATGCAGTTATTCTGGGGTCTCTCCATGTGAGATGTAGCAGGTTATGACCGCACCAGTGTGTGCTCCGAGTTATTACCGCTCTGGGATATCTATTAGCTGCCGCTTATTATCTGCTCATTACTCCAGAGTATATAGCGCCGGCTCTAACGTGATGTTTTTCAGCATCCCAAAAATAATTGCAGATTCAGACCTCATACACACGACTAGATGTGCATCAGATATGGAGATACTAGTTCAGACCTTGAAGTGTCGCCCCCTCCCATTACATATTCACATCTATGGAGGCTTCTGGTCCTGTCCGCACCTATGACACGGAGCAGGATAGAGCGGGTCAGAAGCCTCCATAGTATAGTAGCAGAGCTGTTTCCGGCTATAGATCTAGTATAGGGATTGGGGGACCCCCAACCAGTCTCCTCCAATACCTTCAGGTCCTGGACAATCCCTTTAACGTGTATGCAGTGAGCTCCCTCTAGTGGAGGCTGTTGGTAGTAACTCTCTGGCTGTGTGATGTCAGCAGGGGGTTAGATTTTCTGACACGGCTCCAGACGTGACCTGCGGTGTCTTGTAAGCGCCCCCTCCTCTGACCCGTACACAGAGCTGTCCAGCGTCCTGACCCTTCCAGGTTTTATATGACACCTTCCTCCTCCTCCTTTGTCTCTTTCTATTCTGCCTCCGATAAATAATTGATTTCTGGACTTGCGCACAAATGGCAGTCACATCTGTAAGCTCTCGAAGTGTTCGGCGGAGTCTGCGAGCGCCGAGTGTTATAATTACACGCCATTCGCTGATCTGTCGGAAGGATCACTATAATTCGGAGGTTTTCTGCTCTCTGACTACATGTGCCGTGATTAGAAATTCATTAGACTGTGGGGACTCGGCATCTGTTCCTGGAGTGTAAGGAGCGCTGACATTACTCGTCTGAGCGCGCTCAGTTGTCACATGGTCATCACGATGGTGGCAAAATGCTCCAAATATTTGACTGTAAATCCCTGGAGGTTATTGTTCTTACTGGTGGGGGATCCCGCTCTATAGAACATGGCGGCATGTCGTCCTCTGACAGCTAGAGATATGGGGTCGGAGCCCTTCAGGTGGAGCGCAGTATAGCCGGGCCCGGACTAGGAGTCTGGAGGGCCTTGGCCACATAACCCAGTTCATGAGCAAATGATGCAGATTTGCCCTAAATGTTCAGCAGCTGGAGGTGACACCGTACCCGGCCGTGCATGTCCATTGTGATTTCACCCCCCCCCAACCCCCCAACAACCCATTACTTCCTCAGGAGTTGCATGACCAAAGTGCATTACCTTACATTTGTCAACATTAATCTTCGTTTGCCAAGTCTCCGCCCCCCCCCCCCCATGCTTCCTTAGATTCCCTTGTAATATTCTACTATCCTCCTCATTATTTATAACCCTACAAAGTTTAGTATCATCTGCAAATATGGACACCGTGCTCTGTAATATGGACACCGTGCTCTGCAATATGGACACCGTGCTCTGTAATATGGACCCCCTGGTTTGTAAGCCCTCTACCAGGTCATTAATAAAGATATTAAACAAGAGAGGACCTAATACTGACCCTTGCGGCCCCCACTGGTGACTGTGAACACCCCCTCCCAATACCGCCCCCTGTGGCACCCCACTTGTGACTGTGCCCCAGTCTGAATCTTTACCATTAACAAGTCCCCTCTGTTTCCTATCAGTGAACCAGTTGCTAACCCAAATGCATATGTTTTCCCCCAGTCCCAATATTCTCATCTTGCATACCAACTGTTTATGTGGAACAGTATCAAAAGCCTTTGAAAAGTACAGATACACCACGTCCACTGCATTACCCATGTCCAGATACACCACATCCATTGCATTACCCATGTCCAGATATACCACGTCTACTGCATTACCCATGTCCAGATACACCACATCCACTGCATTACCCATGTCCAGATACACCACATCTACTGCATTACCCATGTCCAGATACACCATGTCTACTGCATTACCCATGTCCAGATACACCACATCCACTGCATTACCCATGTCCAGATACACCATGTCTACTGCATTACCCATGTCCAGATACACCACGTCTACTGCATTACCCGTGTCCAGATACACCACATCCACTGCATTACCCATGTCCAGGTACACCACATCCACTGCATTACCCATGTCCAGGTACACCACATCCACTGCATTACCCATGTCCAGATACACCACGTCTACTGCATTACCCTTGTCCAGATACACCACATCCACTGCATTACCCGTGTCCAGATACACCACGTCTACTGCATTACCCATGTCCAGATACACCACGTCTACTGCATTACCCATGTCCAGATACACCACGTCTACTGCATTACCCATGTCCAGGTACACCACGTCTACTACATTACCCATGTCCAGGTACACCACGTCTGCATTACCCATGTCCAGATACACCACGTCTACTACATTACCCAACCCCAGATACACCATGTCCAGTATGCGCCATTCCTGAATCCTTAAATATTAGATACAAGGGTCTATCTATGACCGAGCTTAATTCCCTCAGTACTCGGGGGTGTATTCCATCTGGATCGGGTGATTTTCTCTATTTTAGTGTTTTGCAGGCACCGCCGCACTTCTTCCTGCGTTATACGGGTGACGTTTAATTGAGTGTTCACATTAACCCTAATCACATTGCTGTTCAGTCCATGTTGAGGGTTAGCAGAGGAATAAGAGTTACAAGGACCAGTGACTTCCTCTAAGAAGCCTTGGAAGCTTTTGCAACATGTACAAGTGTAATCCAAGTGAGCATTCTCAAAGCGGCTTTCGGCCTCGTCCCCGTCCACAGTATCGCTGCCAACCTCATTGAATCCGGCGGCCGTCTCCCGCAGGGAGCCGTGTGGTCTGGGCTTCGTCCCAAGTAGAGGATCAGCATTGAGTCTCCGGCCTTCTCACTTAAGAAGTAGCGTCTAAGACTGCGATGATGGTCATAATAGGGGCCTGTTCACACCTGCAGCTGATGTAGTAGACTTAACTAGAAAGGTCCCCAATATGTTACAATGTGGCAGAACATTTCAATATACAAAGATATAACTTCGCAATATATACGATATAAATTCCCGAGCATGGCAGACGATGCGGTACGGATGTGATCTGTGTTATTCTCCTAGACAGTCGGGCTTTTGGGATTTCTCCAGGATCTGGAATGACATTTAATTTATCAACCATTAATGTGCAAAAACCTACAGTATAAGCACAAGAAAACCTTACACCCCCTCCTGCAACTTAAATCTTAAGAAATGACATTTCTTAATGAGCCCCTTAAGTATTCCTTCCGTATATGTCTGACTCCTAATTAGAAACCTGGTGCAGAGAACAGCCCGGATATAACGGTCTGACACATCCACCGCTGCTGACTACACGTACTGGCGGTAATATCCATTATAAGGAAGGCAAGTGAGGGGAGACGTAGTCTACCACCGTATACGGGGCACTCTAGTATAGCTGACTCATTACCATCTAGTAGACATGTACAAGAATATAACTACTATAATACTGCTACCTATGTACAAGAATATAACTACTATAATACTACTCCTATGTACAAGAATATAACTACTACAATACTGCCTCTATGTACAAGAATATAACTACTATAATACTACTCCTATGTACAAGAATATAACTACTATAATACTACTCCTATGTACAAGAATATAACTACTATAATACTACTCCTATGTACAAGAATATAACTACTATAATACTACCTCCTATGTACAAGAATATAACTACTATAATACTACTCCTATGTACAAGAATATAACTACTATAATACTACCTCCTATGTACAAGAATATAACTACTATAATATTACTCCTATGTACAAGAATATAACTACTATAATACTACTCCTATGTACAAGAATATAACTACTATAATACTACTCCTATGTACAAGAATATAACTACTATAATACTGCTCCTATGTACAAGAATATAACTACTATAATACTGCACCTATGTACAAGAATATAACTACTATAATACTACTCCGATGTACAAGAATATAACTACTATAATACTGCTCCTATGTACAAGAATATAACTACTATAATACTACCTCCTATGTACAAGAATATAACTACTATAATACTGCTCCTATGTACAAGAATATAACTACTATAATACTGCTCCTATATACAAGAATATAACTACTATAATACAGCTCCTATGTACAAGAATATAACTACTATAATACTACTCCTATGTACAAGAATATAACTAGTATAATACTGCCCCCTGTGTACAAGAATATAACTACTATAATACTACCTCCTATGTACAAGAATATAACTACTATAATACTACTATTATGTACAAGAATATAACTACTATAATACTACCTCCTACGTACAAGAATATAACTATAATACTACTCCTATGTACAAGAATATAACTACTATAATACTACCTCCTATGTACAAGAATATCACTACTATAATACTGCTCCTATGTACAAGAATATAACTACTATAATACTACTCCTGTATACAAGAATATAACTACTATAATACTACTCCTGTATACAAGAATATAACTACTATAATACTACTCCTATGTACAAGAATATAACTACTATAATACTACTCCTGTATACAAGAATATAACTACTATAATACTACTCCTATGTACAAGAATATAACTACTATAATACTACCTCCTATGTACAAGAATATAACTACTATAATACTACCTCCTATGTACAAGAATATAACTACTATAATACTGTTCCTATGTACAAGAATATAACTACTATAATACTACTATGTACAAGAATATAACTACTATAATACAGCCCCCTATGTACAAGAATATAACTACTGTAATACTACCTCCTATGTACAAGAATATAACTACTATAATACTACTCCTATGTACAAGAATATAACTACTATAATACTGCCCCCTATGTACAAGAATATAACTACTATAATACTACTATGTACAAGAATATAACTACTATAATACTGCTACCTATGTACAAGAATATAACTACTATAATACTACTCCTATGTACAAGAATATAACTACTACAATACTGCCTCTATGTACAAGAATATAACTACTATAATACTACTCCTATGTACAAGAATATAACTACTATAATACTACTCCTATGTACAAGAATATAACTACTATAATACTACTCCTATGTACAAGAATATAACTACTATAATACTACCTCCTATGTACAAGAATATAACTACTATAATACTACTCCTATGTACAAGAATATAACTACTATAATACTACCTCCTATGTACAAGAATATAACTACTATAATATTACTCCTATGTACAAGAATATAACTACTATAATACTACTCCTATGTACAAGAATATAACTACTATAATACTACTCCTATGTACAAGAATATAACTACTATAATACTGCTCCTATGTACAAGAATATAACTACTATAATACTGCACCTATGTACAAGAATATAACTACTATAATACTACTCCGATGTACAAGAATATAACTACTATAATACTGCTCCTATGTACAAGAATATAACTACTATAATACTACCTCCTATGTACAAGAATATAACTACTATAATACTGCTCCTATGTACAAGAATATAACTACTATAATACTGCTCCTATATACAAGAATATAACTACTATAATACAGCTCCTATGTACAAGAATATAACTACTATAATACTACTCCTATGTACAAGAATATAACTAGTATAATACTGCCCCCTGTGTACAAGAATATAACTACTATAATACTACCTCCTATGTACAAGAATATAACTACTATAATACTACTATTATGTACAAGAATATAACTACTATAATACTACCTCCTACGTACAAGAATATAACTATAATACTACTCCTATGTACAAGAATATAACTACTATAATACTACCTCCTATGTACAAGAATATCACTACTATAATACTGCTCCTATGTACAAGAATATAACTACTATAATACTACTCCTGTATACAAGAATATAACTACTATAATACTACTCCTGTATACAAGAATATAACTACTATAATACTACTCCTATGTACAAGAATATAACTACTATAATACTACTCCTGTATACAAGAATATAACTACTATAATACTACTCCTATGTACAAGAATATAACTACTATAATACTACCTCCTATGTACAAGAATATAACTACTATAATACTACCTCCTATGTACAAGAATATAACTACTATAATACTGTTCCTATGTACAAGAATATAACTACTATAATACTACTATGTACAAGAATATAACTACTATAATACAGCCCCCTATGTACAAGAATATAACTACTGTAATACTACCTCCTATGTACAAGAATATAACTACTATAATACTACTCCTATGTACAAGAATATAACTACTATAATACTGCCCCCTATGTACAAGAATATAACTACTATAATACTACTATGTACAAGAATATAACTACTATAATACAGCCCCCTATGTACAAGAATATAACTACTATAATACTGCTCCTATGTAGAAGAATATAACTACTATAATACTACCTCCTATGTACAAGAATATAACTACTATAATACTGCTTTTATGTACAAGAATATAACTACTATAATACTACTCCTGTGTACAAGAATATAACTACTATAATACTACCTCCTATGTACAAGAATATAACTACTATAATACTACTCCTATGTACAAGAATATAACTACTATAATACTACTCCTGTATACAAGAATATAACTACTATAATACTACTCCTATGTACAAGAATATAACTACTATAATACTACCTCCTATGTACAAGAATATAACTACTATAATACTACCTCCTATGTACAAGAATATAACTACTATAATACTACTCCTGTGTACAAGAATATAACTACTATAATACTACCTCCTATGTACAAGAATATAACTACTATAATACTACTCCTATGTACAAGAATATAACTACTATAATACTACTCCTGTATACAAGAATATAACTGCTATAATACTACTCCTATGTACAAGAATATAACTACTATAATACTACTCCTGTGTACAAGAATATAACTACTATAATACTACCTCCTATGTACAAGAATATAACTACTATAATACTACCTCCTATGTACAAGAATATAACTACTATAATACTACTCCTTTGTACAAGAATATAACTACTATAATACTACCTCCTATGTACAAGAATATAACTACTATAATACTGCTCCTATGTACAAGAATATAACTACTATAATACTGCTCCTATGTACAAGAATATAACTACTATAATACTACTCCTGTATACAAGAATATAACTACTATAATACTGTTCCTATGTACAAGAATATAACTACTATAATACTGCTCCTATGTACAAGAATATAACTACTATAATACTACTCCTATGTACAAGAATATAACTACTATAATACTACTCCTATGTACAAGAATATAACTAGTATAATACTACTCCTATGTACAAGAATATAACTACTATAATACTACTCCTATGTACAAGAATATAACTAGTATAATACTACCTCCTATGTACAAGAATATAACTTCTATAATACTGCTCCTATGTACAAGAATATAACTACTATAATACTGCTCCTATGTACAAGAATATAACTACTATAATACTGCTCCTATGTACAAGAATATAACTACTATAATACTACTCCTGTATACAAGAATATAACTACTATAATACTACTCCTATGTAATTGAATATATAAAGTATCCCTATTACTGCCCCCTATAGATAAATATATAACTATCTGGTACTGTTATATATAGTTCCTGTTATATGAGTAAATCTTGTGTATTATGACACCGTTGTGTATACGCAGGGACTGCCGTACACTAAATATTTAAGCTCACTCCTAACCCTTTCGTCTGTTCTGGTTTTGCGGTTTATTATACACGTCTGACCTCTGATATATTATTGTATATACCGCCACCACTGCTGTTTTGCTGACTTTGTTGTAACATAAATCTAATAAGGCGATCCTCCAGACGTCACGTATTGCTCATCAGTCTCGCTGCTGTAAGTCTCTTGTGTCTATCTATTAATGTTTCTGCTGGTTTGGCGCTATGAATTATCGGGGACGTTTCGATCCATCATGTTACTTCCTGTCATTGTGATGGGATTTATTACTTGTCACATATGGCGGCCGCTACAAGTAAGTAAATAAATAAAAATTCTGCCGATGTGGAAATCCTGAGACTTTATGGTTGTGGGCACCAAAGGGGCTCTGGGTGCGATATTTCTGTGATCTCCTCCTTGTATATCTCCTTGTTCAGTCTTTGGACAGCTCAGGAGGAGGAGGAGGAGGCTTCCATCTGCCGCGCTTCACTGCTTTCCTTGACAGCCCTTCCCCGCATCCTGTCTCCTCGAGCGTCAGCGGTGTCAAGGTGAACGTCTTCCCTGCAGACCTTGATGTGTGTTCAGTTCCCGGAGAAAAGACTCTTCGCCGTATGGAGAGAACAGTCACGTTTCTGAATTCTGATCCATTCCCGCTACCCAGAACTTGTCGCCCCACGCAGAGACTCCGTCTAGTAGCAGGTTGGACTTTCTTTCCCCTTTAGACCTGCAACAATCGGAGAATCCAGGGTGCGCCAAGAAAACCTCCACCCCCCGCCATTACTCCACCTCAAGTATAATATTAGAGATGAAATAATACCACCATATAGTGGCTGAATAATACCACCTTTATAATACTGCCATACAAAAGCTGAACAATACCGCCCATACTGCGACAGACTGATCCCATTATTACAGTGGCAGTATAATGCCTCCAAAACACTGTCTGAATAATACTGCCATACAGTGCTGTGATGTAGACTGTGCCGTAATGACTTGTCTTCGGTCTCTTGACAAAATTTCTAAGCTCTTCCTCTGTTTCCACTCCCATAGAGGGTACCCAGCTTTCCCAGACCTTTGTACAGCACGTATACCATTAATCCAGCTTTCCCAGGATGAGATAAATCAAGTACAATGCCAGCTGTAATATTTTCGGGTTTGGTGGAGGTGGGGCCTCTGGGGCTTCTGTACCTGACAGATGAGCGCCCGTTACTTGAGCTGCTCTGGGACTCTCTTTACAGCCTGAGATTTCCTCTCTCCTCCTATTTCGGGATCTCATCATAAATCATTTCACCGCGGACGTTCGTTTTCTGCTAAATTTTGACTTTCTAATTTTAGATTTGTTGGTTGCTGTTTATAGAGTAGGCCGAGTATTGCTGCGGGGTAATTGTCCTCATTACGGCGTCCTGCGTTGCGGCAGCGCCCATTCTCGTTCATTTCTGTGATTTATGCTGTTGTGACCCAGCTTTCCCAGGACCCCTTTGATCACTGGCAATTACCTCCATACAGGATTCTGAGAAAATCTATACTGGCGGCCATATGGGTTGGCAACTCAGATATTATATGTACATCAGGTTTTTATTTATTTTGTAAGTAACTATCTACATTGTGAAAAAATAATGAAATATTGCAATTCTCCTACTGGCCACTAAGAGTCCTCCTGTGCTCTGCTGCTCACTTGTCAGCTTTGCTGTGTAGGCAGGAACATAACGAGCAGATTCATCTCAATTATTCACAGCTTTGTTGTGTAGACTTGGGATAATACGTGCAGAGTCATCTCAATCCTTTATAACTTTGCTTATTCTGTCCTAGTCTATACAGCAAAGGTGTAAATGGATGAGATGACTGCTCGTTTTGTCCTAGTCTATACTGCAGAGTGATCTCTGTTCTTTACATCTTCACTGTATAGACTGGAATTATATGCGCAGAGTCCTTTCATTCTTTTATATGCTTGCTTATTCTGTCCTAGCCTGTACAGCAGAGTGATCTCCATTCTTTACGTTTTCGCTGTATAAACTGGGATAGTATGTGCAGAGTCCTCTCATTCATTTATATTCTTGCTTATTCTGGCCTAGTCTGTACAGCAAAGGTGTAAATTATTGACATCACTCTGGAGATTTTGTCCTAGTCTGTACTGCAGAATCCTCATTCATTTTCAGCTTTGCTTTATAGCCTGGGATAGAATAAGCAGAGTCATCTCAGTAATTTACAGCTTTGCTTTATAGATCAGGGCAGAATGAGTCCTTTCACAGTCATTACAGGGTTGGTCAGTCAGTAACAGCTCTGTATACAGCTCCCCTGTCAGTCTGTAGTCCCTGGAGTAGGGCCTGTGCTATACTTCATGGAAACTGTATGGATATTTCTATGCCACAAAGCGCCTGCACCCTGCTGTGCAGTCCATACAGGATTTGTACATCTCCAGTATGGCTGCCACCAAGGAAGGCTCTCCTCCAACCCTGTATCATGTGTTTCTGAGGGGGAAGGAGGGGTGTGGTTATTTTCGACAGACAACCTTGGTCTTATCTTAATGACGTCCTGGCCAAATAAATGATGAATATCTTGGATCACAGGATGGGGACAGAATGTTAAATCTGGATCTCCCGAAATATTTCACATTCCAGTGTCAGCGTTCTGGCGGGTCAGGTGACCAAGATGATGATTAACCCTTCCGAGGCTCAATTATATGTTGTTAATAATTGTCTGATATTAAAAAAACTGTGGGGTTTAAAATCCAAAAATAGTGAAGTCCTGGGGAGGCGACATCATCAGGACCGCCAGATGGGTGAGAAGGATTCACCGACACCGGGATAATAGGGAATATTGGTGTAAAAGATAAGAGGTGTTATACGGGCTTATTTACCCAACATTATATAACTCCGCTCTTCTCTCCACAGTGGGAACTTCTATGGTTCATGATCCTCACATTCACCTTCTTCCTCACACTCACGTGGTTTTATTTTTGGTGGGAAGTTCACAACGACTACAATGAGTTCAACTGGTGAGTATCTGTATATTGTGTATATATTATACTGCCCCCCCTACACACACACACACACCCCTTGTAAATGTAGGCATATGTAGTTGTTATATTCTTGTACATAGGAGCAGTATTATAGTAGTTATATTCTTGTACATAGGAGGTAGTATTATAGTAGTTATATTCTTGTACATAGGAGCAGTATTATAGTAGTTATATTCTTGTACATAGAAGTGGTATTATAGTAGTTATATTCTTGTACATAGGAGTAGTATTATAGTAGTTATATTCTTGTACATAGGAGTAGTATTATAGTAGTTATATTCTTGTACATAGGAGCAGTATTATAGTAGTTATATTCTTGTACATAGGAGGTAGTATTATAGTAGTTATATTCTTGTACATAGGAGCAGTATTATAGTAGTTATATTCTTGTACATAGAAGTAGTATTATAGTAGTTATATTCTTGTACATAGGAGCAGTATTATAGTAGTTATATTCTTGTACATAGGAGGTAGTATTATAGTAGTTATATTCTTGTACATAGGAGGCAGTATTATAGTAGTTATATTCTTGTACATAGGAGCAGTATTATAGTAGTTATATTCTTGTACATAGGAGGTAGTATTATAGTAGTTATATTCTTGTACATAGGAGTAGTATTATAGTAGTTATATTCTTGTACATAGGAGCAGTATTATAGTAGTTATATTCTTGTACATAGGAGGTAGTATTATAGTAGTTATATTCTTGTACATAGGAGGTAGTATTATAGTAGTTATATTCTTGTACATAGGAGTAGTATTATAGTAGTTATATTCTTGTACATAGAAGTAGTATTATAGTAGTTATATTCTTGTACATAGGAGCAGTATTATAGTAGTTATATTCTTGTACATAGGAGGTAGTATTATAGTAGTTATATTCTTGTACATAGGAGGTAGTATTATAGTAGTTATATTCTTGTACATAGGTGTAGTATTATAGTAGTTATATTCTTGTACATAGGAGTAGTATTATAGTAGTTATATTCTTGTACATAGGGGCAGTATTATAGTAGTATATTCTTGTACATAGGGGCAGTATTATAGTAGTATATTCTTGTACATAGGGGTAGTATTATAGTAGTTATATTCTTGTACATAGGAGCAGTATTATAGTAGTTATATTCTTGTACATAGGAGCAGTATTATAGTTATATTGTGTTTCATGTTTGTGCTATGTATGGCTATATGTATATAATATAATACCCTATAGATGTAGGTCTCACCTCCTGGGACAGTTATGGAATTAGCTGGTCAGGCAGAGTTGACTATTAGATATTTTCCTCCCTTTTCAGTTTTGGGAACAGAAGAGGGCTCTTTCTGACGCTAGTTTCACACTGGCGTTGGTTTCTCTGTTCTTTGGGTTCGCTCGGGGACCCAAAAAATGGAAACCTTATCTACTTAGAAAGCGGTTACTCTTGTAAATCTGCAGATCTCATAGACTATAGTGGGGTCTGTGACATTTCTGCCGGAAATCGATGAAGTGAAATGTCTTGCTTGTAGGACTTTTGTCTTGGCTTATTGATAGCAGGATGGAGTCTCTGATCCCTTAGGATAGCCGTATTTCCCAGAGCTCGGCCCCGCACCTGCCGGTTACAAAGTGTATGTATACATAGATATTGGTGTATATACCCTATGAAGTAGATAAGTTTGTCTGTATAATAACTGAGACCTGTATATGTGCGGTATGTTTTGGGTGTCTGGTGTCGGCCTCTGGAGCTGGATTGAGCTGTAATATCAGGGATGTGGAGCTTCCTCTTGTCTGGTCCAACTGATTAAAATGAATGATCTGCCTAATATTCAGATACGATGTACCGGCGCATCTCCCCTAGGAGACTGTTATAACATGGGGTAGACTTGTCAGGACTGTAGGACAGAACATGATCTGGGACACACAAGACTTGTAATATATTCACTTTCATGTTTTCAAAGACCTAAAACTGTTGTCTCCTCCAAATAATGTCTTTAAGGTGCTGCCACTTAAAGGGAGCCTTCCATCACCTCCACTAGAATCTAGACCACTTAGAAGCAGTTGTATTGGTGGAAAGTAATATATTGAATATGTCTTTCAGGGTTCTCTCTTGGGGGCAGCTACAGAGAGAGGCCTAGAGCCATTTAGAAGGATAGCCTGTGAACTTATGCATGCCCCGCCCACTCATAGGGATAGCCTGTGAACTTATGCATGCCCCGCCCACTCATAGGGATAGCCTGTGAACTTATGCATGCCCCACCCACTTATAGGGATAGCCTGCCAACTTATGCATGCCCCACCCACTCATAGGGATAGCCTGCCAACTTATGCATGCCACACCCACTCATAGGGATAGCCTGCCAACTTATGCATGCCCCACCCACTTATAGGGATAGCCTGCCAACTTATGCATGCCCCACCCACTCATAGGGATAGCCTGCCAACTTATGCATGCCACACCCACTCATAGGGATAGCCTGCCAACTTATGCATGCCCCACCCACTCATAGGGATAGCCTGCCAACTTATGCATGCCACACCCACTCATAGGGATAGCCTGCCAACTTATACATGCCACACCCACTCATAGGGATAGCCTGCCAACTTATGCATGCCCCACCCACTCATAGGGATAGCCTGCCAACTTATGCATGCCCCACCCACTCATGGGGATAGCCTGCGAACTTATGCATGATCCACGCACTCATAGGGATAGCCTGTGAACTTATGCATACCCCTCCCACTCATAGGGATAGCCTGTGAATTTCTACATCCCCCTCCCACTCATAGGGATAGCCTGTGAACTTCTGCATGCCCCTCCCACTCATAGGGATAGCCTGTGAACTCCTGCATGCCCCGCCCAATAGGAAAGCTGACGTTCATTGTGACATCGCCCACTGGACTCATACGTTCCTGTAGATCAGTCTACTCGGCTCCTCCCACTCTGTAATATACTGCCTGCGGAGCATGTGACAAATCCACAGAGAATATTCAGATCATACCAATAGGACTTGCTCCTGGACAGCCAATGTGACAGTTGGTAACATAAGAGCTGGGGGCGCTGTTGCCTTGTTGGCTATAGACATTTGCCTCCTAGTGTGGCGATAAATGGTACTGCATGTGATTATATTTTTAGTAATTTTTTCTGGGGGTTGTAGTTGTTTTGGTGCTTTTGTAGTAAATCTCTACCGTAGACATGACCTCGTACCGTAGGGACAGATGGGTATCCTACAGATCACATGACCTGACGGCGTATTTCTGTCTTCCAGGTTTTTATATAACAGAACGGGACAATGGAGTGACTGGTCCATTCCAATCCTCGTATCTACTGCTGCTGGGTTCACGTATATTACAGCACTCTTGGTAAGAAGTTTTACTGTAGTCACATCCAGAGCTGCATTCCGAATCCTGCCGGGGTAGCTGTTGGACTGCAGATCTAGCCTTGTCACTTACATAGAGATGCAACATGGTAGCGATGCAAAGCACATATCAATAGGACCTGGGTGCAGCTTTGGAAGTGAATGGAGTATTGTCACGGAGCAAAGGTATACGTCCTTCCTCCAGATGGTCTTTTGAATCAACACAGACGCAAGAGGTCGGGAGACAACAGCAATTTATTGTAATCCACAAAGTTAGTAGCCGGCGGCGGTCACATCAACCGTAATAACAATAAGTCCACAGAAGTCACAATCCAATGATAGCTTTGGTTCCTTGGTCCTGTAACTAAATCCTGGCTCTCTGCAGAGCTGTGCACAGGCCGGCTAACACATACTAACTCCAGCTACAACTATATACTAAGACTGTTACACCTATATCTGTGGGTGGGAAGGGCTGAGTCACAGATCCTTCCCCCCTCACCTATACCAAGGAGAGCAGACTCCCTGTCTACTATGGACAATGCACCATCCAACATCTTCTTGGAGACACTGATCAGATTATCTCCACCCATTGTCCTCACTAGTTAGAGGTATTTGCATACAATGTGCTAACACACTAGACCCTAATCAGCCAACTACACATTGATGTATATAACAGGTTAGAGAATACATTCCACATGAAATATATATTACACATGGCCTATAGTATGGACTCTAACCATCCCGTGACAACCCCTCCCCCTCTCAAAACATATGCATGACACAATTGGCCTACACAGGTAAATTGGGGAATGCACATCAGTCTCTATAGGTCATATGTCCTCCTGCCGGGATAACCCATCCGCGTTCTGGTGTTGGTTCCCTCGGCGGTACTGAATGGTAAAGTTGTAGGGTTGAAGGGCTGGCATCTGGCAGAAAATCCGGTGGATCCATGTTGGCGTCTCTCTGAGCTTGGCTTCGGGTCACTGCTCCCACAAAGTAGCACTGTAGATTTCCAACATCGTTGCCTAACAGAACATCGGCCGGCAGCCCACTCATCACACCAATTGTGCATCGTTTTGGTCCATAACCATAGTCGAGTTCCACGGTAGCTTTAGGAATACGTTTCCGAGTACCTCCTGCCAACTCGATAGAAAGGCCAGGGCCCTCCTCTAGGGCCTCGGGTCGAACCACTCGGGGGTCCGCTACCGTTAGGAAAGCTCCCGAGTCCCGGAATCCAACAACTGTTCGGCCATCCAGTAGGACCTCCTGCAAGTGCTTCCGCTGAAGGTTTGCGGGGTGCGTGGCAGAGGGCTGAATCCCATAGACCCCTGGAGGTGGAACAGATGGGTCATTCATGGAGTCATCTGGAAATGGGGCCAAACTTTCTGTCCTAGGGGTGGTTCCCAGGTAGTGAATAGGCCGGGATGCCACGGTGGCCCGTGCCCCCATGTTAACAGGGCAACTAGCTTGCAAATGTCCAGGCCGCCCGCACCCAAAACATCTGCGCTCTAGCATTCTTCCAGTAAGTCGTTGTCTAGGGACAGGGTTGTTCATAGCTGGAGGCCGATGGGCTGGGGCAGGGGTAGAGGGGGAATTGTAATCCTGAGGCCGGACACGAAAGGTGGGTGGCTGGATGAAGGGTGTCTGGCGGACTGTGGTAGTTTTCCGCTCCTCTGCAAACAACCTCTTCCACTGCGGCTTGATGGTCAGGCCCTCATCTGCAAGGGAAGCAGCTTGCTCAACTGTGGCTGGGTTCCGTTCCAGCACCCACTCACGAATCTCAGCGGGGCACTGGGAAAAGAACTGTTCCTTAAGTATGACTTGGAGGATCTTATCGACTGTGACAGCCTCCTCTCCTTCTAGCCAGCGCTTGCATGCTTGCTTCAACTTGTGGGCGAACATGTGGAAGGAGCTTCCCCCATTGTAAGACAAAGAGCGGAACTGAACTCGGTAGGTCTCTGGAGTGACTGCATAATACTTCTGCACCGCTCTTTTAATGGCCTCATAGTCCCGCTGATCACTAGGGTCCATGGCTCTGAGAGCTTCCACAGCCCCATCTCGTAGGTGCCCCACCAGATACCGGACCCAATCCTTCTCTGGGACTTCCATCAGGCGGCACTGGTGTTCGAAGTCCTGAAAATATCCATCAACATCCCCAGCCGCTTCATCAAAGGTCTTGAAGTGTTTATGGGAGACATATGGTGGTTCTCTCACTGTTGGGCTGGGGGTCGACGTTTGATTATAATTCCGCGTAGTTATCTCAGCCATTCGCATTTCATGCGCCATTCTTTCCTTTTCATGCGCCATTCTCTGTTCCTCCTTCTCCGTTTCCTGAGCCCTCTGTAATGCTCTACTCCTTTGCTCTGCAGTTGCTCCTAGCCCCAGCACTGCCAATTCCTCCTCATACAAAACAACCCATCTGCTCTTTTGGGTCTGTACCTGCCACTCCCGTATCTCTCCAGTCTCCTGGGGGCAGCCCTCCTCATGGTCGCTTTGCAGGGTCATCTCCTCCAGTGCCTCGATCAGTTGCTCTTTCGTTCTTCCCTGGTAACTCAGGTTTAGTTCCCGGGCCCTTACTTGTAGACTTGCCATAGTCCAGTTCCTGTATTCTGAGGTTGTGGCTCCATTAATCGCTGGGCTGCTGTAGTCCATCTCGCTGTCCGCTGTTGATCCCACTGCTGCCACCAGTTGTCACGGAGCGAAGGTATACGTCCTTCCTCTGGATGGTCTTTTGAATCAACAGGGACGCAAGAGGTCGGGAGACAACAGCAATTTATTGTAATCCACAAAGTTAGTAGCCGGCGGCGGTCACATCAACCGTAACAACAATAAGTCCACGGAAGTCACAATCCAATGATAGCTTTGGTTCCTTGGTCCTGTAACTAAATCCTGGCTCTCTGCAGAGCTGTGCACAGGCCGGCTAACACATACTAACTCCAGCTACAACTATATACTAAGACTGTTACACCTATATCTGTGGGTGGGAAGGGCTGAGTCACAGATCCTTCCCCCCTCACCTATACCAAGGAGAGCAGACTCCCTGTCTCCTGTGGACAATGCACCATCCAACATCTTCTTGGGGACACCGATCAGATTATCTCCACCCATTGTCCTCACTAGTTAGAGGTATTTGCATACAATGTGCTAACACACTAGACCCCAATCAGCCAACTACACATTGATGTATACAACAGGTTAGAGAATACATTCCACATGAAATATATATTACACATTGCCTATAATATAGACTCTAACCATCCCGTGACAAGTATATTCAATGATGGCTGCTCATACTGTGAGCTGTGTATCTGATTTCTGCATGCGCCCTGTCCCTTTAAGACACACCCTCCTCCACCTCCCACGGTCCGGCAGCCATTACTACCCTGCACTAACCTCGTCTCCGTGTATTTTTATCTGAGCCATCCATCAGCGGCACTTATAAATATTCATGAGATAATGGTTCTTCAGACGCATCCGTTTAAGGCCGCGGCGGAGCGCGCTCCAGGGTTACACCAAGGTTGGGATTTACAGAACATTATTAATACTTCATGCGGGAGAGGAATAAATCTGGAGGAATTTTACATAATGAATCAAATAGAACATCTTGTACTGGAATACACGTGGGATTGGTAATGGTGGGGTTAATGAAAAAATTGCACAAATTAGTAAAAATGCCACCGAGACCTCCATTAGGAGTGTGCTGCACCCCTATAGGTAACGTGAAGGTACTACACTTTGCGGCAGAATAGACTTAGACTTGAATAGGATCTAGTGGAGACCTTCTTTCCTCCAGTGTTCCATACACAACAGCACTCCTATAGGTCATTGAGGGTACTACACCTGAATAGGATCTAATGGAGACCTTCTTTCCTCCAGTGTTCCATACACAACAGCACTCCTATAGGTCATTGAGGGTACTACACCTGAATAGGATCTAATGGAGACCTTCTTTTCTCCAGTATTCCATAGATAACAGCACTCCTATAGGTAGTTGTGGGTGCTACACCTGAATAGGATCTAGTGGAGACCTTCTTTCCTCCAGTATTCCATAGATAACAGCACTCCAATAGGTAGTTGAGGGTACTAGACCTGATTAGGATCTAATGGAGACCCTTTTTCCTCAAACATATTCCATAGGCGACACAGCACTTCCATAGGTAGCAAAGGGTACTACACTTAGGGAGAACTTCGTTCTTGCGACATCCTATAGGCAACTCAGCACTTCAATAGGTATCTTAGGGTAGAACACTTCTTGCAGGGTCTCTTCTCCAGATCATCGTAGGGTGGGGTGTATCACTGACCACAGTGAGGCAGCAACACCAGTGCCCAAACTAGTATTAGACTTGAATAGGATCTAATGGAGATTTTCTTTCCTCCAGCACTCCATAGACAACACAGCACTCCAGTAGGTAGCTGAGGGTACTGCACTCATTGTAGGATTATTGTAACAGAACGTTCTAGAATGGGGGTGTTGCTGGTTTTTACACACTGACCAGTTTGAGGCAGCAAAAGGAGCACCGACTATAGACTGCAGCACTCCTATAGGTAACCTGTTTTATACATATTTCCTAAATGTGTGTACAGTCCAACCGTGACATATACTAGGGTGAGATCCAAATGGGGTAGGTGTTATTTCCATCCATAAACAGCACAGCACTCCTATAGGCAGCATCAAGGCACTACATTTGGGTAGATAAAGCCAGCACAGCACTCCAGCAGGTCAGGAGGTGGTACTACAGATGTGATTATTATTTTTTAACTAACTGGATGTGTTCTGCATTACAGATATTGGCACTATGTCACATCGCTGTGGGACAACAATTGAATTTACACTGGCTTCACAAGGTAAATTACTTATGTCCAGAATCTACAGTATTTGTATTTACTGCTGTTTTGATTTTGCATGATAATCTTGGCGTTTCATACCTGTTATGAGTGAGACATCCTTAAAGGGGTTTTCTGGGACCTTGATATTAATAGGCTATCAATATTACACGCTAGCACCTCCATCAATCAGCTCATTTTTTTGTACCATACACAGCGCCACACATTTGGTAGAGGTTGTTTGGGGTATTGCAGTTCAGTCCCATTGACTTAAATGAAGGATGTCTATTCTTTATAATGCTAGATCCTCACGGTATTGGCTAAAAACCTAAGTCTGAGTTTTCTACGTGTTCCAGGGTTTCCTCGCCGTCGTACTGATCGCCACGGTGGTAGCCATGACGTCTATAGAACAAATGTGGGACGAAGAATGGGAAGTCCTATTAATTTCCTTCCAGGTAACGCGAACAATCTGCTTTCTTATTCTACTTTGAGAACTTTTATTATATTCCCACTTCCTAAACTGCGCCCTCTGCTGCCAGTGTGTGGGCAGCTCTGTGTCCAGCATAGGATGGAGCAGCTCTTCTTGCCTCTCTCACAGCAGCAAATCTCAGCAGTTTAGCTTTGTGTATCCAATCATCTGCTCAGAAATGCTTCCTAGGCCCTTCTCTGTATATACAGTGGGGGTACTCCTTTGTTCACAAAGCACTGACAAGGGGGCGGACCTTACAGTCCTTAAATTTTACTTTTCTGGCATTGACTTGCATGGGCTGTTTACAAATGCATCGGCCCTATTTGCAGAATCTTTATGTATAGAGTTTTATGTGTTTAGTGCACTTTTCTTAATTTAACCCCTTTTTTGCCCGCTCTCTCCTAGGCAACCGCTCCTTTCTTGCACATAGGGGCTCTGGTCGCCATCACTCTGCTCTCCTGGATCATTGCCGGACAATTTGCAAGATCAGAAAAAGCCAGTGAGTCCTGTCCCGAAATACTTACATTTATTGCACGGATCTTCACTTACATTGTGTCATTTACTCCAATCACATCCAAAGCTGCACCTGCATGCTATGCTACTGGGCACCTCCATAACAGGTTTATAGAGCTGCATTAATACATCAGGCTATTGTGTAACACTACATCTCCCTCGATGCAGCACAGCAGAGGATGGACATAGACACTGCTTAGTGCAGGTATCACATGTGTAATCCTGCTGCATAGGTACTTCATAACAAAAACAGCAAAATTTGGAGTGCTGCTTTGGATGTGACTAGAGTATACAACTCTAAAATCGGTACAATAATGCACCACTAGGGGGAGCTCATTGTATACAAGTTTAGATAGCTGTCAATGAGTTCCGTGGGAGATGTTGAAACCCACATGCAGTGAGCTCCCCCTAGTGGACGGCTCCCCAGCCTGATTTTCTGACCTTGTGTCTCTCTAGTTTTTCAGATCTGTTTAATCTTGGCGTATTTGGCCGTAGTCATTGCACTGTATCTGGTCCCCATGACCATTTCCTCACCTTGTATTATGGAGAAGGATCTGCTGGGACCCAAACCTTCAATTATTGGCCATCGAGGCGCACCCATGGTAAGAGGATTGTTTAGACCGGATGGGATTGTAACAAACCCTCAGCTGGGAAAAGTATTCGGTCCTCGGATGTAGATCCATGCATTTCACTGACTACAAGCAGAGAGCTGGCAACTGCTCAGTCCTAAGCAGAAGAGGTTATGGCGCCACCTAGAGACTCATCACTAGGAAAGGGTTTGACCCTTGATAGAGGCAGGTGTGACCCCCCCCCCCCAAAAAAAAAAACAAACAAAAAAAAAAACGTATGGCTGGTTCATAGACACCTTGAATATCATATAGTCACCGATCTCTCGCTAAAATGTACACTACCCAAAAGTAGCCTCTGAGAGCCTTTTTTATAAGGCAACAGGAGAAGCACTTTGGCGCCCTCTTGTGGCCAAACCCAGTAAATACTAAGACCCTGCCTGCAATCCTATCTGCTCAAGCCATAACTGCAGGGTGAGTTTTGCAGCGATGTGATTCGTCTGTCAGGGCGCGGTATATTTTTGTCAGGGAGTGTATTTGGCGCCCCCTGCTGGTCATCCAGCTCTAGTGAGTCCCCCGGACAGTGCCCTTGTCACAACGTGGCCTCATTTTGTCACTCAATTCTTGACATGTTATTTCAGCTGTCCCATGGATCGCTGATCCGTGCAGGAAGTCGCCATTTATACGCCCTTATTTTGCGCAGACGTGTCAAGACTTCATGTCAAGCCGTTTTGACGAGCCGAGCAGTCTGCAGCTTTAGTAGGCGCTAGTGACATCCGAGGCAGGAGACGTTGTGTACCTGGCACCTCGGCAGCCACTAATAAAGCTGAATATTTTGGCGCCGCTCGCCCCCGCTGTGTAGCGGATTCTAATTCCACAGGTTATTGCTTGTATCCGCTTAGAACGGTGTCCTACAAAGTGAGAAATCCTCTGTGCTGCGGGGTGTAATGAATTCTAAATGATGTAACCAATTAGCGGCGCTCAATATTAACACATCGCCTGTTCTGCCAGGAAGCCCCCGGGGAGACTCTCCGAAATGTCAGCGAATCCTCCCCCTAAATCCTCTGCACGCTCCTCTGTAAATGACTGGGTGGGAGTGCAGAGCCCCGGCATACAAAGGGTGTGTGGTGGCGACGACATCCGTGCTGTCACTTGGTGGCGCTACTAACCCCGGTTGGTCAGATATTGGGATTTTACTGGATTTGGAAGCCGACATCTGCTTTATTACAGCACAACGCATGGAATTTATGGTTGCCAGATTACAGAATTATTTGCCAGTCTAAAGGAAGTGTTGGTAGAGTCGCCCCCTACAGCTGATTACTGACTCTAGTGGTGGGGATTACTGGTGCATGGGCCTCATCGCTTTTGGTCCAGAACTGGACCCCTGGTGGGCATGTGGTGGTATAGATCTGTGGTGGTCGAGTAGTATGGTACAGGGCTTGTTAGTTGGTAGGACAGAGTGTGATCCCTGGTGGGCCAGTGTTGTTGGTCCTGATGACTTGTGGCACATGGCAGTGTACCACCAGAAAATTAGGCTACAACTCTAGCGGTCCTAGTAATCCTGCACCATGGCGTTCTAGTATTATTACAGGACCTATTCCCTGGTGGGCCAGTGGTGATCCCTGGTGGGCCAGTGTTGGTATTGGCCCTGATGACTTGTGGTACATGGCACTGTACCACCAGGAAATTAGGTCCTACTAATCCTGCTCCATGGAGTTCCAGTATTATTACAGGACCTATTCCCTGGTGGGCTAGTGTTGGTATTGGTCCTGATGACTTGTGGTACGTAGCCTAATTTTCTGGGGGTTCAGTGCTAAAACTCTAGTGGTCCTAGTAATCCTGGTCCGTGGAGTTGCAGTATTGTCACAGGACCTATTCCCTGGTGGGCCAGTGGTGATACAGATCCTATTAATTGCACATTAATTAATTGTACATAGTCACATTTTTGGTGGACTGGTGTTATTACAGGACCCGTTAGTGGTATGGTCCAGGACATGATTCCTGGTGACCTAGTGATGATACATATCTATTCATTGTTGTCTGGAAGCGTGTAACAATGCCTGTTTTCTCGTGATACAGAGTCGGTGAAATAGTCTTTATCTAATGCCATCACTGGATCCAATCCCTGGTGGGCCAGTGCTGTTATTGGTCCTGATGACTTGTGGTACATATACCACCAGAAAATTAGGCTAAAACTCTAGTGGTCCTAGTAATCCTGGTCCATGGAGTTGCAGTATTGTCACAGGACCTATTCCCTGGTGGGCCAGTGGTGATACAGATCTATTAATTGCTTCCTAATGGTGCGCCACAAAGCCTGTGGTACATAGTCACATTCTTGGTGGTCCGGTGTTATTACAGGTCCGGTGGTGGTTTAGTGGTATGGTCCAGGACATGATTCCTGGTGACCTAGTGGTGATACATATCTATCCATTGTTGTTTAGAAGCGTGCAACAGTGTCGGTTTTTTCATGATCCAGAGTCAGTGAGTAGTCTTATCTAGTGCCATCACCGGACCCGATCCCTGGTGGGCCAGTGGTGATCCCTGGTGGGCCAGTGGCGATGCAAATCTTTTCCTTTGTGTCTAGCAGACCTCTCATCTGGTGACCAAATGTATGTGGTGGTTGCAAAGGACCTGACAAAAATGTCGGCTCCTCGGACGGCACGGTGGCTCAGTGGTTAGCACTGCGGTCTTGGATTCGGTTCCTTTATTGTAGAGCATTATGGGTGACCGCCCTCCTGTCTCCACCTCTATGTAATGGTATCTCCTACAAACCCCCTGTAATACTGTATACTGGACTGTTGGGGGGGTATTTGCCCCCCTGCCCATTAATGCCCCCCGCCTCTGTTGTCTCTTTCAGTTGGCTCCAGAAAATACTTTAATGTCTTTTAAAAAGGCGCTGGAGCAGCGGACGTCCGGGCTGCAGGCCGATGTCATGGTAAGGTAAGGACGGACATTTCCTCCGATTTTTATCCACTCTAGTCACCTCCAGAGCTGCATTCGAAGGCCTTGACCGTGCGGACAGACTTTCAGAGCAGGCCGTGTCTTTCACAATTCGCTACAGCAAGCGGCGAGATGCGAGCGAAGGCCGGAGAATGGGAAACCAGGAGGATTCCGAATGCAGCTTTGGTTGCAACTAGAGTATATAACGTCTATAGAAGGAAAGTAAAGGGAATATTTGGCAGGGTTTGGTTTTTCTAGTGTTCTGGAGATTGGTGCCTCCTTAGCAGGGCCCCCCTCCACCCTGGGCACCGTAGCAGCTACACGGGCGGCCTGTACACCCTGGCACACCGCATGTGTCTCTTGAGAACAGTTGTAACCTATGTGAGGAGAGATGTGGGCTGTTCTGTGGGCGGCCCTCCCACGCTCAGCCTGTTCTGCAGGGTCGGCCATTCTGTAAGATGCCACCTTACGTGACAGATTGTGTCAGCCATGTGTATGGGGAGTCGCAGAATCCACCGTGTCAGAGGGCAAGGCTGCCCTCTACTGGCAGCAGCAGGGACAGCGAGGCATGCTTCATGAATGCTTCCACCACTGCTGGATCCGAAACATTTTATGGACGGATTGGAGACTTTGTCTTTACAGTTATGATGGAATTCCGTTCATTATGCACGACGACACGCTGCGGCGAACCACAAACATCGAACAGGTCTTCCCCGAACTGTCGTCTCAGCTGTCCGCCATGTTCAACTGGACCGACCTCGAGAGGCTGAATGCTGGAGAGTGGTTTATAAAGGTGAGAATCAATCTATCTATCTATCTATCTATCTATCTATCTATATTACAAATTAAATACAAAGGCTTTGTACTGCCACCTAGTGCTCAGTGGCATTACTGCATATGTTCTCTGACACTTCTGTTCCCATCCAGACGGATCCTTTCTGGACAGTCAGCTCGCTTTCCTCAGGGGATGTAACGGAGGCCGCGAACCAGTCTGTCTGTAAACTGACCGACCTGCTAGACGTGGCCAAAGAAAATAACGTATCTGTTCTTCTGAGAATCCATCACCTTCCGTCCAACCATCCTCAGTATGAGAACTACATCAGCATCACAGTGAACACCATCCTACAGTCAGGAATACCGCAGGAGAGGGTGAGCGGTACACCGCCATATCTGTGACATTATGAACACCTATGAGATGACCATTATAGTGTAACAGTAGTAGAAGTGGTATCATATATAATAGTAGTTATATTCTTGTACATAGGAGTAGTATTATAGTAGTTATATTCTTGTACATAGGGGGCAGTATTATAGTAGTTATATTCTTGTACGTAGGAGTAATATTATAGTAGTTATATTCTTGTACATAGGAGGTAGTATTATAGTAGTTATATTCTTGTACGTAGGAGCAGTATTATAGTAGTTATATTCTTGTACGTAGGAGCAGTATTATAGTAGTTATATTCTTGTACATAGGAGTAGTATTATAGTAGTTATAGTCTTGTACATAGGAGTAGTATTATAGTAGTTATATTCTTGTACATAGTAGGTAGTATTATAGTAGTTATATTCTTGTACATAGGAGTAGTATTATAGTAGTTATATTCTTGTACATAGGAGTAGTATTATAGTAGTTATATTCTTGTACATAGGAGCAGCATTATGGTAGTTATATTCTTGTACGTAGGAGTAGTATTATAGTAGTTATATTCTTGTACATAGGAGTAGTATTATAGTAGTTATATTCTTGTACGTAGGAGTAGTATTATAGTAGTTATATTGTACATAGGAGTAGTATTATAGTAGTTATATTCTTGTACATAGGAGTAGTATTATAGTAGTTATATTGTACATAGGAGTAGTATTATAGTAGTTATATTCTTGTACATAGGAGTAGTATTATAGTAGTTATATTGTACATAGGAGTAGTATTATAGTAGTTATATTCTTGTACATAGGAGTAGTATTATAGTAGTTATATTGTACATAGGAGTAGTATTATAGTAGTTATATTCTTGTACATAGGAGTAGTATTATAGTAGTTATATTGTACATAGGAGTAGTATTATAGTAGTTCTATTCTTGTACATAGGAGGTAGTATTATAGTAGTTCTATTCTTGTACATAGGAGTAGTATTATTGTAGTTATATTCTTGTACATAGGGGGCAGTATTATAGTAGTTATATTCTTGTACATAGGAGTAGTATTATAGTAGTTATATCCTTGTACATAGGAGGTAGTATTATAGTAGTTATATTCTTGTACATAGGAGTAGTATTATAGTAGTTATATTCTTGTACATAGGAGTAGTATTATAGTAGTTATATTCTTGTACATAGGAGTAGTATTATAGTAGTTATATTCTTGTACATAGGAGGTAGTATTATAGTAGTTATATTCTTGTACATAGGAGTAGTATTATAGTAGTTATATTCTTGTACATAGGAGTAGTATTATAGTAGTTATATTCTTGTACATAGGAGGTAGTATTATAGTAGTTATATTCTTGTACATAGGAGCAGCATTATAGTAGTTATATTCTTGTACGTAGGAGTAGTATTATAGTAGTTATATTCTTGTACGTAGGAGTAGTATTATAGTAGTTATATTCTTGTACGTAGGAGTAGTATTATAGTAGTTATATTCTTGTACGTAGGAGTAGTATTATAGTAGTTATATTCTTGTACGTAGGAGTAGTATTATAGTAGTTTTATTCTTGTACATAGGAGCAGTATTATAGTAGTTATATTCTTGTACGTAGGAGCAGTATTATAGTAGTTATATTCTTGTACGTAGGAGCAGTATTATAGTAGTTATATTCTTGTACATAGGAGGAGTATTATAGTAGTTATATTCTTGTACATAGGAGTAGTATTATTGTAGTTATATTCTTGTACATAGGGGGCAGTATTATAGTAGTTATATTCTTGTACATAGGAGTAGTATTATAGTAGTTATATACTTGTACATAGGAGTAGTATTATAGTAGTTATATTCTTGTACATAGGAGTAGTATTATAGTAGTTATATTCTTGTACATAGGAGTAGTATTATAGTAGTTATATTCTTCTACATAGGGGACAGTATTATAGTGGCTATATGCTTGCAGATTGTGGTGCTATTATAGTGATTATTTTTTCCCCATAGGTGATTTGGCTCTCAGATCATGAGAGACCCGTTGTACGACATCTAGCTCCAGATTTTCAACAAGCTTCAAATCTCAAAAGAGACCCTAAATTCCTGAAGGACAGGGACATCACCTTCATCAACCTGAGATATACAGAGATTAACCAAGAAGACATCAGGTATTTGTTAGGTTGATTATAATATGCATTTAAAGGGCCATATATATGGTCTCTGCACTGGGCATATGTGACATAGTCAGTATGTCTTATCTTATCTTTTCTCCTTTGCAGGGTGTACAGTTTACAGAATTTGACCCTCAACACTTACACCGTCAATGAGCCGTGGTTGTTCTCGGTGCTGTGGTGCGGCGGCGTTGAGTCCGTCACCTCTGACACCTCTCATATCCTCAGTAAGGTGCCTTCTCCCATCTGGTTATTGGTAAGTGATTGTTCATTGCTTGGTATTTTCTATGGTGGGGGTCAGACGGTGCGTCTACACTACGAGCCTAGTGAATGGGGTTTCTTTGAAACTCCTCCTTCTGCTGCTTCAGTACTGAGGGTCATTACAGTACAGTCAGACCTGCAGTGTAAAGCATGGGGGAGACTGGGGCAGAATCAGGAAACTCTGATGAAACAGTCGGAGTTCAGACTGCTTGTAAGACGAAGTCACTGATAATAGCGAAGTCCTAATGGTGCAAAGCTGCAGTGTAAAGCAAGGTGTAGTCAGGAGACCATTCAGCTGATAGAGCAGATGAGATGTAAAGAGGGCGATGAATCCTCCTCCGACTCCACTCACAGCTAAATCTGCTGTCTGTTTCAGCCTCCAGATGAATACTCGCTCATATGGATCACATCGGATATCGTATCATTCACTGTAATTATAGGAGTGTTTGTCCTGCAGAAGTAAGTGACCCCCTGCTCCTCCTCATTGCTCTCTACGTACTTGAGATTTCCTTCTTCGCTTCATCACGTAATAAATGCAGCCATGAATATTCCAGTAGCTTAAAGGGGCACTCCATGTAAAGAGGTACACTGGGGTGGAGCCTCCATAAGGGGCCATGATTGACTCCTTTCTTGGGTGTTGTCATGCTCCACCCCCTTAGGCACTATACCATGAGATCTAAAAAAGGTCCTAGTGATTGACCCCCACTGATAGGACACCATATTGGTAGGCCGCCCCTTTAAGTAACTTAGCCTTGCTACTACTTACAGGGAAAGAATAAATAAGTCTTTTCTTTTTTTTGTATTATTATTCTGCCACTGGGGCATATTCAAGGGTATTCCAGGTTTTTGGTGCCAGTGATTGCCCCATTACCGTGCAATGATTTTTGGCTGTACCCGTGTGACCCCATCCGAAACTAATCCTACTAGACCTTATGAGATGTGACCCCTTGACTCCTTCACATTCTTAGGAGTCTAGGACTCAATTGGCTCAGTTTTAGACCCTGATGATTTTTGGCTAATTGTAATGGTTCCAACCCTGCTGATGGTTTCCCTTAGAGGCTGCGGTTTAATATTTCTACATGTCTGTCCTTTGCTCTTAACCTTTTACAGTAATTCTGATGTTTTTTTTCATTGCGTTTCTCCACTCTACACGGCTTCTTCTATGTTGTGAACTGTCCTGGGGCAGACATGACCTTCTGGTAGATTTCTTAGCTTGTAGTACCACTCTTCTCCACGGTGTGGCGCCAAGACTTTCCATAAACACCGCTGTGACGTATAATGTAAATCAGAGGTTCTCAAACTTATTTTGTCTAACGCCCACTTCGAGAATTAATTATTTTCTAGCGCCCCCCCCCCCCCCAATTTTTTTTTACTTTACTACATCTTAAGAATCACAATCGCAGTCATTATGTTAATATTGGAGCTTACCGCCATCTATGGTACAGTTTGACAACTTTTGGACAGGAAATAGTTACTGTCTAGTCCCCTAGATGGCGTTACACGAGGAAACGCGCGTTAAGCATAAAGGAGTGGTAAAGTTTGTTAAAAGCAAAAAAACATTTTTAAAGGGGTAGCCTCATGAAGCTTGATCTGCCTTCTAAGCTGCCTAAAAATCTTCTTTCTTCCTGTTTGCGCGCGTCAATTAGCCCCACCCCCAAATTAGCGTGTAGCTCCACCCACCACATAGCGTGATCCTATGGGATGACTGAAGGGCCTGTGATGTCATCAAAAGGTCCTGTAGACTTGGATTTACCTCGTACGGAGTTTCCTAAAGGACCTGGCTCCTCTGCCCACTAGCAGCTTGCTCTATATAATAAAGCTTTATCCTAGTGAACAGAGAGACCGGGTCCTTTAGCCCAGTAGGATTTAGACTGCTTTATATAAGAAAGCAGCACTTATTCCACATACCCCCCCTCTATCTCACAGCAGGGAGCTAGGTGATGTGTATGTGATGTGTATGTGTGGTGCAGACACAGGCTGGCTCCGTACACTCAGCCCCACACAGCAGGGAGCTACGTCATACATGTGGCTCCCTCAGCAATGAGCAGGGGGCCGGGTGCTAGTGTCCATAATGAAGTGAATAAAGTAAGATAGTGGACACACAAAGCAGTATTGCTGAAGCAGTGTATTTAGGAAAAGTCTTACATCCACATTAACAAGCAGTATAGATAGGATCATTGTTATGATACCACCCCTTTAAATTAGCCATCGCCCCCCTAAACCGCTTCAACGCCCCCCAATCTTCTCTGTGCCCTTTACTGCCCCCCTATAGGCCTCCAGCGCCCACAAGGGGGCGTTATCGCCCACTTTGAGAAAGACTGATGTAAATGATTAAATCTCCTCCTGTTACACCCAAAGCTGTGTTTAGAATCCTGTGAGGTCTCAGTCTGCGTAATGCTGTATCCAATGGTCGCCCCTTTGGTGGTTCACTGTCTATATGCAAAATTCTGTTTGACAGGAGAGTATGTTGAATGCAGCTTTGGATGTGCATAGAGAAGAGGCCTAATGTAACTCAGAATACACACAAAATTAGGAAAATGTCCCCTAATACCAGTTTTTATTAGTAATAGACTCTTCAGTCCTGGATTATTACTGGATGGTTCACAGCCTGGTGTTGTTCCTCTCTTATTCCTCCTAGAAATAATACATTGACAGTCAGGTGTTACCGGTTGGCGGTGTGCCCTATACACTATGACAGTGTGCAGTTATCACTGACACTACCAGACTGTGCAGGGTCCCACTCCTTTGATAAGTGGAATGGTAACGCCCAGTTGTCAGTTTATTCACACCTTTCCAGGAATAATAACAGAGGAACGGCACAATCCAGAATGATAAGAAAAGCGGATTAAGAATTGATATCTTATCAATTGACATACAACTGACATATCTGGAAACAAGACATGGCCTCCTTAAAGGGAACCTTTCACCACCTCTACCTACTTCACCTATTTAATAGGTGCCGCTCCCCTGATTCTGGGGCAGGTGGAATTTTTCTTCTAGCCCCCACTGTTCCTGAGCAATCCATGCTGTTAGATTTGGTGCTGAATATGTGAACTAGACTCCCTAATGTCAGGAGGGTGGTGATGACCAGGAGCAGGCAAGGGGCGTGATGCTGAGCTGTGATATGATTGGTCTCTTATTGGAGCTCTAAGTCACGCCCCCCTGCCTGCTTCTATCTAAGATCACCCACTTGCTATTAGGGAGTTTAGTTCACATATCAGCACTGAGAACTCAGGAATGGTGGGGGCTAGACGGAAAATTCCAACTGTCCCAGAGTCAGGAGAGCAGCGCCTATTACAGGATGAAAAGTTGACGGCGTGGTGATGGGGATACATTAATTATAAACACTGTTTTGTTCGTTTTTTAACGGAGCTCCAAACCCACTTTATAGAGTGAAAATACAAAAATCATGCCTAGGGGGCGCTCACTGCGTAGCCCACAGAAAAATGTGACCTGTATTTCTGAGACTGCCGTGGGTCGGGTCGTGATTAACCCCTGTTCAGTGAAGCTGATGAGCGCCCCCTAGCTCTCGATCAGCAAAAACAAAAATCTGACCTATACCAACAAGACTTCTATGGTATCTCTTGTCCCACCACCACGGGGAGATATTACACCATCTCTGGCTGGGGGGCAGCTTGATGCAGCAGAAATCTGCCCCGGTTTCTTACAAGGAAGACTCCGCCCCTTTTAAGTAATCCCCTCCACCACCAAGTCTGACAGGTCTACGCACACAGGATCCCGGGTGAATGATATTTTGGCTCCAACTCTGTCTGATTTGGTGAGCGTTGGTTTGTACGTGTCATCCTCACTGGTACCAGGCTTCCTGGGAAGAAATCAACACAATGGTAGAGGATCAGAGAAGCAATGGCGGCTGCACCTCTGTTCCACCTCCTGGCAATGGAGAACCTGTTATGTTTTCTGCCCATATCCTGTCAGGTGTCACAGCCGTCTGAGCTAATAGACTTTTTGCCAGAAATGGCGCCACTCCCATCCTTGGCTGTATCAAGTATTGCAGGTTTGCCACATTCTAGTGAGCTGCAGTACCTTATGTAGCCTATGACTGAGGGGGGGGCGCTGTTCTCCTTTTCTAATTTCAGACCACTCCATAGGCTAGCACATGAGGTGATACGATTGTCAGCTCTTTTAGGAAAGCTGGGTGGCAATGAAATGTCAATGGTAAAGTTAGATTGCACACATGCATCCCACAAAATGGACCAGTCACATTGGGATGTGGCGCCACCTGGTGCCAGTTACACTTTTGACACAAGTCGTTGGCTAATAGTTGATTACAGAATAGAGTATATATATATTACTATGAGTATTCCGCTATATGGGTAGAATTCCCCGATTACGGTGCCGACTGTCTCTACGTCTGATAATGGCCGCCCGCGCCACCCACTGTTATGACTTAACATTTGCTTTCTTGCCGTGTTTTACTTTCATAACACTCTGACTTCTTTGCATGTTCCTCTCTCTGCTGCATCCTGGCATCTCACAGCTATCACATAATCAGGTAATTCTGCCGTCCTGCTCCTCAGTCCACCTCTGTCTGTCCCAATCTTACCCATCATGGAGGAAGCTTGGGAAAGTCCAGCTGTCTCTTTTTGTCACATTTTGACTCTTGTTATTTCCGTTCCAGTTCTCTCTAAAAGCAGGAATTTATTTTTGTGCAAAAGTCAATCTGCTTCAGTGTGGCTTGGGGGATATAGTAGGCGCTAGCTGGATACTGAGGCAGCCATTTTGTGGATTGATCCTTAAAGGGATTGTGTCGCCAGATCACTGCATATCAAACCGGCCCACGGATAGATAGCTTAGGGTCTGCTGAATCCAACGCTGTTTTCCCCTTGTGAATCGGAGCCTCCGTTCCTGAGATATCGCTGTTTTTGTCTATATGCAAATGAGCTCTTGGAGTAATGGCGGCGCCCGCGAAAATCCAATAGTGTAGACTAAACAGCGATATCTCAGCCATGGATGGTCCGATTCACAAGGGGGAAACGGCGTTTGATTCAGGAGACCCTAAGCTATCTATCTGCAGGGCCGGTTGAAAATTGTTGACAGACCCCCTTTAAAGAGTCTGTCATGAATCAGGTGATCGTGGATGCTCCAAATATTAGAGATGATCTATCTGGTGCCAAGTATGAAAATGGTGGCCGCTTCCCGTTTTCCATTATACTTCTAGTAAAGGTAACTTAGACTTCAAGTAATGTGGTGACCATGTGTGATCAGGATGGTGCGATCCCTGGCACCAGATACAAAATGAATGAATGAATGAATCTTTTTAGGGGCGTCCAGGCCAATAATATCTATTGGTACCAGGTCCAGACCCACCGATCCATTGGCGCCAGATAGGTGATGGCTGCTTTTGTAAGCTTCTTTTCTATGGCCGACAGTCACAATGGCCCCTTGGTTTTCACCAGCTTGGAACAAATTTACCCTGGGCATTTGCCAAGGTTTGCCTGGCGCCACCATGATACCTAGTCCTATTCGGCACCAGGGTGATCATCCTTGTTACTGTGGATTATCCACGCTTCAATGAATCCGTTTTCATGACAGTCTCTTTCAGGGAAGTTTTTATGGGTTTTTGGCCTAAATATATTTTTTTGTACTTGGGATTATCGACCAATTCACGAAGTGGCTGCCGCTAGTGATGTCCGTCATATCAGCAGGGTGTAGGGTTGAGCATTCGGGATTGGGAGAGATCAGATCCCGATCGGCAATTGGGACTGGCTGGAAAATGATCGAAAATTGGATTTTGAAATCTCAAGATCGGCTCAACCCTACTGTATATATAATATACAACTGGGGTTGAGCGATCGGGGAAGATCAGATCCTGATCGGTGATCGTGGGATCCCTGGATCGGCTGGGAAATGATCTGAAATCGGATTTTAAAATCGATCCTGAAATCTCAAGATCGGCTCAACCCTAGCAGGGAGAGATCTGCCCGTGTTCTTGTAGACTGATCAGTCCTATCAGATGTCTTACGATTGGTTAGACGTTTCCAGTAGGTGGCGGTCATTTTTGCGACATGGTATATGTATGGTCGGCAAACCATACATTAGTCACACATGACGCAAATCTTTATGGTTTATACAAATGATATTGTATCTCGTGTGTCGTAATCCTGAAATATTCTGTTGGATTAGAGAAATATGAATTCTGCATTTTTGCTTTTTCTTTACATTTTTTTTTGTTTTTTTGGTTAAGGAGAGTTTATCCTTTTGCCCATTTTCAGATCTGTTTCGATTTTTCCTGAGAGTCTAGTCTATGGGACTGCACGAAAATCTATTTTTTAGAAAGTGGTTTTGGAACTTAAAAGAAAAAATTCCAAAAATAAACATCCAAATTCTGTAAATTGTTAATCTATTGTGACCCTTTACTACTACAGAAGTGTTTTTTAAGAAGTTTTTTTTGGTTTTGTATCTAGAATTTTTTTTCCTTTGTGTTATGTCATCCGTCTCCAGAGCCCATCGTTCGATGACATCACTGTTGCTACTCCAGCCTGTCCTATTGATGTGTCTGTAATTCACCACACTGGTTATTACTATTCCTAGTCGTTGTGTATCTTTCTGTATCCTGCATATGTTATCTCTTATATAATATGATCCAACTGACTTCCATGTCCACAAACCCCTAAAGAGAAGGGGGGGGGGGGGTCTTTCATTTCATTTATCTAGTCTTTTCTATAGTCCATTTTACCTAAAGTGTTCCCAGTAGAAAGATGATGTTGGGGAGGGGCTGTCCTTCTCCAACAGGAAGTAGAAAAATGATGTTGGGGAGGGGCTGTCCTTCTCCAACAGGAAGTAGAAAGAGGATGTTGGGGAGGGGCTGTCCTTCTCTAGCAGGAAGTAGAAAGATGATGTTGGGGAGGGGCTGTACTTCTCTAGCAGGAAGTAGAAAGATGATGTTGGGGAAGGGCTGTCCTCCAGCAGGAAGTAGAAAGATGATGTTGGGGAAGGGCTCTCCTTCTCCAGCAGGAAGTAAAAAGATGATGTTGGGAGGGGCTGTCCTTCTCTAGCAGGAAGTAGAAAGATGATGTTGGGGAGGGGCTGTCCTACATTATCAGGAAGTAGAAAGATGATGTTGGGAGGGGCTGTCCTACATTATCAGGAAGTAGAAAGATGATGTTGGGGAGGGGCTGTCCTACATTATCAGGAAGTAGAAAGATGATGTTGGGAGGGGCTGTCCTTCTGTAGCAGGAAGTAGAAAGATGATGTTGGGAGGGGCTGTCCTTCTGTAGCAGGAAGTAGAAAGATGATGTTGGGAGGGGCTGTCCTTCTGTAGCAGTAAGTAGAAAGATGATGTTGGGAGGGGCTGTCCTTCTCTAGCAGGAAGTAGAAAGATGATGTTGGGGAAGGGCTGCTCTTCCATCTGTGTAGTCTAACATAATTTTAAACCAAATTTTGTACAAAATCTGATAAGGAAATCCTAGTCCACAGTTACATAAACGTAGAGGCTTTACTAATACCGTTAGGTATTGAGTAAGCTGTCTGTGGTCATGGCATTGGGGATCACTCAAGACCTACAGATCTGGTGGTCACACACGTCGAACATATCTGGTTCCGGATCTCCCATCTGCTTGACCCTTCATCAGATCGGCCTAGAAATGTACGGTAGCGGTGACGAGCCCTATCCATTAGATTTTTGGAACATAACCATTTAATCGGTGCCTAGAAAATGTTGGAGAAGGCCTTCAGGACATAAGGATAGGGCAGGGCCTATGCATTTCTGTGAAGCCTGGGTGACTAGGTGACAACTCCTTTTTGATACTGTTTTCAATGTGAAGACTCCGCTAACGCAACAGCACGTTTCGTGACACTACCAGAAAGTTTTTTCAAAGCTTCAGGTATCTGTTCACACCTGTGTAACTTACATTTCCCAGTATAAGACGAGTTACACGTTATGGAAATTTGCTTCCACTTGCCCATTTCTATCCGTGTGGCATGTCACATGCAGACAGATGGAGTAGAATTTATTGCACCTGTCATGGGATAGGTTGGATTTTTTACCAGCTTTGACCAAAATCTGAGCATTACTATTGGTACCCGGGCGCTTCATTGTAGTTGTAGTAATATGACACGTTTCGGTGGCCCCATCATTGAGCAGTACTTTTCTCACAGAGATCACAGGTCCACTTCAAATTCAGGGTTTCTGGTAGGTCTCTATAAATTCTATTCTCAAGAAATGAATGCCACACTAACCTTTTCCTTGTCCGTTTTTGCTAAATGGTGGGTGTGAGAGTAGATTAACTATTTAAAGGGATTGTCCAGTTTATAAAACCAATTTTCATACAACCTATTGGTCAATTCTGAATAGAGGTGCATGGGATCTTCATGTCTTGGCCCGGAGGATCTGTCCTGTCCTGCATTACACGTTCATTGATATGAATGAACACTGTAATTCTCCTCCTCCCCTGTGGAGGCACTGCAGGGAAATTGAACACTTACTGCCAGGTGTTCCTATAGATTACAGCTGATCACTGGGGCTCTAGCAATGAGGCTATAGTTTATTGTTGAGGGTCCTTTTAACCAATTATGGATTGTGCAAGGCAGGGAATATTGTTGGTAAAGCCCAAAACTGCTTCTTGACCCACCACAATTGTCCTATGTGACGAGACCCAGAAAATTCTTTTTATCAACTTGAGTTCTGACCCACTCTTAACATGCAAGACATGGATGGGGGCCATGAAGGGAATGGCCCCTTGGTCAGGCCACATATCAATGGACCTTCCAAGAAATGGGTGGGATGATCAGAAGGCAAAGTTTAAGAATGAAGGCCAATCTTGGTTATTAAAGGTCAGTTGATCATGGAGGACCTTTACTTTTCTTAAGAGTTCTGGTCCTCCACCTACATGAGAACACACTGTACATTCCCATCTTACCCAATAAAGGTGCAGGAGATGCCTCCAATTAATAGCTTGGAGGACCACATGATGGTTACCTAAGTTAGTTTCTAGTGGGCACACATCTGTACAAGCTAATCTGGTCGGTTCGAAGAACATTTTGTTGGAGATCTCATGATAGAGTAGACAATGATGAACCTAAAATCTGTTCCAAACAGACCCAGTATCCAGGCAGCTCCATAGCCGAATGACTTTCTGGTCTACCTCCGTACCTTCTCTCTCTTCACCAGGTTATGAAGCCCTCTTCATGGTTGCTCTTTGGCATTGGTTACATCTACAGTGTTGTGCACTTGTATTTAGGACATAGTGGTCACTTTTTTCTATTTTAGGCTCATGCAGTAAATTCTTGGGCCTCCATTAGACCTTTCTCTCAGCCGTAGTGCCACCATGACGCCTGGTAGTGGAGGGTTGGTGGGACTATTTTATCTGAGGAGGTTCTTCATTTGGTGTAAGGCGTGACTGTTGAGGTAGTGGTGGATATACCTTATATCTTCTGAGATGGTCATGGTGGATATACCTTATATCTTCTGAGAGATGGCCATGGTGGATATACCTTATATCTTCTGAGAGATGGCCATGGTGGATATACCTTATATCTTCTGAGAGATGGCCATGGTGGATATACCTTATATCTTCTGAGAGATGGCCATGGTGGATATACTTTATATCTTGAGAGATAGCCATGGTGGATATACCTTATATCTTCTGAGAGATGGCCATGGTGGATATACTTTTATACCATTGATTGTCCAATTTCATGGTTCTCCAGTAGTCTTTACCAGGTTCCTCCAGCCCTAGCGTTATGCACGTCATCTCGATGACTCCACCGTCCCCTGGTTTCTCCGTTCCCCTTCACGACCTTTTGTTCCTTTCCCAATGTACTGCTGTAATTTTGCACCCCTCGTGCACTTGGCATGTTCAGTGATGATCTTACACCGATGCAGACAATCCAGTTGTGCGCTGTTCCCTATCGCCCCTGTGTCCTGTGCACCAGTTTTAACCCTTAACTGAAGGTCACGTGTTACTTTAACCTATGCATCCTTGTAATTGTTTGGTTCCCTTTGACCCAGGAACGGCTTTGCAGCTTGTCATGTAGTCTTTCCCCTTCCAGAGACTTTGGACCGTTTGGTGACTGCTCCTCCTCTGTTACAGGTGGCGGCTGGGGAGCATCAGAACCTATAACCCCGAGCAGATCATGCTGAGCGCCGCGGTGCGGAGGACGAGCCGGGACGTGCGGATCATGAAAGAGAAGCTCATATTCTCAGGTGATTTGTGGGGTTTTGCAGATTATATTTGTGTTCTGCGGTTTTTAAAACTGTCTCATGCAGAAGAAGCAGAACTCACAGGCTTTCTATATGGGGGGGGGGGGAGCAGAACTCACAGGCTTTCTATATGGGGGGGGGAGCAGGACTCACAGGCTTTCTATATGGGGGGGGGAGCAGGACTCACAGGCTTTCTCTATGAGTGGAGGGGAGCAGGACTCGCAGGCTTTCTCTATGAGTGGAGGGGAGCAGGACTCACAGGCTTTCTATATGGGGGGGGGGGGAGCAGGACTCACAGGCTTTCTATATGGTGGAGGGAGCAGGACTCACAGGCTTTCTATATGGGGGGGGGGAGCAGGACTCACAGGCTTTCTATATGGGGGGGGGGGGAGCAGGACTCACAGGCTTTCTATATGGGGGGGGGGGAGCAGGACTCACAGGCTTTCTATATGGTGGGGGGAGCAGGACTCACAGGCTTTCTCTATGAGTGGAGGGGAGCAGGACTCACAGGCTTTCTCTATGAGTGGAGGGGAGCAGGACTCACAGGCTTACTCTATGAGTGGAGGGGAGCAGGACTCACAGGCTTTCTCTATGAGTGGAGGGGAGCAGGACTCACAGGCTTTCTCTATGAGTGGGGGGAGCAGGACTCACAGGCTTTCTCTATGAGTGGAGGGGAGCAGGACTCACAGGCTTTCTCTATGAGTGGGGGGAGCAGGACTCACAGGCTTACTCTATGAGTGGAGGGGAGCAGGACTCACAGGCTTTCTCTATGAGTGGAGGGGAGCAGGACTCACAGGCTTTCTCTATGAGTGGGGGGAGCAGGACTCACAGGCTTTCTCTATGAGTGGAGGGGAGCAGGACTCACAGGCTTTCTCTATGAGTGGGGGGAGCAGGACTCACAGGCTTTCTCTATGGGGGGGGGGGGGGAGCAGGACTCACAGGCTTTCTCTATGAGTCCTGGCTGCAGTTATTTAGCTGCTCCCTAGTAGATTTTTGGACTGTGGCAATAACCTCCCGTCATCCTTCGCCCTCTCCAGACGTTCTGTCCCTTTCCTCATTCTTCTTCTTCTTCCTCCTCAGAGATTAATAACAGCATGGACACCCCCGAGGATTTGTCGCTGTGTTCCGAAAATCGCTACGCGGGTTTCTCCAACGACGTCATAACGCCAACTACAGACTCGAAAACCAGCAGCAGTCAGAAATTTGAGGAGACCTGACACAGCGAGCGTGGATACATTTTTCCAGTGGATTCCACAGAGCAGACCCCTCCCCCTCCTCCTCCCCCTCCCCGGTCACTTCTTTCCAAGACAGGGACGTTTTACGGGACTACTTTATGCCAGGATATTGTTTATTTTTGCAGATCGTTTTTTTTCTTAGTTTTGTTGTATAATCCGGACTGTGAGGTTGTAAATATGTAGAAAATAATTTGATTCCTTTTTTTTTTTCACCCTTTGTGTATTTTTGTGAATAGGACACAAGCGAGTTCTTGTGGAAATTGATGTTTTTGTTTTGTTTTATTTTTTTTTGCAATCTAAGCCGAGAGAACATTGAACACAGCCTGATGGAGTCCGTCCCGTTCTTACAATAATCTCGCCGATCAGTCTGATAAGTGTGTGGGGATAGCGTCTGCTCTTCTCATACTGCAGGCGGCCATTTTGTATCCATTCAACAGTGATGTCTGCTGTACAATACACTGCCTCTCCAGGCTGCACTGACTTGTCATAAGCCCCTCCCACTCAGACAGTATGAGAAGATCGTAGATGGCATTCAACTTCTAAAGGACCAAAAAAACAGGAGGCACAAGGAAGGGTTTCGGTTACATTCTGTACGCTGTCGGGGTGTCTTGGGGGGGGGGGGGAAGGAACGAGGATGGGCTGTGAAGTCTCCAATATGATCTCTGGGGTCACCAGATTTTGACTTTTTTGGGTTCCTTCTGATATCATTTCACAAGATAAAGATCAAGGCAGAATTTTAGTGCATCTGTGCTTTGACCCAGTTGAGTCTGATCGTTCCTTATACTCCAGTCACAGCTAAAGCTGCAATCAAGATTCAGTAAGGTGGTAACCAGAATTCTGGATGCAGCTTTGGAGGCGATGATGAGATTGGGGCATGAAATAACTGGATATCCACGTTCTGATGTCACATATAGCAGCGTGGTGACCTCATTCAGCCTCTGGCCATGTTCACATTGGTGCTGGTGGCTCTTGCAACCTCAAATCCTTCACGTATGACCGCTTTCAGTTTAAATACAATGGACATCTGATGGGACTCCATATGTAGCCACTATTATAGCGGTCTGCCTGTCTGTTGTTCTGATCCTCCAATGAACCAGGACAACGGACAGCTGATTCTAGTATGAACGTCATCACACCCGCCCTGTAGCATCCTCCTCCAAAAAGTCTTGCTTGCGTTTGTCTTCAATCTCTGACTCTCTCGTCGTTTGCTGGGACTTGTCGTGTTGTAACGGCTGACAATCCGTAATCTCTAGGCCACTGCACTACCGTCTCTTACCACTAGAGCAGTCAGAGAGGTGATTTTTGGTGGTGATGTCACATAACTCCGCCCACTTTGTGCTGCTGTGACATCACATGACCACTAAATGACAAAATAGAAGAAGCTATGGTGGGGCCAGGAGTTGGATTTCTGTCCTGGTTTATGGAGGAGGTCCGTGTAGTAATATCAGAGATGAATAAAGCTTATTGTAAAGGGCGCAGGTCGTGCGTGCTGCCATAATCTATTGTGATGTGGCCCCCAAGCTGTGTTACTCGGCTATCCATGATGGGGTGCACTAAACCTAAATGCAAGGAGCCCCTTCATAAACTGATGGCTGACACCTTGAGACCACACAGATCAGCGGCATATTTAACCAGGATGTAATGTTGCATACATCAGTCACATGGCCTATAGGTAGCTCAGTCCCATTCAAGTACACGGACTGAGCTGTAATACCAAATATAGCCACTGTACAATGGATGGCGCTGTCTTTGATGAGCACCACGAAGCTACTGTCCTTATCCAAATTTCGTGGTGGGGGTTGGGCCCTTGCCATCCCCTCTAAGACCTGAGGCTTTTACGTAGATGACTTAACGAGAAATAAATTCAAAAGTATTTTCATTTTTTAAGACTCTATAATAGTGCAATACCGTCACCTACCAGTGGGGGCACTGCAGCTCCTCCTGTACTGTATTACCCTCAGTTGTCTTCTCCATCTCTTCTGGAAGAAGAATAAGACACAAAGAAGTGCAATAAGATGAAATCCACCGCTACGAGGACGTCTCGAACCACAGACAACAAGATTTTATTTATTGGAGTTTTTAGTTTGTGATTTTTTTTTTTTTTTTTTTTAATCTTTATCCTTTTCTACACTGGAAAGTTGTACTGAGAAGAAAAGGGTTAAACAGAGGGCGGCGGCCGACACCGTGACCTCAAGCGACCCCGCACCTTTCTACAATCGTCCTTAGACAAGTGTTTGTTCCGGAGTCTTCTGTGATCAGGGGACGGGTTATTGTATTTTGTTCAAGAATAAATGAATTTCATATGGTTTCCTACCAGTCCTTGGTCTTCCTTGTGGTCCTTCCGATTTCGGCGATCCTCCGATAGATACACCCAGCATCCATAATATTAAAACCACCTGCCCCCCGAGCTCTGACCCATTGAGGCCACGGCTCCACGAGCTTGCTTCAGTTGTCCTGTGGTATCTGGGACTGAGACGTCTTCAGCAGATTCTGTAAGTCCTGTATGTGGTCCAGCATGGCCGCCATGGATCACCTGTGCCATGGATAAGCAAGTCGGTCGATTGGATTGAGAGTTCAAAGCCAAACCATCACCTTGATCTTACTGATATCCTCAGATCATTCTAGACAGGGGTATTATCCTGCTGATATAGGTCACTGCTATGAAGGCGGGGTACTAGTCCTGTACAAGACATAAGATCCCGAGCAAAACATTGTCCGGACCATTGACGCCATCTCTTCCCCTGGTAAGGGACACCAATGTATCGGGCCGACCACGTAATCCATCAGACCAGGCGCTGCCTTCTACCAGTCTCCAGGTCTGATGCTCATAAGTCCATAGTCGGCACGTTTGGCAGTGGCCATGGGGTCAGCATAGGCCCTTATTTATGTCCTGTAACCCATTCCCACACCTTGACATAACTACACCTAGGTTTCGGAGTAGTTAAAGGGATCCTATCATTGGATACCCTTTTTTTCTAATATGTAGGAATAGCCTTAAGAGGCTATTCTTCTCCTACCTTTACATGTCTTCTTCGCACCGCCGTTCAGTAGAAATCTGGGTTTTCTTCAGTATGTAAATGAGTTCTCTTGCAGCACTGGGGGCGGTCCTCAGCACTCAAATAGCACTAGGGGCGTCCCCAATGCTGTGAGAGAATTCTCCAGCGCCGCCTCCATCTTCTTCTGGAACGTTTCTCTCTCCCTGTGTCTTCTTCCGTCCTGGGTTTCAACCTACTAGGCCTCGGGCAGAGCCAACTGCGCATGCCCATGGCTACAAGAAAATGGCTGCTTACACCAGCTTATTGTGTAAGCGTCCACAAAAAAATGGCCGCTTACTGTTTAAACGGCCATTTTCTTGTAGCCACGGGCATGCGCAGTTGGCTCTGCCCGAGGCCTAGTAGATTGAAACCCGGGACGGAAGAAGACACAAGGAGAGTGCGTTCCAGAAGAAGATAGAGGCAGCGCTGGAGATTTCTCTCACACCATTGGGGACGCCCCCAGTGCTGTGAGAGAACTCATTTACATACCGAAGAAAACCCAGATTTCTACAGAACGTCGGTGCGGAGAAGACATCTAAAGGAAGGAGAAGAATAGACTTTCTTAAGGCTATTCCAACGTGTTAGTGAGAAAAAAAGGGATTCCATTGATAGGATCCCTTTAAGGTATCGGTTAAGATTACCTAGTTAAAGAGAACATTTCTGGTTGAGAGGTCTCATCGGACTCCTTTCTGGTGCTCTCTGCGCCTGCGCGGTTCTCAGGTGAAGCTGACCCTGGCTTCACTGCACATGTGCTGGGGGTTTGGTGCTTGTGCACTGAGGCTCAATGACCTGCTCTGATGCAAGGACCACAGTGGCAGGGGGGGCTAAAGCTTTTTTGTTTTTATTGTGGGCACGTATAACAGGGTGATTTTGGACACTAAAACTGTAGTCCATAAGGACCTGTGGGTGGTTTCTAGGGTTTCCTTGTCCCAAATTGCCCTGAGAGGTTCCCTTTAAGTCAGGAAGCTGTGCCAGTATGATCACCGCAGGACTATGGTGCCGACACAACCAGGCTTATTCACACGACTGTAAAAACGGACCAGTAATGACTGCACCATCTAAGGCAGGGGTACTAATGGTTGTCACAGAGGCCGAGGACCTCCAGACCAGCCATGGCTGCATACCCGTAAGGCCATACCATGCGTATACCAAGGTCAGAAGGGTTATTATGTCTCTTTAGGGAGACTTTTACCTCTTTGAGGCCGCATTTCGATGTACAAGGTCCCATCAAGCAAACAGGTCCTGCTAAGAATTATGGGAAACGAATATGCAAATAAATTCATCATGATGGAAAAAGTGAAACTTACTCTATCGCCGCCTTTTGGACGGTAGCTCCCTATAGATCAATGCCGGGTTTTTCAGAAACCTAGTGACAGGATCTGGGATTACCGCTGAACCAGAAGCAATATATATCAGTCAATCACATTGTGACGCCCCCTAGAGGGACAAAAAAAAAAAATACAGCTATCATGCAATTTGTCTTGACAAAACCAAACCATTGTACAGTTAGGCCAAGTTGTGAGTCTCTGAAGGTTTCGTGGGTTTAGTAAGGTTACACGGCGGTTTTAGTCGCACGACCAAAGTTTACCGAGTTGGCTAGCGACTTTTTCCCTCATGGAGTCACATTGCGACCGAGTCACAGCTATTATCATGTATGCGTCCCATGTATTTTCATATGCAGTATTTTTTATAATAAGACTAAAGATAAAATAACATACTCTTATCTAAATATCTGCAAAATAAAGCGCCATTGTGAACACAACCAGCTAAAATCCCTCAAATTCCCTATCAAAATTCATCATTTTGTAACCCGTGCCAGTAATCAAAATGGCGACGGTGTAACCTGAAGTTTCTACGTCATTTCCTGTCCCGGCTTCCCATCTCACAACGTCAAGACTAATAAACCCCGCCCCCTATCGTTGATTGGCTAACGCTTTGGGCCGTCCTACGACATTACCATATAAGGAATGAGCTTTGGGGTTTAACATGGTATCTTAATGTATGGACTCCGATGTCCTCGGTTCAAGAAGAAGGCGGCCATGTTGGATGTGGAACCGTAAAAGGAAAATAAAACCATTTTACTGGCGCAATAGAGCAGACTTCCCCCTACACTGCGATAGCTGAACGATATTTCACTTTTGAGTCCGATAGGAACACAGCGATAGTGAGACGGGCGCCATTTTTCTGTAGCCGGAGAGGACAGCGGGAGCTGTCATGTGATTAGAATTCCCAGAAAGCTGTGCGGTCCTCAATGCCTTCCAATGGCTGGGAGATGCCTATAGGAGCGGCTGTAGCCCGGCGGTCTCATGACTGAGGTGACATTTCCTATTGTTATTACCATCGGCCTCACCTACCAGCACTAGAGCGGCCGTGGAGGTGTTGCCCAACCAATCAGAGCGCTGCTTTCATTTTGTGCCGGTTGAGACCTGGTTCCTATGGACAACGCCTCCTTATAATTCCCAGCCTTGGATTGATGGGATGTATTCTGATTATGGGATGGATTTTACTTACAAATCAATATGGCGGCTGTCGTCATTCTATCATTGGCTCCTGGAGGTTCTCGGAACCGTCCATGTTGCGTCCATGTCTTGTTATGACCAGCCCTGGACAGCAGGCTCCGGCTTCCTGATAAATCAGACGCACGCCATATTGGAAACCTGCGCCAGTCTGGAGTTACTATAGGTTTCCTATATAAGTCACCCCAGAAAGCAGGCGTGTTATAAGAGATGTGTCAGGCCGAGGCGCGGACATTCACCCATATTAGGGGGGGAGGCGCGGGTCAGGCAGGCGGCGAACAGTAGGCACGAGAACGGGCGCCAAACGTCCACCTCAATATCTTCCCTCTATTCCAGTTTTTCTAGTATAGAAAGAAAATTGTGTTTTCATACATTCTCTTCTTCATCCTCTTCTCGTTCCTCTTAGGGTTTGTTCAGACTGAGGTTTTTTTTTTTGCAGGCTGAATTTCTCTTTGAAAAACCATTGAAATCAATGGGAGGTGGAAAAACTGCGTCCAAAGCCGCCAGCATTACTATAAGTTGAAGTTTGCAGGCTGATACAGTGTGCGGAGCGAAAAGAAGGCGACAAAAATGTGTCATGTAGAAAAAAAATGTTTCCCAATTCCTGAAGCAGATATCTTCAGCCTGCAAAAAAACCGTGTGTGAACAAACCCTTATTCTACTTCATTGTTTTCAACATCTCCTCCTTGTCCACCTTCCTCTTCTTATTTTTCATTGTCTTTCTCTTCTCGCTCATTGTTATTTTTGTCTTCTGGTTTCTTATCTTCCTCCTTGTCTTTGTTCGGTGCTTTGTGCTGCTTGTCTTCCTCCTCCTCTTGTTCATAGGTTCCTTCTTCTCTTCCTATTCATGGTCTCCTTTTCTTTGTTCATTCTCCTCTTCTCCTTTCTACTCTTCTAGTTCATTGCTATCATCTCTTCCTTCTCCTCCTCTTGGTCATTGTCTCCCTCTTCTTTTATCTGCTTATTTTTTACCTCTTTGTTATCCTTTCTTCTACAGTCTCTTCTTCTTGTCAGTTTTCTTTGGCCCCATTCACACGAGGCCGCGTATTTTGGTCCTGATTTTGACACGTCAGAATAGGACCAAAATGTGACAGTCGCGGCTTCCCGTTCTGGAGAAGGCCCAAATGAATGGGCCTAGTCTGGAGGGTGCTGTCGCAAGGCAGACATCAGGGCAGAATTAGCCACAGAATCCGCCTGAAGAAATGGCAGCTCGCTATTTTTTTCCATGACCGGGAACATACCGCTCACAGAAAAAAGGAAGCTAACGGTCTGCATAGACTTCTATTGTGAGGGGGGTGGAGTCTGACATGGATTCAGCGGGCCAAATCGCCCCCTCTTGCCCTGTGTGTGGTGTAAGGTTTTTGCAGTGCAGTTTCCTATGCAGCTCAAAAACAAACACTATGATAGAGATAACACACAAAACTGCGTTCAGGTTTCCATTTGGGAAGTACTTGGGGACCCTCCAAATGGAAACCTGTACTCATTAAAAAGCAGTTACCTGGGAAAGACGCAGACTCTATAGACTGTAATGTCCGTTTGGTTTCCACTCGGTTTCTGCATGAAACATGCGGAGAGAAAAGTCCTGCAAGTAGGAAATGAAATGGACCTCACTATAGTCTGTGGGGTCCGTGGGTTTTCTTAGGTAACTGCTTTTTTATGCGTATAGGTTTCCATTCAGAGGGTCCCCAAACGGAAACCCAAACGCAGATTTGTTTTTACTTTTTGTTCATTGTCCTCCTCTTGTTTATTGTCTTCCTCTTACCCTGCTTCTTCGTTGTCTTCCTTTTTCTTATTCTTCCTATTATGTGTTTCTCTCATTCTCCTTGCCCATTGGCTTCTTATTTTTATGATCTCCCTTCTTCTCTTCTTGTTTATTGTCTTCTTCTTATTTTTCCTTTTTATTATCCTTGTCCTGTTTCTTCGTTGTCCCCTCCTCTTTACTTCTTGCCCCTCTTCTTGTTCAATGTTTTGCTCTTCTTCTTCTTCTTCCTTACTGCCTTTCTTCTTTTCTTGTTTATTGCTTCCTACTTCTTTTTCATCATCTTCCTTTTCTTATTGTCTTCCTTCTATTCTCCTTGTCCCATTGTCTTTCTCCTGTTCTCTCTGTTCATTGTTTTCTTCTTATTCTGTTTATGGTCTCCCTCTTCTTGCTTACTGCCTTCCTCTTCTTCATTGTCTTCATTTTCTCATTGTTCATTGGTTTCTTGTTTATGTTTTTTTTTCTTGTTCATAGTCTTCTTTTTCCTAATTCTCTTCTTTTGGTCTTCCTTCTATTTTACTTGTTCATTGTCTTCCTGCTATTTTTCTTATTTATGGTCTTCCTCTTCTTTACTGTCTTCTTCCTCTTCTTGTTCATTGTCTTCCTCTTCTTCTTGTTTGTTATGTTCCTGCACTGCTTGTTTATTGTCTTCCTCCTTTTCTCATTTTTTATTTATCGTATTTCTTCTCTTCATTATTTTTTTCCCACTTCTCTTCTTGATCTTCTCCTTTTATGTTCATTATCTTCCTGTTTCTTCCTTCCTACTCCTCTTACTTATGGTCTTCTTTCTGCCCCGCTTCTTGTTCACTGTTTTCCTCCTATTATTTGTTTTCCTCTTCTTTTTCTTCTCCGTTTCTTGTTCCTTGTCTCCTTTTTTTCTTTCTCTTCTTCTAGTCTATAGTAAAAAAAATCTCGGAGCAGAGTCTTATCCAAGTGTTCTTCAGACAATATTTCCTTGATGTGGCCATGCATAGTGATATTTTTCGGTATTTGCTCCTGAGTCAGCCATGTTATAATTTACTGTTCTCTTCATTTATGTTATTGCAGTTCTGGGATCACCACTTTTTTGATGGTCGGTGTCCATCACAGGATCCTGAGCCTTCTCCATGACCGATTCGCTGAGGATGAAGACGGGCAATGATGAGATGACCAAGAGGATATTAAATGTCACCCTGGAGATCATCTACCTGCTGACCGGAGAGGTGAGGAACTCTGTGAGTTTAGGTCACATTGACATGATTTTGGGGAGCCCTCGGTGCATTTTTCTTGTCGTTTCCTTATCTCCATCTTAGTTTCTCATTCATTAGGATTATGGACCAGTGAAGAAGTCCATCCAGCCTTTGACAGCCAGCAGCGCCCCCTGTGTTTTAGGAGGACGGATCAAGACTCTGAACCCCACAGTGTTGCCTTCACCTCACTCACTGCCACAGGAGAGACCCCAAGAGAAGAAGATCCTGGACCTGACCAACAAGATCATACAGCTGCTGACCGGAGAGGTGAGGACGGTGGGTCATTATACACAGGGGTTGTGCGTCTAAAGAGTGACGAGCGACTCGTTGTGTTGTCAGGTTCCTTTACGGTGTCGGGACATCTCTGTTTATCTGACTGTGGAGGAGTGGGAGTATATAGAAAGACACAAGGATCTGTACAAGGACGCCATGATGGAGACTCAGCTGCCTGTCCCAACACTGGGTATAAAATATAATTAAAATACACGTCTTCTGGTAAATATGGTATATATTGTAGTCAGTCACTGTCTGTGTCCACCGCAGCTGGGTCCAGTAAGAGAAACCGAACCAAGAGACTTCCCCGACCAGAAGATCCACAAGAATCTACAGAAGAAAGTGAAAGCGTCCTTCAAGATGATCAGGTAGGTGGAGATAAGAAGTGTCTCTATATGTCCTGTGGGTATCTTAAAGGAGTATTCTGCTCACAAGCAGTTTTCATTGCCTATTGGTGAGGGTCCAACCGCTGGAGGACCTTAAAGTTTAAGTGAAGTCTTTGGTCAATATTAAAGATATATACATTTTCACTGGACATCGGAGGCTATATTCCTAAAGGAACACTCCAGGCAAATATAATACACATTGTTATGTCTACCGCAGGACCTGAGGGGAGGAGCCTGACCTAAACATTCAGAGACTGCCAAAAACATTAGCCATGCTACCCCTTAGGCCGCGCACTAGGCATTGGTGAAAGACCTGGCTGTTGGACAAACCCTTTAATTACATCTAAAACTTCTAAATGGTCATAAACAATGAAGCCTCGTGTACCAAAACCCTGACTGGACCTAAAAAGAATGGGAATAGGTTTGTGATAACATGTACTATAGTCTGTATCACTGCTCTGTTTAGGCCGGAAGCTTAAAAATTATCAAAGTTGAGGTTATGGAGACGGATGAGGAAGAAAAGCACAAGGAGGAGAAACCTACACCTATAAGCCCAGGTGAGCCCTAAATCTGTACGATCTCTATAGGCCTACTATTAGGGTAACCTGTATACATATCACTATCACACCAGGCATGTATATCCAAAGTAATGTATACAGTCACTGTTTGTTTTTTACAGACAGGTCACGTAAGAGAAAAACAACAGAGAGACGTCCCAGAGCGGGCGCGCAGGAACCTACAGAGGAGAGTAACAGCGTCCAACTGGATCCTCAGGTAGATGGGGATCAGGAGGAATCCACCAGATCTGTGGACCAGTTATTATATCGAGTATCTAAATATCTAACACTACTAAACGGTTACAGTCCATGACGATCCCGTGTATCACGATATTGTCTTCTTTCTAGGATGGAAGCTTAAAAATTATCAAAGTTGAACTTGTGGAGACGGAAGTATGGAGGGATGAGCCGTGTACTCAGGAGACCCCTACAGATATCAGCCCAGGTGAGTGATGTCCATTAGGATGGGCGCAGATCAGAAAATAGGGCGGTCAGATACAAGCAGATGGTTAGGGCTGGCGGCAAGATTCATAGGTCAGGTTCAAGTAGGTGGTCAGGGCAGTTGGCAAGGTTTAACGGGATTCTACCATTGAAATCAATTTTTTCTTGTTGACTTGTAGGAATAGCCTTAAGTAATGTTATTCTCCTCCTACCTTTAGATGTCTTCTCCGCGCCACTGTTCGGTAGAAATCCCGATTTTCTTCGGTATGCAAATGAGTTCTCTCGCAGCACTGGGGGCGTCCCCAATGCTGCGAGAGAACTCTCCAGCGCCGCCTCCATCTTCTTCAGGAACGGCCTCTTCACATACCTTAAAGGGATCCTATCAATGGATACCCTTTTTTTCTAACGTCGGAATAGCCTTAAGAAAGGCTATTCTTCTCCTACCTTTAGCTGTCTTCTCCGCACCGTCGTTCTGTAGAAATCTGGGTTTTCTTCAGTATGTAAATGGTTCTCTCGCAGCACTGGGGGCGTCCCCAATGGTGTGAGAGAAATCTCCAGCGCTGCCTCCATCTTCTTCTGGAACGCACTCTCCTTGTGTCTTCTTCCAGCGCTGGCAGTCAAACTTCTAGGCCTCGGGCAGAGCCAACTGCGCATGCCTGCGGCCACAAGAAAAATGGCCGCTTACACAGTATGTAGGTGGCCATTTTCTTGTGGCCTGTGGGAATGCGCAGTCAGCTCTGCCCAAGGCCTAGTCGTTTGACCGCCAGCGCTGGAAGAAGACGTGTGAAGAGGACACTGCTGAAGAAGATGTAGGCGGCGCTGTAGAGTTCTCTCGCAGCATGGGTCAGGTCAAGTAACGGGCACACCTAAAGTGAGCCCAGCAAGTTGGAACCTTGTAGCTCAAGTGCAGGGCATGGGACCAAGCAGACGTACATAGACTATGGCCAGCAGGGATTGTACGGGACACAAATGCATGCACTGGCCCTTTATGGGACCAAGAGAGACAGTGCAGGCACTCTAAGGGTCAGTTCACACGTGAAAACCGCCTAGCTTATTTGTGCGAGGTAAAAAACCTCGGGGAGTTTTTTTGACGCTGTTTTTTGCATTCCACGCGGTTTTTGATGAGGTTTTTGACGCGGTTTTCGCTAGCGGTTTTCGCTAGGTTTTTTTTTCCTATATGTGCTATAGAAACTGCAGGCGAAAACCGCGCGGTTTTTTGCAAAAAACCGCGCGGTTTTCGCCTCCCATTCACTTCTATGCAATTCTTCAGGCGTTTTCCGCCTGAAGAAAGGTCATGTCGCTTCTTCAGGCGGAAAACGCTAGGAGGAAAAAAAAAGCTAGTGGTTTACATAGACCACCATGTTAAAGGAGAGGTTTTTGAAGCGAATTCCGCTGTCAAAAACCTCCCTTTTGCCCACGTGTGAACTAGCCCTAAGAGCAACAGGGTGAAGGCAGGAGCGTCATTCCTTAGGATTTTGCCACCTCCAAGGCACACACATCACAGAATCACTTACCGTTGTCACTCTCCGTCTTGCAGGTCCAGCGTCGTCCACTTTGGATAACTTATTTTCCTGCACCGAATGTGGTAAATCTTTTACCCATAAATCAAAGCTCAGCAGACACAAAAGGACTCACACGGGTGAAACGCCATTTTCATGCCCTGACTGTGGAAAATGCTTTAAACATAAAACCTCTCTCGTCGACCACCAGCGAATCCACACCGGAGAGAAGCCGTTCTCCTGTTCATACTGCGGTCAGAAATTTGCCCATAGGTCCATCGTCATCGACCACGAGAGGACTCACACGGGCTTCAAGCCCTTCTCTTGTTCCTTTTGCGGCCAGAGCTTCACCATGAGATCCACCTACGTTAACCACTTGAGGATCCACACGGGGGAGAAGCCATTTTCTTGCTCCGATTGCGGTAAATGCTTTACGCAGAAATCCGCACTCGACAAACATCGCTTCCTACACACCGGCGAAAGGCCGTTCTCGTGCACCGAGTGCGGGAAGAGCTTTTCGAGAAGATCGCTTCTTGTAGAACATGAGAGGACTCACACGGGGGAGAGGCCGTTTTCATGTTCTGAATGCGGCAAATCCTTCGCTCATAAATCAACCCTTTCGGCACATAAGATAAGTCACTCGGGGCTGAAGATGTTCTCGTGTTCTCAATGCAACAAATCCTTCACTACCAAGAAAGGGCTTGTGAGACATTGGCAAATCCATGCGGGACATAAGTAATGCTCCTGAACCCGAGGTCCCATCCAAGATGGTGCTTGTGGTTGTATCCAGGAAGCAGTTTAGGTCCATCACAACGCTTATGTCTTCAAGGAAGATCTAAGGTGGCTTCACCATCCTGCAGCAGAGACTCTCTTACTTCGGAAGATCTCCACTATGGTTCAAACCAAGATGGAGTCCTTGCACTGCACAGACATTGCAGAAGTAGTAAGAGTCTGATAACCAAGACTCCCACAGATCAGTTGCTTGAAGAGGCCTGGTGAGCACTACAGCATCTTCATTGAATACTAAGCACAGCGCCACACCTATCATAGTGGTTGTGTTTAAAATTGCAGCTCAGATCCATTCACTGCTGCCCCTGTACCATGTGACTAATGAATGGGATGTCATCGGCACAGGGAAGAGCTGCATCCTCTCCAAACAGCTGATCCCTAGGGGTCCAGGATTTGGACCACCACTGATCACATATTAATGACCTATCCTAGGGATAAAGCTTCAATATATAAGTCCTGTAACACCCCTTTAAGACTTCAGTGTCCGTGTAATGGCTTGTATTCCAGACTTCCAGGTAGTAGCTGTCAGCCATCTTGGATTTTGTTGGGCTGTATTGTCCAGACCGTCCCCCTGTAAGATCTCCCTGGCAGTCAGTCAGTCAGTCTCAGTCCAAAAACCCTCCTACTGCCACAACACTCGCATCGTACAGACAGACTTGACTGAGTCCTAGGGTGTGTAATATAATCTCATGTCCCCATCCAAAAGTTGGAGGTGTCTGCAGACTAAATAAAGAGTGTAGGTAATTCTGGTACATTGTCCGTAGTGTCACGTGGGATGATTTGCCGCCTCCATATAGATGAGGACACTATGGCGCAGGACATGAGCTGAAGGTGCGGACAGTCCCCGGAACACAGATTTAGTAGACAGGGGCACATTAAGGAAAAGGCGACATGTTTCAGCCTTCACACCAGGCTGGGGCCAAGTGAGGAGGGGGTAGGGCCGCCATGGCCTGACACATTTAAAGGGACACTCCAGTATTTTTTTCCTCATTGTATTGTCTGAAGGACCACCCCCTAATAGTAATAGTTGTCTACTGGGTTATCAATCCCCTCTATGGCAGTTCCGGTATGGTGGGATGATATTGTGGCGCACATTTAGTACAGGACCCTTTCATCTTGCCAAACGTGCGCCACAACATCCATTCTGCACCACATTGTGTGACTGTAAGCGTGGCGGGGACGCCTCAGGCGACAGATTTATTATAACTCATATCATACGACTTCTCAGGTGTGTTATACAGGATGTCTATGTAGATCTCCATTGTGGGGAAGGGACGTCCGACTGATTTATGAAGACACCAGAGAAGTGATCCTCACCGATCCCCCAGATCTCCTGGTTTCCCTGCTGGTCTCTCCTTTCTGTTCCCTTTCCCACCTGTTATACCTCAGAGTTACTTGTTTGTCCTATTCCAGCTGGCTGGCGCTGCCTCATTGCATTGGGTTGCAGTCACCCAGCATGGGTATATAACAACTCCCCCCCCCCCCCCCCCCCATGGCAGGATGATGCCTAAGTATACAGATTATGCCCTGTAGAGTACTGGACACTACAACACTCTGCTACACCAACCATAAGCAGCTCAGTGACTCCTTTACAATCAGTGTGAACATTACACTAGGCCTCAGCAGTGCTGCACCATCTGTCGTCAGCCATCAATCCTTCCCTGTAATGATAATAAAATGACTGCCTGTGCCCTGTTTACTATGAGACGACTCTTCTGACCTCGCACCAGTCTAAACAGCAAAGCTGAAAACTGAACATTGGCGCAGGGGGTGACGGTGACCGCTTCAGCGTTTCCTATATAGGTTTATGGTGACAGCAATTTTTTTGTTATTTTCTGCTGCTGACATAAAATATTCTGCAGCAGGGAGAGAGAACACAAACTTATTGCATATGTTGTCATGTTTGGATTTGAGGACCCCAGTGCTGCAACCGTAACCAGTGAGCCACTGTGCTGCCAATAATGGATCCAGGAGAGCCCAACACGTCTGCTGCAACCCATCAATGGCCTCAGCGGTTGGGTCAGGGCCGTTTTAACACATTGGTGAGCCCTGTGCAAAGGTTTCATACCTGACCTGTACAAATTCTAATGGCCCCCATATATTATAACGCCCCTTAGTGGCTAATGTTTCCCTAGTTGGCCCCATAATGTCATGTTACAGGTTTCCCACACATTATCATGTCCCCCACCCCTCTGGTTGCCCCCACAATGCCATGTAGCCCTCATGTCATGTCCCCCTCAGGTTGCCCCCACAGTATCATGTCCCCCACCCCTCAGATCTCCTCCATTCACTCCTCTCTGGTCCCGGAGTCTTCAAGGAGCAACAAGCGCGATGTAAGTGACATCACTACACCGCTCCTCCTCCCAGGACACCAGGAGCACAGACAGTGGCTGGGTGGTGAAGAAGGGAGTGGATGACTCCCTACTTCATTACTGCCTGCAGCTCATTGGTCTCCTCCGGACGCTAATGAGTTGGGGCAGCGCGCACCCTATAGCCTGGACAGTGGGACAGAAAATGAAGGACTGTCCTGCTGTGCTAAGGGGGCCCCCGCTACCATAGGGCCCGGATATCTGAGACAGCTGGATAACTGCTCTTTCTCATTTTTGTACACCTCCTGCAGTTTTGACATAGGTAGTCGGGTGCCTGGGTGTCAGAGAAGGTATAAGCGGCTCACAAGGGCTTCTGTCTTCTAGGCTACAAGGCCTCCATTACAAACAGCGATCACCTGATCTAGGATACAGGAGGGGGTAGATAATGACAATGCAACGTGCACGTGCGGGGTCCATGCTAGAATGGGACAGACAGGACATGTATGACATCTGCGTGCTGCCGTGTCCAGGCCGTAAACTTCTGCTGCCCAGTTTGTATATAGAGCGGATTCCCAGGGGACGTCACATGGACAGGACTGCAGCCATGATTGGTGTTGGAAGTTTCTGTTCTTCATGGGGAACCGATCTACTTAAAAAAGCGGTTACCCACAGAACCAATAGCCTATAATGGGGTCCTGCCCGGAATGGGGGACAGAATCCCCAAATGCAGATGTGGATCCAACCCTCGTGGTTTATATGGCCGTGCAGCGGCTCCCGTCATCCGCCACCGTATATACCGTATCCGCCACCGCTTCTCCGAATAGACCAATGGCCACGTCAGCTGCCGCCTCATTTATCGCTATAGGACTACATAGATATCTCTACAGCGCCACTTTGGTCAGTGAGTTGTCAGTGGTATTGCAGCTCACCGCTCCGTCACCTCAATTGAACTGAGCTGCAATACCATAGACAAGCTGTGGGCAGAGGAGGCGCTGTAAGAGCAGCCATATGAGTCTAAGGTTGGATGAAGACGCCGGTCCGTCAGGTCCAGCCTGAGGAAGACAAAAATCTCCATTGGATACCAGTTACCCCATGTCAGGGGAAAAAAAATCCCTCGAGAGTCCAAATCCGTCAATCACGTCACAAGAGGACTGTCCGGGCCCCTATAAGAGCTGCAGCCATGGCTATGAGGCCCAGCAGCCGCCGCTACCGCCCCCTAGAGCCCCCTCACCACACTGCCGCCTCCACAACGTGTCTGAGTTTACATTTCTGCCTCCAAACAAAGCAGCCGCCCCCGGATTGGCTGAAAGCCGTCACGTGCTCTCCGTGCCCCACGTGACCTCACTCTCATCCTTCCGATCGGGAGCGGCCGCGACGGTGAAGGGATACAGCGGCGGCCATTTTGTTGTAGTCCGCCGAGATAAACGTCCTCGTTCATTGTAACGGATGAATTATACAAGCTCGTCCTTCGCACGTCGATTCCATAGCGACATTTCATTCCTTAACGCCGATTGATTTGCCTGCAGTTACAGTAAAAGCCTACGGGTGAGGAGACCGGCGCCATTTTCCTGTAGCCTGACATATTGTTTGTACTGTAATGGTGAGGTGAGAGCGACAATCACGTGACTGCAGCTCCCAGATACCTTTGCGGTACCAAATGTGTCTCGTTTGATACTTGGAGGTGCTGCCCTGAGCTGAAGCTTCCTGTGGTAATGGATCTGCTCCTCCTAGAACTACTACAACCTCCAGCCTCCGCATTCACTACCATTGCACTGCTTTCCCATATGACTGCGATTTTATCCACGTTTATTTGCCGTTTGTTTTCTATTATTGCAGATTCGCCGCCGTCGTCGTCGCCGCCGCCGTGTCCTTTCATGATCGGTGACCACCACAAGAAGCTCGCCATGACCGATCAGCTGAGGATGAAGATGGACGATGGCGATGAGACGACCCAGAGGATACTGGACGTCACCCTGGAGATCATCTACCTGCTGACCGAGGAGGTGAGGCGATCTTGACTTTTCCGGATCGATTTTGAAATCCGATTTCCGATCATTTTTCATTCGAACCCGATCTCGATCCCAATGCAAGTAAGTCAATGGGATTTTTTTACGTCACGTCTCCCCGCCCTGTGCCCGCCCACACTCTCCTAAGTCACAAGCCCCGCCTTCTTCTTAGCTCTTTAACACTAACCTGGGAGGCGGGGGCAGCGAGGCGAAGAAGAACATGAACACCGGGCACCGGACCAGACATCTCTGCAGGTAAGTAGCTACTAGAGATGTTAGCTAGTCTCCCATTAGAATGAATGGAGGCAGCCGGCGCGCAGGGGGTTAAGGCTGTGTGCCGGCTGCTTCCATTCATTCCTATGGAACCGCAGCGGAGCCTTCACACTGAGTATACACTCTGCTCAGAATGAACGGAGCGTATACTCAGTGTGAAGGCTAACATTGTTAGCTTTTCCCACAATACTTGGCCAGTAGCAAAGCATTGTGGGAAATAATCACCGATCTCGATCCCACCTAAAATAATCGTGTTCGGAATTCCGATCGCGATCGTGAAATTTTCTCGATTGCTGATCGGAATTTGATCTTTTCCGAACAAGATCGCTCAACCCTAGTCACGTGACATCATAGATATGATCTGGCTTCTGGGAAATCTGATCACGTGATGTCACTCATTGCTATTAATACTACATTATACATTATGTAATCCCGGGATCCCGCACAGATCAGCTGATCCGATGGGGAGCGCGTGCAGGCTCTCGTATTTAAAGGGATTCTATCATTAAAATGCATATTTTCTGGGTATCACGTCGGAATAGCCTTAAGAAAGTCTATTCTTCTCCTACCTTTAGATGTCTTCTCCGCGCCGCCGTTCGGTAGAAATCTCGGTTTTCGTCGGTATGCAAATGAGTTCTCTCGCAGCACTGGGGGCGGGCCTTAGCGCTGAAACAGAACAGGGTGCATCCCCAATGCTGCGAGAGAACTCTCCAGTGCCACCTCCATCTTCCTTTGGCCTCTCTTCGCGCAACTGCACATGCTCACCGGCGACAAGAAAATGGCCGCTTACAATACTGTGTACTGTGTAAGCGGCCATTTTCTTGTGGCCAGCGGGCATTCGCTGTTGGCTTTGCCCAAGGCCTAGAAGTTTGACCCCCAGCGCCGGAAGAGAGGCCGATCCAGAAGAAGATGGAGGTGGAGCTGAAGATTTTTTTTGCAGCATTGGTGACGCCCACAGTGCTGTTTGAGCGCTGAGGACCGCCCCCAGTGCTGCAAGAGAACTCATTGGCATACCGATGAATGTCGGGATTTCTACGGAACGGCGGCGCGGAGAAGACCTCTATAGGTAGAAGAAGAATAGCTTTTCTTAAGGCTACTTCTATGTGGTACCCAGAAAAAATGCATTTTAATGATAGGATCCCTTTAAAGGGGTTGTCCTATTATGGACCCTTCCTCCCTATCCACTAGACAAGGTCCAATTTCTTGATTCCCAGTGATCAGGGGGATGGAGAACTGAAAGTCTTCCTAAAACCTCTTTATGAATGGGGCGCCAGCGTGCCTGTGTGACCGATGCGTTCACTGCTATGGGGCTACCCCTGGTCATTGGTTTGGGTGGCTCACCGCTCATTTTCTCCAAACCTTGGACCTCTTGGGTCAAAATGCAGGGATTCTCGAGTCTGCTGCGGCCAATTACTGACCTCAGCGTCATTACTGGGCACTCGTTCCCACTCGAGTGATTGGGGCTGAGCTGTAATACCAAGCACATACACTATGCAATGGATGGCGCTGTGCTTGGTACATACAGAAAAGGCTGCAGCCTCTTCATACAGACGGTCAGCCGGGGTGTCGGACGTCTGCCAGTGTTTAATTGATGAGGTTAGATCATAAATTAGTCAGTTGGTCAAAGAAGTGACCGACATAAAAATTTGGCTCCTCTCCCATTGCATGCTGGGACTTTCACATGTAGACACAACCTAACTTGATAGACACAGGTAAGAGATTCTGTGAATTTTATTATGACATCACTTATTTATATTAGCCACTGACGGATGTGACGAGACGTGGTGCATTCTGGGAATATGACGTCAAATAATGTCACTTATTATGAATAAGTTAGAGACATGACCAGAGCACTGAGGGGTTCTGGGAGTTTTGTCTCATGTCTTCATTCAAAGTATAGGGGCGGTCTTTGTGGTCAGCTTTAATGTCTTTGTCTCCGTCTTCCTTCCTATATCCTTGATTAGGAGTATGGACCCCTGAAGAAGCCATTCCAGCATAGAGAGCAGGACAGGAGCAGGAGCCCCACAGGGGTGACCTCGTATAACTCAGAGAGAAGCCAGAAGAAGAAGAAGATCCTGGACCTGACGAACAAGATCATCGAGCTGCTGACAGAAGAGGTGAGGAAAGGGGCTCATTATACCTAATGTCACGTCTTACAGCCTAAGCCTGGCCTTGTCTAACATATCCTGTATTATACTCCAGAGCTGCGCTCACTATTCTGCTGGTACAGTCACTGTGTACATACATTACATTACTTATCCTGTATTATATTCCAGAGCTGCGCTCACTATTCTGCTGGTACAGTCACTGTGTACATACATTACATTACTTATCCTGTATTATACTCCAGAGCTGCGCTCACTATTCTGCTGGTACAGTCACTGTGTACATACATTACATTACTTATCCTGTATTATACCCCAGAGCTGCGCTCACTATTCTGCTGGTACAGTCACTGTGTACATACATTACATTACTTATCCTGTATTATACTCCAGAGCTGCGCTTACTATTCTGCTGGTGCAGTCACTGTGTACATACATTACATTACTTATCCTGTATTATACTCCAGAGCTGCGCTCACTATTCTTCTGGTGCAGTCACTGTGTACATACATTACATTACTTATCCTGTATTATACTCCAGAGCTGCGCTCACTATTCTTCTGGTGCAGTCACTGTGTACATACATTACATTACTTATCCTGTATTATATTCCAGAGCTGCGCTCACTATTCTGCTGCTGGTAATGTATATAAATAATAACTCCACCAGCAGAATAGTGAGCGCAGCTCTGGAGTATAATACAGGATAAGTAATGTAATGTATGTACACAGTGACTGCAGCAGCAGAATAGTGAGCGCAGCTCTGGAGTATAATACAGGATAAGAAATGTAATGTATGTACACAGTGACTGTACCAGCAGAATAGTGAGCGCAGCTCTGGAGTATAATACAGAATAAGTAATGTAATGTATGTACACAGTGACTGCACCAGCAGAATAGTGAGCGCAGCTCTGGAGTATAATACAGGATAAGTAATGTAATGTATGTACACAGTGACTGTACCAGCAGAATAGTGAGCGCAGCTCTGGAGTATAATACAGGATAAGTAATGTAATGTATGTACACAGTGACTGTACCAGCAGAATAGTGAGCGCAGCTCTGGAGTATAATACAGGATAAGTAATGTATGTACACAGTGACTGTACCAGCAGAATAGTGAGCGCAGCTCTTGAGTGTAATACAGGATAAGTAATGTAAAGTATGTACACAGTGACTGCACCAGCAGAATAGTGAGCGCAGCTCTGTAGTATAATACAGGATAAGTAATGTAATGTATGTACACAGTGACTGTACCAGCAGAATAGTGAGCGCAGCTCTGGAGTATAATACAGGATAAGTAATGTAATGTATGTACACAATGACTGCACCAGCAGAATAGTGAGCGCAGCTCTGGAGTATAATACAGGATAAGTAATGTAATGTATGTACACAGTGACTGTACCAGCAGAATAGTGAGTGCAGCTCTGGAGTATAATACAGGATAAGTAATGTAATGTATGTACACAGTGACTGTACCAGCAGAATAGTGAGCGCAGCTCTGGAGTATAATACAGGATAAGTCATGTAATGTATGTACACAGTGACTGCACCAGCAGAATAGTGAGCCCAGCTCTGGAGTATAATACAGGATAAGTAATGTAATGTATGTACACAGTGACTGTACCAGCAGAATAGTGAGCGCAGCTCTGGAGTATAATACAGGATAAGTAATGTAATGTATGTACACAGTGACTGTACCAGCAGAATAGTGAGCGCAGCTCTGGAGTATAATACAGGATAAGTAATGTAATGTATGTACACAGTGACTGTACCAGCAGAATAGTGAGCGCAGCTCTGGAGTATAATACAGGATAAGTAATGTAATGTATGTACACAGTGACTGTACCAGCAGAATAGTGAGCGCAGCTCTGGAGTGTAATACAGGATGTAACTGGGGGTGAGAACAAGGATGATACGCATCTCTTGTATGTTTCAGGTTCCTGTAAGGTGTCAGGAGTCAAAGTATTTAGAAGGACACAAGACTATATGGGGATGTCATGATGGAGACTCGGCCTCCCCTTCTGGCACCTGATAGGAGATATATCTAGATAGCAGGTCCTGTGTCCTTTCTATATAAGGTATTCAGTCACTGTCTGTGTCTTCAGATGTGTCCTGTAAGAATTACACATCACAGACACGTACCTGACCGGACGATCCACAGATAGATACAGGTGTAAGTCACTGCACCGCACAGGATGATCTGGTAGATGAGGAGGATTCTGTACTGACCTGAGTGTTCTCAGAGACAGGCTGTTTGCTACGGATTTGCGCTGCAGAAAGTTTCACCTCTTTGATTTAGCATTTAAGGGAGTGGAGATGAAAAAAATGAGGCGTCCATTCATTTTATGAGTGACAACGTAATTGATCATTTACATAACTCTGCTCTGTATAGGAGGACGAAAGTATAAAAATTATCAAAGTAGAACCTGAAGAGACCTGGGGGTGCAAGGAGGAGACCGTTACATGTGTCTATCCAGGTGAGTGATGGCCTCTACATACACAAAAATGAAACCTAAAAGCAATGGCAGAATCGTATTTTTTTATCCACTTCACTCCAAAAATGATTGTTTTACATGTTATCAGTACATTGTATGGAACATTAAGGATCACCATTAGAAATTAGAACTTGTCCTGCAAAAAATAAGACCTCCCATGAAAAATATGTTTGGGACTTGTTTTTTGCAGGACAAGTTGTAATTTCTAATGGTGATCCATAATGTTCCATACAATGTACTGATATGTGGAGAACGGAAAAACAAGTTGTTATGGGAAAATACAGTCCAAAACTCAGATGGACAAGGTTAATTCCGGAAAACCAGGTTTCACTAGAAAATATGGTCAGCGCACCCAGGACCCTGCACCTCACAGCAGAGTCAAGCCTCTGAACTTGTTCACCAAGTCTCTCTGCGAATCTAAACTTAGAAGTCAAGCAGGGAGGAACGTAGGAGCAGGAACGTAGTCAGGAAACAAGGCCAGGTGTCAGATACAAACGGCGAACAGGAACGAGTACAAACAGCTATCCACCAGGAATACTGAATAGCCAGCAGTGAGGGAAAGATGGAAGTGGACTAATAAAGACTCGGAAAGACAGACAAGCAGTTCTTAAAGGGGAACACAAACAGAAAGTGTTAAGAAAAGACTGGCAGCTGTAGAGGTCATCCAGACAGTGGGAAGTCAGACAAATATGTGTATATATAACAATTCTATTCTATATACTAAACTAGTGCACAATATCCATATAACATCTATAGATACTGTGTATCTACAAACATGCACTGCCATGATGGCGTCAGGACACAGTCTCTCCACCTCCATAATGCTGTGCAGGAGCCTTAGTAATCCCCTGCCAGAACCCTGCCCATGCACACACTAGCCATCTAGTAAAATAGGCGGGTCCTGAGACCAGTCCTAGGGGGTAATATGTCTCCTGGTGGAGAAGGTTCATACGGGTGAGTCCTGCGGGTCACATGCCCTATGCCCGTGCTCTTTATACTCGTACAGTCTATACAATGTCTTCCGTCACTTTCTGTCTCCTACGCAGATGAGTCTGGTGAGACAATCACATTAGAGAGACATCCCAGTTCGGAAAATTCACCGGAGCCTACAGAGGAAAGTCCCAGTGTCCTGCAGGATTACCAGGTACATGGAGACATTAGTAGAAGACTTCATGAAGGTTTGGCCATTTTCTGAATATCTATGTAAATTTACGTAAACCTGCGCCATAGGGCACACATGAATAATATATCACTTGCCTCTATTCGCCATTGTCCTCTTTTTCCTAAGCGCCATCCCTTGTTTTGCGTACATCCTTCTCCTCTGACGGTTCTACGCCCTGGTCCTATCATGGCGGTTGTTTGAGGGCCATGTGAGAAGCCAGTCCATCAGTGTCCACCACAGTAAATCAATGGAGGTCTCTGATGGACAGGCTGATCACATGATCCTTCATGATGGAACTGGAGCGCGGCGCCGTCAGAGGAGGGGGCTGACACTTGGCAAAGGAGGCTAGTGCAACACTGTGGCCATTAAGTAGCAGTTACCAGGGTCATGAACTGATATTATAGGATGTGAAGAGACTGTACATGACTCTGGGATGGCTTAACCTACAGTCCACGTAACTCTGCTCTGTTTAGGACGGAAGCTTAAAGGTTATCAAAGTCAAAACGGAAGAGCTTGACGTTTGGGGGGACGAGCCGAACGTGGAGGAGACCACTACATGTATCTATGCAGGTGAGTGATGGCCGCCAGTAAACCTCACATTTAGGGCCGCGTTGCTTTTCTGCAACCTTACAGACCTGTTTAATGGGTCAGTGAACAATGTATTATTCATATGGTATATCCCGTGCGTCTTCTACAGATGGGTCCAGTAATAGAAACAGGTCAAAGAGACGTCCCTGGCAAAATGATGGAGCGGAGTCTACAGAGGGAAGTCTCAGCGTCCTGCAGGATTGTCAGGTAGAGGGGGATGAGGATTGTTAGTGTTATTTGTATACTCATACTAACCTGTTCCCACTCCATGTCGTACATGTATAGGGGGTAGGTGCTTAGCACACCATGCTATCAATACGGCACAGTAATGGTTCCCATCTGAGCCGGCCCCATCAGCTGCGGGTGTAGTAACATGTAGCGCCCCGGATCAGGGCATAGCGCCAATTCCAGGCATTTAACCCTTAGATGTTTCAGTCCATATCAATGGCTGCCTCTCTCATGAGCCTTTTAAATAGTCTTAATTCCCTACAGGGACTATAGGGAGAAAAACATTTTTGAACTTTTTCCAAGCCCCCCCCCCCCCCCCGTTTAGATCATTTGTCCGATACACTGTTAGTTAACCCTTTCCCGCCGATTGCATTTTTTGATTTTCGTTTTTGACTCCCCTCCTAAACCCCATAACTTTTTTATTTCTCCGCTCCCAGAGCCATATGAGGTCTTAATCTTGGCGGGACAAATTTTTCTTCCTGATGCCACCATTAATTATTCTATATAATGTACTGGGAAGCAGGAAAAAAAAATCAGAATGGGGTGAATTTGAAGAAAAAATGCATTTCTGCAACTTTCTTAGGGGCTTTGGTTTTACGGTGTTCACTATGCAGCCAACATGACCTGTCCCCTGTATTCTGTGTTTTGGTACGGTTCCAGGGATACCAAATTTATATGGTTTTATTTACATTTTAACCCCTTAAAAAAAATCCAAAACTGTGTTAAAAATTTTTTTTTTTCTAAAGTCGCCATATTCCGACAGCCGTAACTTTTTTATACGTCCGTGTACAGGGATGTGTAGGGCGTCTTTTTTTGAGGGGCCGGGTGTACTTTTTAGTTTTACCATTTTTGGGAAATGTTATTGCTTTGATCACTTTTCATTCAAATTTTTATCAGAATCCAAACTGTGAAAAAACGGCGGTTTGGCACTTTTGACTATTTTTCCCGCTACGGCGTTTACCGAACAGGAAAAATATTTTTATAGATTTGTAGAGCGGGCGATTTCGGAGAGAACCGGCCAACTCCCTAAATCTTGTTACGTGGGAGCCGAATTGGAAGAAGTATTGACTGGGACGGTGAGCGCAACTCAGATGGGCCCTATTACCACCAGATCTCTGCTGTATAATATAGTGGCGCGATGTAAGATTTGTATTCTGTTCATCTCTACTCAGGATGGAAGCATAAGAAGTGTCAAAGTGGAAACTGAAGGGGCAGAAGCGTGGGGGACTCAGCAGCGTAGGAGAAGGAAGAAATCTGCAAATGTCTGCACTGGTGAGTGATGACCTCATGGAAAGTCAGGGATCATTTCAGGCCTAGTACACGGCCACCCCCTGCTTACTGTTCCAGTGGCGAGGACTGGTGGGTGAGGACCTGGTCTGGCCACTACACAGAACAGCGCTGTCTGCTTCCTGCTCCATTCTCTGCATATCACTTGCTGAGAACTGCTAATGGATGGGGGTACAGGAGGTCGGACCCCCACTTGTCAGATATGGATGACCTGTTCTTAGGGTAGGTCATCAGTACTTTTTAGCCTGAAAAGCCCCTTTAAGTCATTCTGGAAGTAGATGGTGATGTGAATGCATCTGCCTATAGTCAGGAGGGGAAGAATCTCGCAGTAGTGCAGCCTCAGGCCTTTCTATAGCCATATAGAAGTTAATGGTTTTCATGTTTTTAATAATTGGAAACTTTTCTATATGTATAGAAAAAATGTGAAAGGCTGCAGCTCCCATGACAACACTTCTTGTCCTCAGCCCTGGCTTTATTCAGCCTTACATTGTATGAGTTTTACAGGGGTCGTGTCAAGTCACCGGTCAGGCAGGCTGCGGCTTTCCCCTGCAAAGTCAGCTGTTAGTCAGGGCCAGGACCAGCAAGAAGCCCCTTAAATAGTGGCCGGGTTCAGAAGGGAGATTGTCATCATGGGGACGGCAGAGCAGACCGGAGTATTATCATACAGAATGGTCATCAGAATTGCTATCCTCTACAGTTTGATAAAAAAACAAGATCATGTGACAGTTATGTGCTGCCCAAATGAGAAGGAGGAGACGTGGAGGGGGAGAGTAGGGAAGACAAAAGTGCTGGGAAGAGTAGGAGACAGATGGGGTAAAGACCACAAAAGAGGTGCCCAAGGGAGGAGACATAGGAGCCTGGAGGAGACAGAGGGCCCCAAAGACTGGGGAAGAGGGGCCTGAGAGATGGAGACAGAGAGGCCTAAAGACTGGGGAAGAGGGGCCTGAGAGATGGAGACAGAGAGGCCTAAAGACTGGGGAATAGGGGCCTGAGAGATGGAGACAGAAGGGTCCAAAGAATGGGGAAGAGGGGCCTAAGAGATGGAGACAGAGAGGCCTAAAGACTGGGGAAGAGGGGCCTGAGAGATGGAGACAGAGAGGCCTAAAGACTGGGAAAGAGGGGCCTGAGAGATGGAGACAGGGGGCCTAAAGACTGGGAAATAGGGGCCCGAGAGATGGAGGCAGAGGGGTCCAAAGAATGGGGAAGAGGGGCCTGAGAGATGGAGACAGAGAGGCCTAAAGACTGGGGAAGAGGGGCCCGAGAGATGGAGATAGAGAGGCCTAAAGACTGGGGAAGAGGGGACTGAGAGATGGAGACAGAGGGCCCCAAAGACTGGGGAAGAGGGGACTGAGAGATGGAGACAGAGGGCCCCAAAGACTGGGGAAGAGGGGCCTGAGAGATGGAGACAGAGGGGCCTAAAGACTGGGGAAGAGGGGCCTGAGAGATGGAGACAGAGGAACCTAAAGACTGGGGAAGAGGGGCCTGAGAGATGAAGACAGAGGAACCTAAAGACTGGGGAAGAGGGGCCTGAGAGATGGAGACAGAGGAACCTAAAGACTGGGGAAGAGGGGCCTGAGAGATGGAGACAGAGGGGCCTAAAGACTGGGGAAGAGGGGCCTGAGAGATGAAGACAGAGGAACCTAAATACTTGGGAAGAGGGGCCTGAGAGATGGAGACAGAGGAACCTAAAGACTGGGGAAGAGGGGCCTGAGAGATGGAGACAGAGGGGCCTAAAGACTGGGGAAGAGGGGCCTGAGAGATGGAGACAGAGGGACCTAAAGACTGGGGAAGAGGGGCCTGAGAGATGGAGACAGAGGGGCCTAAAGACTGGGAAAGAGGGGCCTGAGAGATGGAGACAGAGGGACCTAAAGACTGGGGAAGAGGGGCCTGAGAGATGGAGACAGAGGAACCTAAAGACTGGGGAAGAGGGGCCTGAGAGATGGAGACAGAGGAACCTAAAGACTTGGGAAGAGGGGCCTGAGAGATGAAGACAGAGGAACCTAAAGACTTGGGAAGAGGGGCCTGAGAGATGGAGACAGAGGGGCCTAAAGACTGGGAAAGAGGGGCCTGAGAGATGGAGACAGAGGGGCTCAAAGACTGGGGAAGAGGGGCCTGAGAGATGGAGACAGAGGGGCCTAAAGACTGGGAAAGAGGGGCCTGAGAGATGGAGACAGAGGGGCTCAAAGACTGGGAAAGAGGGGCCTGAGAGATGGAGACAGAGAAACCTAAAGACTGGGGAAGAGGGGCCTGAGAGATGGAGACAGAGGAGTCCAAAGACTGGGATATAGGGGCCTGAGAGATGGAGACAGAGGAGTCCAAAGACTGGGAAAGAGGGGCCTGAGAGATGGAGACAGAGGAACCTAAAGACTGGGGAAGAGGGGCCTGAGAGATGGAGACAGAGGGGCCTAAAGACTGGGGAAGAGGGGCCTGAGAGATGGAGACAGAGGGGCCTAAAGACTGGGGAAGAGGGGCCTGAGGGATGGAGACAGAGGGGCCTAAAGACTGGGAAAGAGGGGCCCAAGAGATGGAGACAGAGGGGCCCAAAGACTGGGGAAGAGGGGCCTGAGGGATGGAGACAGAGGGGTCCAAAGAATGGGGAAGAGGGGCCTGAGAGATGGAGACAGAGGGGCCTAAAGACTGGGGAAGAGGGGCCCGAGAAATGGAGACAGAGGGGCCTAAAGACTGGGAAAGAGGGGCCTAAAGACTGGGGAAGAGGGGCCTGAGAGATTGAGACAGAGGGGCCTAAAGACTGGGAAAGAGGGGCCCGAGAGATGGAGACAGAGGGGTCCAAAGACTGGGATATAGGGTCCTGAGAGATGGAGACAGAGGGGCCTAAAGACTGGGACAAAGGGGCCCAAGAGGAGGAGATGGATGAATCCAAAGACTGGTATATAGGGTCCAGAGGGATGGAGACAGAGGGGCCCAAACAGTGCGGCAAAGGGCCCAGAGAGGAGATGGAAGGGCCCAAAGACTGGGATATAGGGTCATGAGACATGAAGACAGAGGGACCCAATGACTGGGGCAAAGGGGCCCAAAAGGAGGAGATGCAGTAAACCAAAGACTGGTATATAAGGGGCAGAGGGTCTTAAAGACTGGGATAGAGGGGCCCAAGAGGAGGATACAGATGGTCTCAATAATTGGAACAGAGGGAAGCTATCATGTTTATGGAAAGGCGTGGGGGTCAGGAGGACTAGCTGTCAGTCATCCATGTACAGCCTCCTTAATCCTTTGCAGTTTGGATTCTTTCATCCTCATGGCCACTTTTGTTTCAAACCCCCCACCCCCCTAAAACCATCAAAATGCGTAAACACTGACTTCCTTCTCTGTCTACCTTACAGTTTCAGGGAAGACCATTTACAGTAATATATATTCATGCGCTGACTGCGGCAAAGGCTTCCCCTTTAAGTCAAAGCTGATCCGCCACATGCGGACTCACACGGGCGAGGCGCCATATTCCTGCCCTGACTGCGGAAAATGTTTCAAACATAAAACCTCGCTCGTCGACCACCAGCGAATCCACACCGGAGAGAAGCCGTTCTCCTGTTCATACTGCGGACAGAAATTTGCCCACAGGTCCACCGTCCTGGACCACGAGCGGACTCACACGGGCAGCAAGCCCTTCTCATGTTCCGAATGCAGCCAGAGCTTCACCATGAGATCCACCTACGTTAACCACATGCGGCTCCACACGGGGGAGAAGCCATTTTCCTGCTCCGATTGCGGTAAATGCTTTGCACAGAAATCGGCACACGACAAGCACCGATACCTTCACACCGGAGAGAAGCCGTTCCCGTGTGCCGAGTGCGGGAAAACTTTTTCGGGGAGGTCGCTCCTCGCCGAACACGAGAGGACTCATACCGGGGAGCGTCCGTTTGCGTGTTCAGAATGCGGTAAATCGTTTTCGCACAGGTCGACCCTCACCACACATAAGTTGACTCACACGGGGCTGAAGATGTTCTCCTGCTCTCACTGCGACAAGTCCTTCACCACCAAAAAGGCTCTTGCGAGACATTGGCCAACCCACGGGGTGCAGAAGTAATAGACGTGTTATAAATATGGTGACAACTGGAACGGAGATGGGGCGCAGGTCGTGCACAACCTATGGACAGGCGTGAGGTCCTTTCTAGAAGAAGGCAGCCATGTTTTTGTAATGATGGACATCCCCTTTAAGTCTCGGCACCACGACAGATACTGTTAGTTTGGGGCAACGTTGGATAATTCCGTAATAGTCGTAAACCCTTCCAAAAATAGGGCCTATTGTCACCTTGTACCCATGATGCCCCAGCAACGTGGTTGGGTAACTCTTCACACCCTAGGACGGGCATTATCAGTGACATCCAACCAAAAATCTGCGTAACTGTGCGGTTCCTCCTCAAGGTTCCTCTTGTTCATTCTCAAGGCTACTTGTTTTCCAAAACAGGAAGTCCGCCACCGTATTGGCTCTTAAAGGGCTACATTTTCCGTCACCCAGACATTGAGGGAGCCTCCTTTAAATCTGGTTGGCTGATAGTCTCTATTGGACATCCTTGCTTGAATTGAGCGTAACCAAATGCCAGAGAAGGGCCAGCCTGCCCCGAACCGTCGTCTTTGGTTATAGCCTACACGGCTGCCAGCAGGAGGAGTAGCCCAGCACGTGAAAGCGATGGCAACACATGAGGGTTTGTAATATAGAACAGCAGCAGTGTTATTACTCTCTAACCTTTTGGATTACGGTATTATTTATCTTGTTGGTGGTACTTGAGGGCGTGTAGACTTTTTCAAACTCCCCCCCCCCCCCCTGTTCTTTATTTTTGCATTTTTTGAACAAGTATAAAAGCGGATAGACAGGTAGGTCTGTACTCGGTGGAAGCGAGAACTGCAGTAGAACATACCAAAAATAGGTGAAGGGGGAGACTGTCCCAAATTACCCTGGATTTCATTAAAAAAAAAAAAAACCTTCATATTTGAGTCTTATCAGACTCCCGGTACCTGCACGGTTGTTCAGTGAAACCAGGGACGTACACCGCAGCTCCACTGCACATGAGTCAGGATCTGGTGCACGCGCACTGAAGAAATGTGTCAGCGCGAGGAGTACAGCGGCAGGGAGAGTATAAATCCATGGAACAGATTATACTGTGTGGGGGTCACTGTGCAGCAGATTATACTGTGAGGGGGCCACTGTGTAGCTGATTGTACTGTGCGAGGGCCACTGTGCAGCATATTATACTGTGTGGGGGCCACTGTGTAGCTGATTGTACTGTGCGAGGGCCACTGTGTAGCTGATTGTACTGTGTGGGGCCACTGTGGAGCAGATTGTACTGTGTGGGGGCCACTGTGGAGCAGATTATACTGTGTGGGGGCCACTGTGGAGCAGATTGTACTGTGTGGGGGCCACTGTGGAGCAGATTATACTGTGTGGGGGCCACTGTGGAGCAGATTATACTGTGTGGGGGCCACTGTGGAGCAGATTATACTGTGTGGGGGCCACTGTGGAGCAGATTGTACTGTGTGGGGGCCACTGTGGAGCAGATTATACTGTGTGGGGGCCACTGTGGAGCAGATTATACTGTGTGGAGGCCACTGTGGAGCAGATTATACTGTGTGGGGGCCACTGTGGAGCTGATTGTACTGTGTGGGGGCCACTGTGGAGCTGATTGTACTGTGCGGGGGCCACTGTGGAGCAGATTGTACTGTGTGGGGGTCACTGTGGAGCATATTATACTGTGTGGGGGCCACTGTGGAGCTGATTGTATTGTGCGGGGGCCACTGTGGAGCTGATTGTACTGTGCGGGGGCCACTGTGGAGCATATGATACTGTGCGGGGGCCACTGTGGAGCAGATTATACTGTGTGGGGGCCACAGTGGAGCTGATTGTACTGTGCAGGGGCCACTGTGCAGCAGATTATACTGTGTGGGGGCCACTGTGGAGCTGATTGTATTGTGCGGGGGCCACTGTGGAGCTGATTGTACTGTGTGGGGGCCACTGTGCAGCAGATTATACTGTGTGGGGGCCACTGTGGAGCAGATCGGACTGTGTGGGGGTCACTGTGAAGCAGATTGGACTGTGTGGGGGTCACTGTGGAGCAGAAAGCTCTATAAAGCCCCATTCATATGACCATATTTTGCAGGTCTGTAATTGTGTGCAATTGTGGATCCGCACAGTATTAAGGTTAAATTGCCATGTTGGCACTTTGTGATAATTTATTGGGTTTTGGGTTGCAGTTTGGGCACTCTGTCTCTAAAAGGTTCGCCATCACTGTCCTATGGTGATCATAGAGAATATTACACAAGCCAGGGTCAAAAATTAGAAGAGTAACCCACGGGCCATCAGTCCAAGTCTGCCTTGAAATGAAGTGCTCTGATGTGTATTAAATAATAAGAGAAGCAAGTCTGCAAATAGACTTGATCAAAAATACCCTACTGTTTGTGTATACAGCTCCAATGCAGATTTCCAGTATGTGCCTATAGTTACAGATTATAAGAAAGCCAGACTGGAGTAAGATGTGACGGCAGGATCAGACTACACATGGGTTGGTTGTAGTCTGTAACCATAGACACATGTAGGTCTGCATAGTGTAATGTCAGTGGCCCTGAGCCACCAGTGACTCCCCCATGTAATGCTGGTGGCCCATGACCTAAGCATCTCCTCTCACTGCGGTGCACATACACACTGCAATCAGCTCTTAAAGGGCCAGTACATACACGTCCAAGCCTGTCCACAGCCCATGGGTTAATCCTAATGGTAATGACCTGGTGGTCGAGATCGTAGGGGGTTAAAGGGTAAAAATCAAGGGACCACTTAGACAATACCTTCAGGAATAGCAGCAAGTCACAGGTCAGTCCTCCAATGCTGCGTGACACATAAGAGCCATGTATACAATAAGAGGATTATTCGGGATATTTGTAAAGGGGATTGATTTCCTATTTTGTACATTAGAAGAATAAATAGATCATGTAAAAGTATGTATTCATGCCCTTTAATGTGGAAGGGGGAGGGGATTGTCCGAAATATAAAGTCTACAGTGTGATGGAGGCCAGGTCGCTGTAATATCAGAATTTGTGGTATATCAGAGATCATGTCTGCCGGAGTCTGAATCCAGAGATCACACGTCTGTATTGGCACTCCGCTGACGGAAGAGAAGAGAGTAACAATAAAAGCAAAATGGCTGCAAATCCCTCTGTGTGTCCTGGTTCTTTTTAAGAATGAGACTGTATCTATGTAGTCAGCTTACCTCATATACTGTATGTAGCGGCTTGGCTCTATCACTGTATCTATGTCATGCACTTGGTTCTATCACTGTATCTATATAGTAAGCTTAGTCCTTGTACTGTATATACATAATAGGTAAAAAATATGTAAATCTATTATCCAGGATGTAATTAGGAGAACAGTGCACTCTGTATGCCGCCCTCTAGAGAGCAGCCTCCTTATCGTGCATGACTCAGGTAATAAGCCTACTATCATGATGCAGATTTAATTGCCAAATTAGTATTTCTATTCCAAAAGGAACAGATTCCCAGCTATGGACAGCACTGTTTCGGTCTTTTGGACCTCCTCAGCGCTGTTTCGGTCTTTTGGACCTCCTCTAGTGCTGTTTCGGTCTTTTGGACCACACACTCTCCCTGATGTGTACGATTATCCCCTGACCCTGGTCTATAGTCTCACTCTGCCAAATCAGTATCCCTGCGCTATGCTGAGGAGGTCCAAAAGACCGAAACAGCGCTGTCCATAGCTGGGAATCTGTTCCTTTTGGAATAGAAATACTAATTTGGCAATTAAAACCGCATCATGATAGAAGGCTTATTAACTGAGTCATGCATGATGTTAAGGAGGCTGCCCTCTAGAGGGCGGCACACAGAGTCCTTGTACTGTATATATGTGGTAAACTTAGTTCTTGTCCTGTATCCATGTAGTAAGATTGGTTCTATCACTATCTATATAATAAGCTTGGTCCTTGTACTGTATCTATGTATAAGCCTTAGTCCTTGTACTGTATATACATAGTAAGCTTGGTTCTTGTACTGCATCTATGTAGGGAATATGCAAATCTGTCTCCCAAGATGTAAATAGGGAGACAGTGCCTCTGTTATGCTGCCCTCTATAGCAAGCACCCTGAACATCATGCCCAACTTTCCCAGAAGCCTTTACTGCATAATGTGGGATTTTTACCAAGTCCTCCCATGATCCCTTACAGTGGCTGTATATTATTATTATATGGCTGTATAAGTTTCCACCCACCTAATAGGTGGTCTCTCCCTAAGGAGTGACATTATTCCCATAATCTGGTCTCTCAGCCTCTCACTTCTACCAAGTCAGTTCTCTCTAGGCTGCGCTGACGAGGTCCAACCAGACCGAAACGGCCGTCCGTAGCTGAGAAATTGACTTGGTAAAAATCCCACGTTATGCAGTAATAGGTGGTCTCTCCTTAAGGAGTGACATTATCCCCATAATCTGCTTCTATGTAGTAAGCTTAGGGCTCATTCACATCTGCACCCGGGAGTCCGTTTTGCAGGTTTCCGTTTCCTGCACAAAACAGGGCAATAGACGGAAACCTGCCGACATCTTTTCAAACCCATTCATTTGAATGGGATTGAAAAGTGTCTGGCCGTGAGTGCCGGTGAGCGTTTTATGCTCTCCGCGGCGAAACCGTTTTTTTTTTTAACCGGACACAGAGTCGGACGCTAGTGTGAACCCAGCGTTAGTTGTCCAGGCTGTATGTACACAATGTTGTGCTCTGTGTTTATCACGGCTAGTACACTGATCTATTCATCTTCCCATACAGATACCTGTGTATTATCGTTGGCCTGTGTATGAAGCAATGAGCCTGAAGAAAACTCAGCAGGTCCCATAGCTGTCCCTTTTTGACGTGTAAGGATATACATAGGTATGATAGTTATATGGGATGTGATATGGCATCAAATGAAGGGCGAGAAAGAGCATGTCATTCAAATCCCTGGGTTTAACCGATCCAAACCTAAAGATCCATTGGGCTTGGTTCTGTAGGATGACACAATCCCTGTTGCCCCCCCTAGGAGATTTATGGCTGCATTCAATCCCCTGGAATTGAAGGGACGATGCATCACCTCCATGTTGTTCCTACACGTACCGCCAAAGGTTTATCCTCTCACTGAAAGATATACACAATGTGGTCTAATATTCGTCTCTGGAATTGCCTCTTGGTCTTGCCCATGTAGTTGAAAGGGCATCGGCGAGACACCACGTAGACCACACCTTCAGTGCAGCAGTCAGGGGGGTGACAAGATCAAGTATATCTTGGTAATGTCTGAGGCTGTCCCAGAACATTCGTTGGATCTCCAGGACCTGGTATGGATCATAGTCAAAGGTCCCCATCATATAGAACAGTTTCTGTGTGAAATTCCTCCATTGAAGAGAAGTTCTTGTGCACCCTTCGGAACGGCACCATGGGTATACTCCCAAGGGGAAGGGGGTGATGGCTTTCCCACCTCAATAGACACTTGGTGACTGAAATATGGCATCTTACATGATAGAAAAAGATAGATCTATAGAAGGGATCCATTGTCTCTTGAAGGAAGCTGTATATCTCAGAACTTTTTGATTCAAAGCATCGGGAAACTCCTGAAACAAATTGGAGGAGAATGAGAGTATGAGGATGTCATCAATATATCTCAACCGAAGAAGGACGTAGGACGTCCACCTCTTATAAGACTACAAAATTTTAATGTGCTGGTCCCCTGCCTAATATGATCGATGCCTGAGACAACTGTTTGGCCCCTGAATGGATTGCACCCTTTCTGTACCATGGGGAAGCAGTAGAGTGTAGGGACATGGGGGAAGCGTGTTGATCAGGCCCTCCAACTTGGCCCAATGAAGTATGGAGTTCAGTTCCACAATGTAATCAGGAGTGGGGTGAGATTGTAGGGCACCATAATAAGACCTGTCAGAGAGGATGTCCAAACACATTTTAATATAATCTGTCCTACCAAAAATGACAATATTTTCCCCTTTCTCTGAGGGTTTTATAACGATGGAGTTGTCCTTCTCTAGATCAAGCAATGCCCTCCTCTGGGCCGAGGTTAAATCGCTGCTCCCTCTCATTGAGTTTATCGAGAGGCACAAGAGGTGATCGACCACCATCTTTTCAAACATATTGATGTATTTGGCATCACAAGGGGCGGGGGGATTAGCTCTACTCTTAAACCAAAGCTCAGTAAGTGTTCCAGGACCCATAAAATCCCTGTTCCTCAGTCCATGAATCGTCAAGGGTCTGTAGACCCTCCAAGTCATCTCCAACCCAATCTCCTTAGTTCAACCATTCTCATAAATTTAGACCACCTAAGCTTCATGGTAAATAAACCTAAATCTGTAACCCAACTGAAAAGGGTGAACCTGGTGGAACAAATGCGAGACCTTTGGATAGCAATGATAGTTAGAGGTTAGTCAGATTGTGCTGTGAGAGATTGGTGACCTGGAGGTCATACTCCGTGTCCGTAGTCATCAGACGGGTGGATCGGTTTGGCCCTGGAGCAGTTATTGAGATATCTGGGGCCCATGAGATATTGTGTCTCATCACCTGTGCCTCTCTCGTGCCTACCTCTACCCCTGACGTTTGGTGTACTATTCTTTCCCTTCGCTCTTCCTATCTCCTTCAGACTATGTTCATGTCTGAGGTCTCGTATTCAGAAGAGGACAGGTCACTGGGTGGAGGAGGTCCAGAGAAACCTTGATAGACCTCTTTTTCTCCATTGTATGCAAAACTGAACCCATCTCACCCGCCTGGCTGGTTGGATAGGGATCGCAGGCCAGGAGGAATGGTATTGTTTTCAAAATAATTGGCTTACCCCTCACCTCCTACCAGCATCTGATATAATCATTATAGACTTTTGTAAGAAGACTTCCTTAACAGAACCCAATTTTCGGAGAAAACAGCCCTTGTTTCCTCCAACCACCCGCCTGCTGTGACAGACAAATACTTAGAAGATAATGAGAACCAAATCACTAGATGTCTCCAATACTCGAGGAAACCAAAGTAGTATAATCACTTACACGTAGCGATCCTGTGTACTGAGGAGGGGAATTGTGGGTGGACATTCAGGCCTGGAGGATTCATTTACCACAGCCTCTTAATTCAGCCTTAGACCTCCTTCAGCCATAGGGTCAGAGCTACACATTTCTACGGATCGGCACATAGTTATATAGGGAATAGGTGAGGTGGATGTACAGTGCTGGCCAAAAGTCTTGTCCCCCTGCAGTTCTGACAGATAATCCTCGCTGTCCCCCAGATAATGATTACAAGCACAAACTCTTTGGTAATATCTTCAGTTATTTTGTTTGCAATGAAAAAACACAAAAGAGAATGAAAAAAAAGTCATATCATTGATCATTTTACACAAAACTCCAAAACTGGTGCGGACAGAAGTATTGGCGCCCTCAGCCTAATACTTGGTAGCACAACCTTTAGACACAATAACCGCGCACAACCGCTTCCGCTAACCAGCAATGAGTTTCTTACAAGGCTCTGCTGGAATCTTAGACCCTTCTTCTTTGGCTGCTGCTCGCGGTCCCCCCTGAGATGTGAAGGGGGCCTTCTCCAAACTGCCACCAAGAGATCTCTCCCCCTCCCCCACAGGTGTTCTATGGGATTCAGGGCTGGACTCATTGCTGCCACTTTACAAGTCTAAGGTCTCTACATCTCCTTAGTCCAACCATTCTCATAAATTTAGACCATACTAGCTGGTACCCGCGACTTCGTCTGCGGTGATTGTAGCAGTGGGTATATACAGGCGCGGGTAAGGTTTTCGTAGTGTGTATAAGGTCTGGGATATGAAATGTAAGTTTGTATCTTGTTTTTGCTGTAATTCAGAGAATACGTGAGACTTTTGTGTTGAAGTTACTTTGTATTTGAGCTGCTATATATACGGTGTTGTGAGAAACTTTACATAGTGACTTTGGGACAGAAGTATTTGAAGTTAACCCTTTCCCGCCGATGGCATTTTTTGATTTTCGTTTTTGACTCTCCTCCTTCTACACCCCATAACTTTTTTATTTCTCCGCTCCCAGAGCCATATGAGGTCTTAATTTTTGCGGGACAAATTTTTCTTCATGATGCCACCATTATTTATTCTATATAATGTACTGGGAAGCAGGGAAAAAATTCAAAATGGGGTGGATTTCAAGAAAAAATGCATTTCTGCGACTTTCTTACGGGCTTTGGTTTTACGGCGTTCACTGTGCAACCAAAATGACATATCCCCTGTATTCTGTGTTTCGTTACAATTCCGGGGATACCAAATTTCTATGGTTTTATTTACATTTTGACCCCTTAAAAACAAATCCAAAACTGTTAAATAATTTTTTTTCGAAAAGTCGCCATATTCCGACAGCCGTAACTTTTTTATACGTGCGTGTATGAGGATGTATATGGCATCTTTTTTTGCGGGACTGGGTGTACTTTGTATTTCTACCATCTTCAGGAAATGTTATCGCTTTGCTCACTTTTTATTCAAATTTTTATCAGAATGAAAACAGTGAAAAAACGGCGCTTTAGCACTTTTGACCATTTTTCCCGCTACGGCGTTTACCGAACAGGAAAAATATTTGTATAGCTTTGTAGAGCGGGCGATTTAGGACGCGCGGATACCTAACATGTATGTGTTTCACAGTTTTTAACTACTTTTATATGTGTTCTAGGGAAAAGGGGGTGATTTGAATTTTTAATCCTTTTTTTTTTTGTTTTTAATATTTTTTTTACTTTTTTTAAACTTTTTTTTTGCATTTTTTAGACCGCCTAGGGGTATTGACATGGGTGGGCGGTGTCGCGGATTGTCAGAGCGGTGGGGGGCGGCAAACATGGCTGCTCCGGAGCGTTAAAGAGAACCTCCTGGAGTATCGTTAAGGTGAGGGGCAAAGTGGTAAAGTATATGTATATGTGATTGTGTGGGGTTAGGGGCGAGGCTGTAGAGGGCAATATGAATTTTGTGGCTTGCTATGGTCCAAAGTGTGTGAGATTGCAGAGATAGTGATGTGAGTTTGGGGTTTGTGGGGGTCCTGGGAAAAACGTATGTGCGCTATTGTGACGAAAAGTAGCCTATTGCGCAATGGGGTGTATTAACTATGTTTGTGGAAAATTTCAGCCAAATCGGTCGAGCGGGTTTTGCGTAATTGACTAACAAACATCTGAACACACAAACCCACAAACATCCAAACTCACAAACTTTCACATTTATAATATTAATAGGATAAGGTTCCAGCACGAAGGAGATGAGGTGCAGAGAGGGTTCGGTGACCTCTATTTCTCCACTATTTGCAAACCTGAACCAATCTCACCCGCCTGGCTGGTTGAATAGGGATCGCAGGCCATAGGGTATGATTTTGTTTTCAGAATAATTGGCTTACCCCTTCACCTCCTACCAGCATCTGATATAATCCTTATAGACTTTTGTAAGAAGACTTCCTTAACAGAACCCAATTTTCGGAGAAAACAGCCCTTGTTTCCTCCAACCACCCGCCTGCATTACTCCGTCAGACAAACAACAAATACAAAGATGTGACAGAAGATTCCTAGAAGATAATGAGAACCAGATCATCAGATGTCTCCAATACTCGAGGAAACCAAAGTAGTATAATCACTTACACGTAGCGATCCTGTGTACTGAGGAGGGGAAGGTCAGGCCAAGGAAAACCCAAACGTCATTATCTCAGACAATTAGAATATTAGATAAGGCCAACTGGAAGAAAATTATATAACCCAGAAATGTCGGCCCAAATGACAAGTGTGTCCAGTAAGTGCCCCCAATACTCGGTGGGGGCTCCATGAATGACGTCATCCATGCGGCCATGTGTCCTGGAGGGATCGGCCTGTGGCCTGCAGAGCTCGTGTTATGGACGCCCAGGGTGTATGATAGCCTTCAGCTCGTCTGCATTGTTGGGTCCGGGGTCTCTCATAGATTCTCTATGGGATTAAGGTCAGGACAGTTTGCTGGACAATCCAGCCCAGTGATATTGTGGTTAGTAAACCAGGTCTTGGTACTTTTGGCAGTGTGGACAGGGGCCAAGTCCTGTTGGAAAATGGCAATTCCATCTCCATAAGCTTGTGGGCAGAGGGAGCCTGAAGTGCTGGAGAATCTCCTGGAAGACGACTGCGCTGACTTAGGTCTTGATAAAACACAGGGGACCTCCCCCAGCAGATGACATGGCCCCCAAACCATCACTAGGCCTCCAGCAGCTTGGATTGTGTACAGCGGCCTCTCCGCTCTTCTCCAGACTCCAACTAATGAAATGCAAAATTTACTTTCATCTGAAAACACCTTTCACCACTGAGTAACAGTCCAGAAGTTTTTCTCCTTGGCCCAGGTAAGAGGCTTTTGGTGTTGTCTATTGGTCATGAGTGGCGACACATGGGGGCAACACTTGTAGCCCCTCATGTCCTGGATACGTCTGTGTGTGGGGCTCTCACTGACTCCAGCAGCAGCGTCCACTCCTTGTCAATCTCCCCCAAATTTTTGAATGGCCTTTTCTTAAGAATCCTATCCAGGCTGCGGTTATCCCTGATGCTTCTGCAGCTTTTTCTACCAGACGTTTTCCTTCCACTCCACTTTCCATTAATCTGCTTTGATACTGCGCTGTGTGGACAGCCGCTTCTTTAGTAATGACATTTTGTGGCTTCCCCTCCTTGTGGAGTGTCAGTGACGCCTTCTGGACATCTGTCAGGTCTTCCCCATGATTGTGTTGCCAACTGAACCAGACTAAGGGACCTTTATAGACACTTAGGAAGCCCTTGCAGCAGTTTTGGGTTAATTATTCTAATTGTCTGAGATAATGGCTCTTGTGATTTTCCTTGGCTGTAACAAATAATCCTCAACATTAATAGAAAGAAACATTGGAAAAAGTTCTCTCTCCTTGTAATGACTCAATATAAACCAAGCGAAGACTCCGCACAGAGAACTAATGATTATGACCATGAGGTCTTCCTCTTTCTCTTCCATCTCCTTAGCTGCTATGGACTCCTAGTATATCTTCTCTTCTCAGCATATGTGTGTCCTGTAATATATTACTGTGTATTATCCTGTATCTGTATTACTAGGCTGCTGTAACATGCTGAGTATCCACACTGTGGGACTATTAAAGGATTGTCTTATCTCATCTTAATAGATGGGGGTCACTGTATAATATACAATATAATATAAGGGGTCACTGTATAATATACAATATAATATAAGGGGTCACTGTATAATATATAATATAAGGGGTCACTGTATAATATACAATATAATATAAGGTGGTGACTGTATAATACAAGGGGTGACTGTATAATATACAATATAATATAAGGGGGTCACTGTATAATCCTATTAATATTATAAATGTGAAAGTTTGTGTGTTTGGATGTTTGTTCCTCAATCACGGAAAAACCGCTCCACCGATTTGGCAGAAATTTTCCACAAACATAGTTAATACACCCGATTAAACAATAGGCTACTTTTCGTCACAATAGCGCACATACGTTTTTCCCAGGACCCCCACAAAACCCAAACTCACACCACTATCTCTGCAATCTCACACACTTTGGACCATAGCAAGCCACAAAATTCCTATTGCCCTCTACAGCCTCGCCCCTAACCCCACACAATCACATATACATATACTTTACCACTTTGCCCCTCACCTTACCGATACTCCAGGAGGCGCTCTTTAACGCTCCGGCGCAACCATGTTTGCCGACCCCCACCGCTCTGACAATCCGCGACACCGCCCACCCATGTCAATACCCCTAGGCGGTTTAATAAATGCAAAAAAAATTTTTTTTAAAAAAAAAGTAAAAAAGTATTAAAAAAAAAAAAAAAAAAAAAGGATTAAAAATTCAAATCACCCCCCTTTCCCTAGAACACATATAAAAGTAGTTAAAAACTGTGAAACACATACATGTTAGGTATCCGCGTGTCCTAAATCGCCCGCTCTACAAAGCTATATAAATATTTTTCCTGTTCGGTAAACGCCGTAGCAGAAAAATGGTCAAAAGTGCCAAACCGCCATTTTATCACTGTTTTGATTCTGGTAAAAATTTGAATAAAAAGTGATCAAAGCAATAACATTTCCCGAAAATGGTAGAACTACAAAGTACACCCGGTCCCACAAAAAAAGACGCCCTATACATCCCTGTACACGCACGTATAAAAAAAGTTACGGCTGTCGGAATATGGCGACTTTTCAAAAAATAATTTTTTAACACAGTTTTGGATTTTTTTTAAGGGGTCAAAATGTAAATAAAAGCATATAAATTTGGTATCCCCGGAGTCGTAACGAAACACAGAATACAGGGGACATGTCATTGTGGTTGTACAGTGAACGCCATAAAACCAAAGCCCGTAAGAAAGTCGCAGAAATGCATTTTTTCTTCAAATCCACCCCATTCTGAATTTTTTCCCTGCTTCCCAGTACATTATATAGAATAATTAATGGTGGCATCATGAAGAAAAATTTGTTCCAGGAAAAATTAAGACCTCATATGGCTCTGGGAGCGGAGAACTAAAAAAGTTATGGGGTTTAGAAGGAGGGGAGTCAAAAACGAAAATCAAAAAATGCCATCGGCGGGAAAGGGTTAACTTCAAATACTTCTGTCCCAAAGTCACTATGTAAAGTTTCTCACAACACCGTATATATAGCAGCTCAAATACAAAGTAACTGCAACACAAAAGTCTCACGTATTCTCTGAATTACAGCAAAAACAAGATACAAAGTTACATTTCATATCCCATACCTTATACACAGTACGAAAACCTTACCCGCGCCTGTATATACCCACTTCTACAATCACCGCAGACCAAGTCGCGGGTACCAGCTAGTATACAATATAATATAAGGGGTCACTGTATAATATACAATATAATATAAGGGGTCACTGTATAATATATAATATAAGGGGTCACTGTATAATATACAATATAATATAAGGGGTCACTGTATAATATAAGGGGTCACTGTATAATATACAATATAATATATGGGGTCACTGTATAATATACAATATAATATAAGGGGTCACTGTATAATATAATATATGGGGGTCACTGTATAATATATAATATAAGGGGTCACTGTATAATATATAATATAAGGGGGGGTTACTGTATAATATACAATATAATATATGGGGTCACTGTATAATATACAATATAATATAAGGGGGGGTCACTGTATAATATACAATATAATATATGGGGTCACTGTATAATATATAATATATGGGGGTCACTGTATAATATACAATATAATATATGGGGTCACTGTATAATATACAATATAATATATGGGGTCACTATAATATACAATATAATATAAGGGGGTCACTGTATAATATACAATATAATATATGGGGTCACTGTATAATATACAATATAATATATGGGGTCACTATAATATACAATATAATATAAGGGGGTCACTGTATAATATACAATATAATATATGGGGTCACTGTATAATATACAATATAATATATGGGGTCACTGTATAATATACAATATAATATATGGGGTCACTATAATATACAATATAATATAAGGGGGTCACTGTATAATCCTATTAATATTATAAATGTGAAAGTTTGTGGGTTTGTGTGTTTGGATGTTTGCATGTTCCAATGTTTGTTACTCAATCACGGATAAACCGCTCGACCGATTCGGCTGAAATTTTCCACAAACATAGTTAATACACCCGATTGCGCAATAGGCTACTTTTCGTCACAATAGCGCACATACGTTTGTGCCAGGACCCCCACAAAACCCAAACTCACACCACTATCTCTGCAATCTCACACACTTTGGACCATAGCAAGCCACAAAATTCCTATTGCCCTCTACAGCCTCGCCCCTATCCCCACACAATCACATATACATATACTTTACCACTTTGCCCCTCCCCATAACGATACTCCAGGAGGCGCTCTTTAACGCTCCGGCGCAACCATGTTTGCCAACCCCCACCGCTCTGACAATCCGCGACACCCCCCACCCATGTCAATACCCCTAGGCGGTCTAATAAATGCAAAAAAAAAAGTTTTAAAAAAGTAAAAAAATATAAAAAAATAAATAAAAAGGATAAAAAATTCAAATCACCCCCTTTTCCCTAGAACACATATAAAAGTAGTTAGAAACTGTGAAACACATACATGTTAGGTATCACCACGTCCGAAATCGCCCGCTCTACAAAGCTATACAAATATTTTTCCTGTTCGGTAAACGCCGTAGCGGGAAAAATGTTCAAAAGTGCCAAACCGCCGTTTTTTCACTGTTTTGATTCTGATAAAAATTTGAATAAAAAGTGATCAAAGCAATAACATTTCTCGAAAATGGTAGAACTACAAAGTACACCCGGTCCCACAAAAATAGACGCCCTATACATCCTCATACATGCACGTATAAAAAAGTTACGGCTGTCGGAATATGGTGACTTTTCAAAAAATAATTTTTTAACACAGTTTTGGATTTTTTTGAAGGGGTCAAAATGTAAATAAAACCATATAAATTTGGTATCCCCGGAGTCGTAACGAAACACAGAATACAGGGGACATGTCATTTTGGTTGCACAGTGAACGCCGTAAAACCAAAGCCCGTAAGAAATTCGCAGAAATGAATTTTTTCTTCAAATCCACCCCATTCTGAATTTTTTCCCTGCTTCCCAGTACATTATATAGAATAAATAATGGTGGCATCATGAAGAAAAATTTGTCCCAGGAAAAATTAAGACCTCATATGGCTCTGGGAGCGGAGAAATAAAAAAGTTATGGGGTTTAGAAGGAGGGGAGTCAAAAACGAAAATCAAAAAATGCCATCGGCGGGAAAGGGTTAACTTCAAATACTTCTGTCCCAAAGTCACTATGTAAAGTTTCTCACAACACCGTATATATAGCGGCTCAAATACAAAGTAACTGCAACACAAAAGTCTCACGTATTCTCTGAATTACAGCAACAAGATACAAACTTACATTTCATATCCCAGACCTTATACACACTACGAAAACCTTACCCACGCCTGTATATACCCACTGCTACAATCACCGCAGACAAAGTCGCGGGTACCAGCTAGTATACAATATAATATAAGGGGTCACTGTATAATATAAGGGGGGGGGTCACTGTATAATATACAATATAATATAAGGGGGGGGTCACTGTATAATATATAATATATGGGGTCACTGTATAATATACAATATAATATAAGGGGTCACTGTATAATATAATATATGGGGGTCACTGTATAATATATAATATAAGGGGTCACTGTATAATATACAATATAATATAAGGGGTCACTGTATAATATAATATATGGGGGTCACTGTATAATATATAATATAAGGGGTCACTGTATAATATACAATATAATATATGGGGTCACTGTATAATATACAATATAATATAAGGGGTCACTGTATAATATACAATATAATATATGGGGTCACTGTATAATATACAATATAATATATGGGTCACTGTATAATATACAATATAATATATGGGTCACTGTATAATATACAATATAATATATGGGGTCACTGTATAATATACAATATAATATATGGGTCACTGTATAATATACAATATAATATATGGGGTCACTATAATATACAATATAATATAAGGGGGTCACTGTATAATATACAATATAATATATGGGGTCACTGTATAATATACAATATAATATAAGGGGGGGGGTCACTGTATAATATGCAATATAATATAAGGGGGGAGGTCACTGTATAATATATAATATATGGGGTCACTGTATAATATACAATATAATATAAGGGGTCACTGTATAATATAATATATGGGGGTCACTGTATAATATATAATATAAGGGGTCACTGTATAATATACAATATAATATATGGGGTCACTGTATAATATACAATATAATATATGGGGTCACTGTATAATATACAATATAATATATGGGGTCACTGTATAATATACACTATAATATATGGGTCACTATAATATACAATATAATATATGGGGGTCACTGTATAATATACAATATAATATATGGGTCACTGTATAATATATAATATAATATATGGGGTCACTGTATAATATACAATATAATATATGGGTCACTGTATAATATACAATATAATATATGGGTCACTGTATAATATACAATATAATATATGGGGTCACTGTATAATATACAATATAATATATGGGTCACTGTATAATATACAATATAATATATGGGGTCACTGTATAATATGCAATATAATATATGGGGTCACTGTATAATATACAATATAATATATGGGGTCACTGTATAATATACAATATAATATATGGGGTCACTGTATAATATACAATATATAATATATGGGGTCACTGTATAATATACAATATAATATATGGGGTCACTGTATAATATACAATATAATATATGGGGTCACTGTATAATATGCAATATAATATATGGGGTCACTGTATAATATACAATATAATATAAGGGTCACTGTATAATATACAATATAATATATGGGGTCACTGTATAATATACAATATAATATATGGGGTCACTGTATAATATACAATATAATATATGGGTCACTATAATATACAATATAATATATGGGGGTCACTGTATAATATACAATATAATATATGGGTCACTATAATATACAATATAATATATGGGGGTCACTGTATAATATACAATATAATATAAGGGGTCACTGTATAATATACAATATGATATAAGGGGTCACTGTATAATATGCAATATAATATATGGGGTCACTGTATAATATACAATATAATATAAGGGTCACTGTATAATATACAATATAATATATGGGGTCACTGTATAATATACAATATAATATATGGGGTCACTGTATAATATACAATATAATATAAGGGGTCACTGTATAATATACAATATAATATAAGGGGTCACTGTATAATATACAATATAATATATGGGGTCACTGTATAATATACAATATAATATAAGGGGTCACTGTATAATATACAATATAATATATGGGGTCACTGTATAATATACAATATAATATAAGGGGTCACTGTATAATATACAATATAATATAAGGGGTCACTGTATAATATACAATATAATATAAGGGGTCACTGTATAATATAAAGGGTCACTGTATAATATACAATATAATATATGGGGTCACTGTATAATATACAATATAATATATGGGGTCACTGTATAATATACAATATAATATATGGGTCACTATAATATACAATATAATATATGGGGGTCACTGTATAATATACAATATAATATAAGGGGTCACTGTATAATATACAATATGATATAAGGGGTCACTGTATAATATGCAATATAATATATGGGGTCACTGTATAATATACAATATAATATAAGGGTCACTGTATAATATACAATATAATATATGGGGTCACTGTATAATATACAATATAATATATGGGGTCACTGTATAATATACAATATAATATAAGGGGTCACTGTATAATATACAATATAATATAAGGGGTCACTGTATAATATACAATATAATATATGGGGTCACTGTATAATATACAATATAATATAAGGGGTCACTGTATAATATACAATATAATATATGGGGTCACTGTATAATATACAATATAATATAAGGGGTCACTGTATAATATACAATATAATATAAGGGGTCACTGTATAATATACAATATAATATAAGGGGTCACTGTATAATATAAAGGGTCACTGTATAATATACAATATAATATATGGGGTCACTGTATAATATACAATATAATATATGGGGTCACTGTATAATATACAATATAATATATGGGGTCACTGTATAATATACAATATAATATATGGGGTCACTGTATAATATACTATATAATATATGGGTCACTGTATAATATACTATATAATATATGGGTCACTGTATAATATACAATATAATATATAGGGTCACTGTATAATATACAATATAATATATGGGTCACTGTATAATATATAATATAATATATGGGGTCACTGTATAATATACAATATAATATATGGGTCACTGTATAATATATGGGGGTCACTGTATAATATACAATATAATATAAGGGTCACTGTATAATATGTGGGGTCACTGTATAATATACAATATAATATATGGGGTCACTGTATAATATACAATATAATATATGGGGTCACTGTATAATATACAATATAATATATGGGGTCACTGTATAATATATAATATAATATAAGGGGTCACTTTCTTCAATTGAATTACTAAAATAAAAATAACATTTTTACAATATTCTAACTGATTGAGACGCACTAGTATGGGATGTGTTAGGTTATATGGAGGTTTACTGCATATACGGGATGGGTTAGGTTATATGGAAGTATACTGGATACATGGAGGTAATGCATACCCGTGTAATATAGGGAGCCGCGGGGCCTGGTCTGTATCACCTCCTAATACATGGCCGTGTCCTCCGCCCTGATAGAGGACACATGTGGCTCCTGTACGCAGCACCCAGGCTGTGCCGCCAGATGGTGTGTATTACTGGAGACCTCGTACAGACTCATCTCCTGCATGTTATATTACTAATAGCTGAATCTTTCTGGAGGGGGGAAGGCTCAGCATAAAATACTGAGATGTCTGCGGCCTCTCAACCCCTGCACAGTATACAGATAGCAGCGTACAGGATCTCACACAGCTTATGTGCCCATATAATACACTGGGTGGAATATACTATATACTACCCAGCTTGTTGTATATAGAGGCATTGGGCGGCTGAGATGACGTCTTGGCACCGAGGTTGGCTGACCACTATCCTCCCTCCTTACAGTCCATGACAAGAGCGAGTCCTCGGGCTACTGAGAGGGCCATGGGACAGAAACAGTTTGAGGGGAGGGCTCGGGAACAGGGGGATACTTGCATTTACCTGTATCGTGGGCCCCTAAATGAATTCTACTGGTGGTCCCAAGGCACCCCAGTCCTGAGGAACTGAGGGGGCCACAATAGGGGGTGCATAATATTGTTGGGAACATTATAACATGGGGGTCACAATGAGGGGGGTATTATACTGTAGAGGCTACAATAAGGGGGGTATCATACTGCTAGGGGCCACAAGATACCATGATAAGGGGTCTGACGTGTGCAGGACTATGTAATGGGGCTGAGCTGCAGCACCAGGTAGGGATGGAGCATGGCTTTGCTATTTGGCCAGGGTCCCAGACACTTCTGGACACACATGGACACTTCTGGACACACATGGACACTTCTGGACACACATGGACACTTCTGGACATACATGGACTCTTCTGGACACATATGGACACATTCCATATCTGTAGCGGTTCCAGTAAAGGGTTTATAGGGACTGGATTCTTCTATAGATCCCTTTCATTAGGAGGAGGGGAGGGGGAGAGTCCCAGCTGGGATGAGACGAGGAAGCAACAAAGATGTATTTCTATGCAGTGCGATGGTGACTCCCTCCCCCAGCCCCTATATACAACCGAATATAAGAGACAGCTGACAGACTGTCATAGAGAAAGGAGCCGCTACCACCGCCGCCCCCTGTGTGCTGTGCAGGTAATGTACATGTAGTGCTGGCAGTGTGTGTAATATGTACATGTAGCAGAGCTGAATACAAATGGATATATCGCTCTGCTGCATCTGTCTGCTTCAGCTCTGCTATATCTCTCATATTAGGTCATACTTTTTGGTGCATTTACTTGTGCTCCCCCATAGGGTGTCACCCAGCTTTCCTAGGCTCCAGAATGGTCATTTAACCATAAATACAGAAGCGGTGCTCACACTAAGTGCATCCTCATTGCAACACGAGCGTCCATCAGACTCCTGAGGAATCTATTACACAGTCCAGTCACATTAATGTCACCACCTGTCAGAATCCCGAATAACCCCCTTTGGCAGAGTGGGCCGCTGCGAGACGTGCAGGAAGAGAGGGGATGTTGTGGTGATGTCACTGGGATATTGAGCCATGCCGACTCCAGTGCCGTGGCCATCCAGTTGAGCATCCATGGCGTGAACAACCCGATCGAGGTGGTCCCACAGATTCTCTATTGGGTTCAAGTTCGGGGAATTTGCTGGCCAAGGGAGTACGGTAAACTGATCCTGGTGCTCCTGGAACCGCGCGCGTACACTGCGAGCTTTATGACACGTGGCATTGTCCTGCTGGTAGATGCCATCATCCTGAGGAAAAACAATTCGCATGTAGGGGTGAACACGGTCCGCAAGGATAGATGCATACTTGTGTGGATCCATTGTGCCTTCCACAATGATGAGTGCACCCAGATGGCTGATGACACGCACCTTCTGCCATTGGCATTAAAAGTAGGCGGTGGTCACATTAATATGACTGGACTGTGTATTTCCACCATGATAAGCAGCGCCATATGCACCCGACAGCCGCTTATCTCCACTTTCCACCATAATAGCGCAGTCAGTGGACAGATATAATATGTTGCGCTGACGCAAGTCTTTGTCTTCTAGAATGAACCGTCAGATCCCCACCGAAAATGGAGAGCAAGGGATATGGAGTCCATCTCATGCCAACGAGATCCTACAGATCTTAAACCAAGACAGACAGAGCGGCTCCTTTACAGACGTCGTCCTCCAAGTCCAAGGTCGGAGGTTCTTCTGCCACAGAGTCATTCTGTCCTCCAAAAGTTCTTATTTTCTAGCCATGTTTACCAAGGGCTTTCAGGAGAGCAGCAGTGACCGTGAGGTGATCCTCCATGACATCCCCGCACCAGTTATGGGCCTCGTCTTAGACTTCATATATGAAGGCAGGATCTCCATACAAGTAGACAATGTAGAAGACATCTTTAAGGTTTCAGATCAGCTCCAACTTGACAGTCTTCGAGAGGAATGTGTGACGTTTCTTGGCGGTCAACTAGACCCTTCCAATTGTGTAAACATCATGAAGTTCGCGGACATGTTCTCCGTCCTCTCCTTGTCTGAGAATAGTAAGAAGTTGATGTTGGAAAGTTTTGAGGAGATCTCCGAACATGGGGAGTTCTTGGAGTTGAGTAAGGAGGAGTTGGTCAAGTACTTGTCCGATGATGACCTAAAGGTGAGGAAGGAAGAAGTGGTCTTTGAGGCTGTTATGAGATGGGTGAAGGCTAATGAAGGCCAAAGAAGAGGAGCTCTGAAGGATCTGCTGGAACATGTGAGATTACCCCTGGTGGACCCCACTTATTTTTTGGAGAAGGTGGAAACGGACCTGACCGTCCAAGGGTGTCCTGAGTGTTCGCCTCTTCTTCAGGAGGCTCGGGATTATCATACCAATGGGGACGTCATAGATTCTCGAAGGGTGAGACTAAGAAGGTAAAGGATGGTGTCTTCTTATGGATTCCCATAGGTTACAGCTAGGGTAGTTGTTGACAGAGCTGGAGGAGGACTTGTTTTTTGTGGGGTGAATTGTATTTATTTATGGAATTTTTTTAATGTTCCATTTAATGTTGCATTGGGGGTAGAATAGGTAAAGATGCAATTCCGCCATTGTTTTTTGGGTTTTTGTCACATCCTAGCTTTAAAGCGGTTTTCCAGACTTATTAATTGATCACCTATCACTAGGATAGTCCATCAATTGTAGATTGGCGAAGGTCTGACGCTCAGTCCTAGCTGTTTGAAGAGATTACAGTATTCGGACGAGGGCAATGGTCTCTTCACAGAAAACTCAGCACAGCGCAGTACATTGTATAGTGGCTGTGCTCGGTATTGCATCTCAGCCCCATTCCCTTGAATGGGACTGAGCTGTGACAAGTTGAATGTGACTTCATAGCTTTGAAACTTAATAAGTTTGTGCCCCCCATGTTGGTGTCCACGCTGATAGTCCTTCCTGTCCTCCCAGGTTCACGGACATGTTGGAGCTCATCGTTGTTATTGGTGGCTGTGACAAGAAAGGAATCCTAAAATTTTCGTACATACACAGCTACGACCCCCGTTCATACCAGTGGGAGTCGCTCCCCATGTTCCCCAGATGTCCTAATTCGGATATGGCCGCCTGCGTGCTGAAGAATGATATTTACGTCTCTGGTAAGATTCGCGTTTTCTCAGCTGTACGAGTATTAGGTCCGTACAAGATGTCATGGGATATATTCTCACATCCCTTTAAGCTATTGTAACGTAAAACTGTGGCATCCCTTTAAGTGGGTGGGATAAGACTACCCTGTGCGGATCTATCACATAGAGGCGGAGTCTTATTTTATTGTCATTTCCTTTAACAGGGGGTGATATATACAGCCAAGATGTCTGGATGTTCAAGATACAGGAGAACAACTGGTTTAAGATGGCGCCTCTGACTACAAAGCGGTGGCGGCACGGCATGGTCACCTTAAAGGGACAGGTACGTCTATGAAGAATAATCCATGTCTTATGTTGGGACGTGTTCGCATGCTCCATAACCAAGGCCGAGAACCTTGCTTGTCTCTATAGCAGTTATATCACGTTATGCTCCAGTCACATCCAAAGCTGCATCCAAACGAGAATCTCTGGATCCCATTCTCCAAAATATCCCATGAATATTCCTTGTTGTTTCCTATAGATTTACGCTGTCGGGGGAGTTCATGGTCCGAAGAGGTTGTCTACGGTGGAGCGGTACAGCCCCAATACTAACACCTGGTCCCCGGTGACCCCCATGTTGGACGCTGTGAGCTCGGCCGCGGTGGTGTCCTGTATGAACAAGCTGTACGTCATCGGCGGAGCCGTGGACAATAATGGGAACACAGATAAGGTAGAGCGGCGGTCCAGTCTTCATAGAGGGGCACAGATGAAGCAGAGCTGAGTTGGTCATTGGTTGCGCCATCATGCGATTTTACATAGAACTGAAGATAAATCCCTCTCACATAGCTTAAAGGGATTGTGTCACCAAAAATTACCAAGTTTTTATGTTAAGCATATTTTTTAAGAATTTTTAGTGATTTTTATTTTTCATTATTTAAAAAAATACCATATCCTGCAATATTTACTCTGACTACTAAGCCTAATAATGACACGACACTTGCCAATTCCATAACACTGTATTATAATAGATGATAACACCTCTATAGATAACACCACTAACCCATCATTACATCACTAGTGACAATAGATGATGTCACAGGTTATCTCCTCCCCCTCCCTGCACTGAGCATGCCCAGAATACTCTCCAATAGACCTTAGTGAGTCGGCTCCAGACTATTGCTACCTATGGCCTTGAGACTGCTGTAAAGCGGATCACTAAATGTTGTTAACAGGGCAGAGGAGAAGCTCAGGCAAGATGGCCGCCCCCATCATGGTGGACAGGAAGTCAGGGGTGATACAGATTTCGCCTTTCTGATCCAGGTTTTTCTAAATTGTAAACCACTTGATATTTCTTTGTGTCCCAGGTTCAGTGTTACTGTCACGAGGAAGACAAATGGACGTACGTGTCTCCAGCCCCTTTCTGTAAGGACGGCCTCAGCGGAGTTGAAATCGATGGGACTATTTATGTGGTCGGGGGACTACTGAGCGCCATCTTCAGCTACCGTCCGAGCACAGACACGTGGAGCGAGGAGGCCTCATTACCGGCACCTCTGGTGAGAATCGGCCCCACCAGGCCTGTTATAGGGGATGGGGCTGAAATTTTTTGATTTTTTTTTTCCAGTCACTATAGTTGATGGAGTCTTAAAGGGATCTGCCCTGGGGATAAAGTGCAAGTGCTTGTGTTGCCACATTAAAGGGTTTTTATTAGGGTTGAGCCGATTTCAGGATCGATTTTAAAATCCGATTTCCGATCATTTTCCAGCCGATCCCGATCGTGAAATTTGCTCGATCGCCGATCGGGATACGATCTTTCCCGATCCCGATCTCTCAACCCTAGTCAATACTTCTCTATGGGAAAAGTCACTTTTAGGATTGCAGGATCAGACTACACAGCACAAGAGCTGTATACACAAAACGGTAGGAGGTTTTTTTTTAAAATCAAGGCTGTTTGCAAAGTTACTTCATTTATTATTTACACCATAAAAATGGGTGGCAAAAGTATACACACCCTCAGCGGCGTAACTAGGAATAGTGGGGCCCGTGGTGAACTTTTGACATGGGGCCCCCTCCAAGAGGGGTACATGGGCGTGCAGGCTGTTTGTGAATAAGAGGGTGACGTTGGGTGCAGGGTGTGTATAAGCAAGAGGGAAAATGGGGGTGCAAGCTGTGTGCGATCAAGAGGGTGATCTGGAGGGGGGAACCCCCTATTCCACCACACTCTTGCTCACCCACAGCCTGCACCCCCAGGCCACCCTCTTTGCTCACACACAGCCTGCATGCCCATGTACCCCTCTTGCTCACACACAGCCTGCACCACCCATTCCCTCCTCTTGCTCACATAGGGCAGAATGGGGGGTGCAGAATGTGAGTAAAAGGGGTACATAGGTGTGCAGGCTGTATGTGAGCAAAGAGGGCGACGTGGGGTGCAGGCTGTGTGTGAGAAAGGAAGGAATGGGGGTGCAGACTTTCTCACACACAGCCTGCACCCCCATTCCCCCTTCTTTCTCACACACAGCCTGCACCCCCATTCCCCCTTCTTTCTCACACACAGCCTGCACCCCACGTCGCCCTCTTTGCTCACACACAGCCTGCACACCCATGTACCCCTCTTCCTCACAGCCTATAACCCATTCCCCCCATTGTACACTGACTTGTACAATTCGGGTAGCTCCGCCCACAAAAGACACGGAGTCCATGTTAGTAGATTAAAGGACCTTTGATGACATCATGTCTCAGGTCCTTCAATCTACTAGTATAGATGCCGGCACAGGGCCTGGGGACAGCGGGCAGGAGATAGAAGTTTCTCCTGCCCGCTGTCACTATGCAAGTGCCGGGAGGCAGCAGGGGCCCGGACAGCAAGCGGCCCCTGCTTGGGTGCAGGAGTAATGGCAGCAATTGCTGGCTTTACTACTGTTAAAAGATGGACTGTGGAGGAGGCAGCTCCTCTCCATCTTCAGGCAGCCCCCGGCGCTGCAGTAAATAGGGCCTGTTACGTGTTGGAGTTACTCCAGCAGGTAACGGCCTATTTTAAAAAAAAAATCCGCAGCAGTAGCGGCTGTCACCGGGCCCCCTAGTGTCCCGGGCCCTGTGGCAGCTGCTACCACTGCTACCCTGGTAGTTATGCCCCTGCACACCCTTTATTCAGTAGACTCTTTCTGCTTTCTAATATCTATATCTCTACTTTCCTCCAGATAAACTGTGGTGTGACCGCGTACAGAGGAAAGATTTACATAATGGGAGGCCGGGGTGAAAATGGCGAAGCCACAGACAAATGTTTAGTGTTTGATCCCGAATCCAAGACAGTTTCCGAAGACCGACCATTGCCCCGATGCACCAGTCGTCACGGCTGCATCACCGTCCATAAAGTCAATGCCTAGAATACGGATTCTATAAATGCAAGCCAGGATTTAATTGGGAACACTAAATATCCCGAAACATTACAGTTTTACATGGGCCACAAGAGTGCAGACAATAGGCAGAAGCTTCCTCATTTGTGCAGCTCATTTGACAGCTTTGCTGTATAGACTGGGGCAGAAGCAGAGCAGAGCCATTTCATTATAGATTCTGCAACATCCCTGTCGCTTCTTTTTTTCCTTCTTGGTGTCCATATTGATGTCCCCAGCACCCCGTTATCCCCACCTGTGTCTGTTTGGTCTCATGGCCTCATTTCTGGAAATCCGGTACCTAATTGGTCTCAGCAATTACATGAGGGGCAGGACTGCCAGCAAGGAAGCGGCACCATGTCCCAACAAAACTGCGACGTCAGCAAGGAGGTAAGGAAGTCATGTTTTGAGCCAGAATCATGGGGGGAGAGCTGGCAGACCTCTGCACAGTATATAGAGTTTCTGACTGACCACTTCCATGGTACAAAAAGAGGAACCTTCCGTAGCAAAATCATCTTCATGCAGGACAATGTTCCATCTCGTGCATCATAGAAGACCTCGAAGTCATTGGCTGGTGTGGCCTCCATCCTGCCCTGGCCTCAACCCTATGGAGAACCCTTGGAGTATCCTCAAGCAAAAGCTCTATGAGGGAGGAGGCAGGTGACATCAGAACCGCCGCTCTGGAGGAGACTCCAAAAACTATCCAAACACTTACAAGTTCAATGGAGGCGAGAATGGTGAAGGTGATGTCAGAGAAGGCTCCGATGTCGCTCGGCCTGAGAAGTTGGTGTCCATGTCAGTCTATTCTACAAATGAGAATTTTCGGTTCTTTACAAATGATAAAATCTTTAGGATCTTTGTTGTGTAGGACAATTTGGTGGATTTAGATTTTTCAATTTGTGGGATCGAAATGTTGTAATTGGGAGATTTGTCCAATAAAATGTGATTTATCCTCTAAGGGTTGAACTTTGTACTGAGTGTCCTTTGTATCGATCATTTTGGAAAATCAGAGAAATCAGTGGCCCCTATACAGTATATACCCCTTCAGTGGCCCCTATACAGTATATACCCCTTCAGTGGCCCCTATACAGTATATACCCCTTCAGTGGCCCCTATACAGTATATACCCCTTCAGTGGCCCCTATACAGTATATACCCCTTCAGTGGCCCCTATACAGTATATACCCCTTCAGTGGCCCCTATACAGTAAATACCCCCTTGGTGGCCTCCAGACAGTATATACCCCTCAGTGGGCCCGCGTCCAGTATATATCCCCTCAGTGGCCTCCACATAGTATAATGCCCCTGATAGGATACCAATTGGGTTCCATAGAGGGGGCATCTAAGGCTTTGTCTGGCTTGCCCCCTCCCCGTTCTTGCACTGGCTACACATTGTCCAAATTTGGGATATTTTAGATATTCGAAATTGAGACAAATAAATTGCATAGCGTCATGCTGACAACCACGCAGACATAGTAATATGTAATAGAGACGGGACTCTAGGTGGATATACCGGGTCGGGAACTCGTTTTTGTAGTCACGACCCACATGTTTCTCTCCCATTTATTTACTGCCCACACAACAGGTGAATTCTTGTCTGCGCTTCCTTAATAGACCAAGTCCTGATACAAACGCTTGAGGTCCTTCCACTTTCGGTATGTGTCAGCGAGACGTACGACCTATCTGCTGTAGACTATAATGGAGGACGGCAGTGGATATGGATCCAGTTCTCTACAAGGAGTAGGGCCAAGGGTTTTGGTTACAGCATTTTAACCTCCTGGAAAGTCCATCAAAGGCAATTGTAAAGGAAAATTCCATAAAACCTTGATATACAAAAAAGCTATCTATCAGAAGGGCAGGAATGAGTCCTGGATGGTGTAAAAAAAAAAAAAAATCCATACTCACCAGTCCCGGGGCTCTGATGTCTCCCATCGTGGTGCAGTCCTGCTCTTCTCTTGGCAGAGGTCCTCATCTCACGTGACCGCTGAGGCCATGGTATCATGGTTTGACGTGCCCTTGCATCTCCATCAGAGACTGGCACATTTCCACGACTTGTACCCACATATTGTCATCAAGCGCGGTCCGCATACCCAACACACAGCAGAACTATAACAGTTCTAGAACATTCTCATGTCCGTTGTCCAATGTGGTGAGCTGATACGTCTCTTACATAAGGATCGGCCCAATGGAGTTTCTGTAAATGCCTAAGATGACAGGAAGAGGAAGGTATGTAGTAAAGAATGTGTCTGTGTATTGAGACTTCCGTCTGCAAAGGGTCAGACATGTCACGTGTAAGAACCAACAACAACATCTAAGAATTCTCGCTATCTCTGTAAAGGTCAGAGAGTCTTCAGTAGGTGATACCGTTTTTAATGGCTAAGTCATAATGATGACAGAATATGACGTTTCGAAGCTCTTTGGCTTCTTCTTCAGATATAACTAAGAACAATTTCTGAAGGCTGCAGATTTCTGTACAACAGGACACATAGGGATAGGATTTCAGGAGGGGGGGAAGAGGCTTATTAGTATATACATGTAAACAATACACAGTTCCCAGGTTCTTATCTTTATGGCTGTCTTAGTTCAGTGATTTCTATAGAATGACATGAACCCATGTGAGACATTCATTCCATTCTCCAGAGTGCTAAATAGGGTCATGCTCTTGTACTCCTAAATCCGTCTCTCTTTCCTTGATTTAAAATTCCCTCTTAAAACCAAAATTTTCATGTCACTGGTGATATTATGATCTTCATTGCAGAAATGTTTTGGCACGGGAAGGTCCATCCTTTGTTCTCTAATTGTATGGCGATGTGAATTAATTCTCATTCTAAGCTGCTGTCCAGTCTCTCCAACATACAGATTTTCGGTGGAACATTTGGTGCACATGATCAAATACACTACATTGGGTGTGTTACAGGTGAACGTACCTCGGATTTGATATTCCCTGTTAGAGTTCGGTATCTCTATCCTGTCGGTGGTCAGTATGTGCGGGCAGGTCTTGCACCTTTTCTGTCTGCATGGGAATGTTCCTGTGTTAGTTGGGGATGATAATGAGCTACTGACAACCATATTCCTGAGGTTTGGTGGCTGTCTGTAGCACAGGAGAGGGGGGTCTGGAAATATGGATTTTAGACGGTTGTCTTTTTGTAGTAGTGGATGTAGTTTGCGTGTAATTCCTCTCAGCGTCTCCAGGTGGGGGTTATATGTGACAACCAGGGGCACTCGATTGTTTTCCTATTTGGTATTGTATTTTAATAAATCCAATTTTGGTATTCTGGTGATTTGGTTATCAATTGTTCTTGGATGGTAACCCTGCCTCAAGAATGTGTTTTTGAGGCCTCCAAGGTGTTTGTCTCTATCTGCAGGGTTTGAACATATGCAATGGTATCTGATGGCCTGGCTGTAGAAACCTTAGCCACTTAAAAAGTGGCTTCCCATAAAAACCTAAAGTCCCCATAGACTATAAAGGGGTTGTCCTGGTTTCCACTCGGTGTCCGCCTGTAAAGGATGAAAAATGCCGCATTTTTTAAGCAGGTTCAAGGACGGAAACCCTGAATGGAGTTGAAGCGCTGGTGTGAACCCAGTCTAAGAGAGAATTGCAACATTCCATTAATAAATTCTACCATGTCTGATTTCACTCAGTGTCAGACTGGAACCCCGGAAGACCAGATTATATTCCAGTGGGCCCACTCTGGCTCCTCAATAACAGAAAGGAGTCCAGTTTCATGCGTCATGTGCCACTGAGATCCTTTCCAATAGAAGCCTGCCCAGGGGAGGTGAATAAAAATAATGAACATTTATACTCACCTCTCCTGGGCATCCGGTGGTCCCCAGTGTCATCTTCTAGCCATTTCTGGCCTGTGGCTGATGTCATGTGACACTGGGGTTATCACTCAGGCCTGTGAACTTTGGCACGTCAAGGAAGCTATTCAACGTAAAGTTGCCCAGGAAAAGTGAGGAAAGGTGAGTATAAATGTTTGTTATTTTCCCTCACCTCCATGGGCCTCCACTTATTATATGTTGGGGTCGAATTTTGAGGGCTTCGTCTGAAGTGGCTCAAGGCTCTTGGGAGCATTATACTGTGTGGGGGCCACTGTGGAGCATATTATACTGTGTGTGGGACACTGTGGAGCATATTATACTGTGTGTGGGACACTGTGGAGCATATTATACTGTGTGTGGGACACTGTGGAGCATATTATACTGTGTGTGGGACACTGTGGAGCATATTATAGAGTACTCTGGGGAGCTACTGTGGAGCACATTATACTGTGTGTGGGCCACTGTGGAGCATATTATACTGTGTGGAGCTTCTGTGCAGCATTATACTGGGGGGCAGTGTGGAGCCTATTATACAGGGTGAAGCTGCTGGGGAGTATATTAAATTGTGTGAGGCCACCATAGAGGATTATACTGTGTGAGGCGACTGTGGAGCATTATATACCATGTGGGATCATTGTGAGACATTATACGATGTGGGGTCAAAGCGTACTATGTAACGTGGGGTCCAAAGGGGAACATTTTATACTGTGTGGGGACGCTGTGGAGCATTATATACCATGTGAAGCATTATACTGTGGGGGGGCTCCTGTTTTGGGGGCAGAAAGGAGACATTAATGGGGCTGCCAGTGGAAGATGATGGTGTTTGTTTGCATATCAGCATTTGAGGCCCTGCTTTTAATTTTGCCCAGGGCCACATTTTGTCTAATACTGGCCCTGCTTATGGAGTATCCACCAGCGATGAAGGACGCGGGCAATCTGCACTCACTGAAGTCCTCTTACCTGAGGTAGAAGGTGAAACGTGGGGGTTAAACTCAGTGTGTAAGATCTCAGGGTGCAGCGATGATCAGCACACTATGATTGTCACTGGAGATGAGCAGCCGCCAACAGAGAACCCGTCCTGTTAGCTAAAGACATATTTAGATTCCAAGGACCAGACACCTTAGACGCCACGAGGACACCCCCTAGTGGTAGATTTAGGAAGACTGTGTGAAGGGAATTTGAAGCTCACGAGAACATGGGAGCTCCAATCTATATATATGTACATCATACACAGAATTTTCACTATTTGTAGTACTATTTGTGTCGGTGCTGCCCCCTATAGGTGCAGTAGCGCTTCTACTGGTTCAGATAGTTCTAGAACTCTGCAAACAACATGCACCAATTAAAGTGACAAGAACATACAACATAGTGCAAGCACATCACACGACGTATCTCATGACATAACACATGTAAATGACATGACATATCATGTCCAATTAGACCTGCACCCTCTGACCTCTTATTAGGGATTATTTATGTAGTTTTTATTAAAGTTTTCAGTGTAAAAGACAAGAAACGGATACAAAGTATCGGAGGAGAAACACAATCAATGAGGAAAGAAAGACACATGTAAGACATCAGGATGGGAAGAAACATACATAGGGAAAAAGGGTGGTGCAGTGTGCAGTGGGTAGCCCAAGGAGACCAGATTGAGTTGAGGCCACCATTGTGTTATTGAAGTTGTCAGGTATTCCAAGGTACGAATATTCTTAACTCTATAAAGTCGAAAGTAGATGGAGGGGAAGTAACTGATCTCCAATTTTAGGCTATGACAGATTGAGCTGCTGTACGAGGTAGAGGAAGAGTTTGGCGGATTTATTGCTCATCTGCCTCGGTGGTAAGTAGGGCTGAGCGATCAGGTTTGGATCCCGATCAGCGATTGAGCAAATCAGCTGCAAATTGACTGGAAATCGGATTTTGAAATCTCAAGATCGGCTCCACCCTAAAAATGCTTCCCATAGAGGATTGACTAGGGTTGAGCAATCGGGAAAGATCGGATCCCGATCGGTGATCGAGCAAATTTCACAATCACGATCGGCTGGAAATTGATTGGAAATCGGATTTTGAAATTTTGAAATCTCAAGATTGGCTCAACCCTAAAAAGGACTTTTCCCATAGAGAAGCATTGACTAGGGTTGAGCAATCGGGAAAGATCGGATCCCGATCAGCGATCGAGCAAATTTCACGATTGCGATCGGCTGGAAAATGATCGGAAATCAGATTTTAAAATCGATCCTGAAATCTCAAGATCGGCTCAACCCTAGTGATGAGTTGACTAAGTGAACTAAGGGAATCCTACGGCACCGGTTGTAGAAAGAAGTTCTCTGTGATAGTCCTGACCCCTCTCCAATAGCCTCGTATCAGGGGACAATCCCACAATATGTCATATAGCGAGCCTTGGGACAAATGACATCTCCAGCAAGTGAAGAGGATGGTAAGGTTCAGGTAGGGGTGTGGTACCAGTGCATGAGGATCTTATACTGCACTCTCCTAAAAGTCACAAGGGTTGAGGATTTGGGTCAGGGGAAATTTTTATGCCCCAGGGTTTCCTCCAATCTGGTCATATATTGGTGGGTAGGCGGACTGACCCTCAGGAGAAGATAGGTGTTGGGGTAGAGACCTGCAAGGAGCCAACAAGAGAAAATGTAAAGTGAGCAATTTGGCGATAATGAAACCATTGGGTTCTGGGAAAGCATGACTCTGAGGTTAGATAGGCAAAGGGCCTGAGCTCCAGAGTCAGAGGGTCTGCCAATATCTGCCAATCTAAAGAGGCCGGCTCTAGACCAGCGGTGAACCATGGAAGGAGCAGATTATATAGGAACGAGACCATAGAGGATCTTTCCGATACGAGGTGGAATAAGGCAGAGCTTACGGTTTTTATTTCTTGTTCTTTGATATGAAGTTCTTATGTTGTACATTTCGTTAATCATTTTTTTGTGTTTTCTTCCATGTTTGTAAGAGGTGCAGTCTTCTTCCCCTGGAAACACTGTGTATCCTAGACTTCCTGTGCCCCCAGCTTCTACTTTTCCAGGTCACTCTATTGTCTTTAGCTGGGAACTGGCTCCCCTTGCTGGATTGGGATGATAGCAGTAAGCCTCCACATACCTCCCAACTGCCCCGATTTCCGCGGGACATTCACAATTCCGGTGACGTGTCCCGCGGTCCCGGTTGGAGGGATGTATGTCCCGATTTCAACTCAGATCTGCGTCCAGAGGACACAGATCTGAGTTGAATACATACTCGGCTAAAGCAAGGAGCTGTCACAGTTCAGCTCCTTGCTTCGCCACTGCACGCCGGCTACTGGCTGTGTAGATGCGATGTGATGACGTCACATCGCGTCTACAACTGTGTGCGAGAGAGAGAGAGGCGCGCAGAGAGCGGCGAGGGAACGAGGAGAAGGTAAGTGTAATGTGTACACTGAGGTGGAACGTGAAACTGGGGGCAGATGAAGGAGAGGACGGCATGACACTGGGGGCAGAGATGTGGAGACATGAATCTGGGGGCAGAGATGGAGACAACATGAATCTGGGGGCAGAGATGGAGAGAACATGAATCTGGGGGCAGAGATGGAGGGGACATGAATCTGGGGGCAGAGATTTGGAGACATGAATCTGGGGGCAGAGATGGAGAGAACATGAATCTGGGGGCAGAGATGTGGGGACATGAATCTGGGGGCAGAGATGGAGAGGACATGAATCTGGGGGCAGAGATGTGGAGACATGAATCTGGGGGCAGAGATGGAGAGGACATGAATCTGGGGGAACAGATGGAGGGACATGAATCTGGGGGCAGAGATTTGGAGACATGAATCTGGGGGCAGAGATGGAGAGAACATGAATCTGGGGGCAGAGATGTGGGGACATGAATCTGGGGCAGAGATGGAGAGGACATGAATCTGGGGGCAGAGATGGAGGGGGGACATGAAACTGGGGGCAGAGATGGGGGGGCATGAATCTGGGGCAGAGATGGGGGACATGAATCTGGGGGCAGAGATGGAGGGGGGACATGAAACTGGGGGCAGAGATGGGGGGGCATGAATCTGGGGCAGAGATGGAGGGGGACATGAAACTGGGGGCAGAGATGTGGAGACATGAATCTGGGGGCAGAGATGGAGAGGAAATGAATCTGGGGACAGAGAGGGAGGGGACATGAATCTGGGGGCAGAGATTTGGAGACATGAATCTGGGGGCAGAAATGGAGGGGGGACATGAATCTGGGGGTAGAGATGGAGGGACATGAATCTGGGGGTAGAGATGGAGGGACATGAATCTGGGGGCAGAGATGGGGGGGCATGAATCTGGGGCAGAGATGGAGGGGGACATGAAACTGGGGGCAGAGATGTGGAGACATGAATCTGGGGGCAGAGATGGAGAGGAAATGAATCTGGGGACAGAGAGGGAGGGGACATGAATCTGGGGGCAGAGATGGAGGGGACATGAATCTGGGGGCAGAGATGGAGGGGACATGAATCTGGGGGCAGAGATGGAGGGGACATGAATCTGGGGGCAGAGATGTGGGGACATGAATCTGGGGGCAGAGATGGAGGGACATGAATCTGGGGGCAGAGATGGAGGGGACATGAATCTGGGGGCAGAGATGGGGGACATGAATCTGGGGGCAGAGATGGAGAGGACATGAATCTGGGGGCAGAGATGGAGGGGACATGAATCTGGGGACAGAGATGGAGAGAACATGAATCTGGGGGCAGAGATGTGGGGACATGAATCTGGGGGCAGAGATGGAGGGACATGAATCTGGGGGCAGAGATGTGGAGACATGAATCTGGGGCAGAGATGGAGGGACATGAATCTGAGGGCAGAGATGGAGAGAACATGAATCTGGGGGCAGAGATGGAGGGGACATGAATCTGGGGGCAGAGATGGGGGACATGAATCTAGGGGCAGAGATGGAGAGGACATAAATCTGTGGGCAGAGATGGAGGGGACATGAATCTGGGGGCAGAAATGGAGGGGGGACATGAATCTGGGCGTAGAGATGGAGGGACATGAATCTGGGGGTAGAGATGGAGGGATATGAATCTGGGGGCAGAGATGGGGGGCATGAATCTGGGGGCAGAGATGGAGGGGGACATGAAACTGGGGGCAGAGATGTGGAGACATGAATCTGGGGGCAGAGATGGAGAGGAAATGAATCTGGGGACAGAGAGGGAGGGGACATGAATCTGGGGGCAGAGATGGAGGGGACATGAATCTGGGGGCAGAGATGGAGGGGACATGAATCTGGGGGCAGAGATGGGGGACATGAATCTGGGGGCAGAGATGGAGAGGACATGAATCTGGGGGCAGAGATGGAGGGGACATGAATCTGGGGGCAGAGATGGAGGGGACATGAATCTGGGGGCAGAAATGGAGGGGACATGAATCTGGGGGCAGAGATGGAGGGGGGACATGAATCTGGGGGCAGAGATGGAGGGGGGACATGAATCTGGGGGCAGAGATGGAGGGGGGACATGAAACTGGGGGCAGAGATAGAGGGACATGAATCTGGGGGCAGAGATGGAGAGGACATGAATCTGGGGGCAGAGATGGAGAGGACATGAATCTGGGGGCAGAGATGGAGGGGACATGAATCTGGGGGCAGAGATGGGGAGACTTGAATCTGGGGGCAGAGATGGAGAGGACATGAATCTGGGGGCAGAGATGAGGGGACATGAATCTGGAGGAAGAGATGGGGGACATGAATCTGGGGGCAGAGATGGAGGGGACATGAATCTGGGGGCAGAGATGGAGGGGGGACATGAATCTGGGGGCAGAGATGGGGGACATGAATCTGGGGGCAGAGATGGAGGGGGGACATGAAACTGGGGGCAGAGATAGAAGGACATGCATCTGGGGGCAGAGATGGAGAGGACATGAATCTGGGGGCAGAGATGGGGAGACTTGAATCTGGGGGCAGAGATGGAGAGGACATGAATCTGGGGGCAGAGATGAGGGGACATGAATCTGGGGGAAGAGATGGGGGGACATGAATCTGGGGGCAGAGATGGAGGGGACATGAATCTGGGGCAGAGATGGAGAGGACATGAATCTGGGAGCAGAGATGGGGGGACGTGAATCTGGGGGCAGAGATGGAGAGGACATGAATCTGGGGGCAGAGATGTGGAAACATTAATCTGGGGCAGAGATGGAGGGACATGAATCTGGGGGCAGAGATGGGGGGACATGAATCTGGGGGCAGAGATGGGGGACATGAATCTGGGGGCAGAGATGGAGGGAACATGAATCTGGGGGCAGAGATGGAGGGGGGACATGAAACTGGGGGCAGAGATAGAGGGACAGGAATCTGGGGGCAGAGATGGAGAGGACATGAATCTGGGGGCTGAGATGGAGAGGACATGAAACTGGGGGCAGAGATGGAGGGGGGGACATGAAACTGGGGACAGAGATGGAGGGACATGAAACTGGGGACAGAGATGGAGGGGACATGAAACTGGGGACAGAGATGGAGGGGACATGAAACTGGGGACAGAGATGGAGGGGACATGAAACTGGGGACAGAGATGGAGGGGGGACATGAAACTGGGGACAGAGATGGAGGGGACATGAAACTGGGAGCAGATGAAGGGTGTATATGAATCTGGGGGAGAGATAGAGGGGGAACATATAATTTATGGGTAACTGTAGGAGGATTATACTGTGTGCGGGCACATGAAAAATTAATGAGAATGGGTGGAGTCAACACAAAAGTGGGCGGGGCTAAATTTGCTGGACATTTTGGCCCTCTTTTGGTTCTTCCAAGGTATGCAATGGGGAACATAAAAATCACTGTTACGTACCTCCCCTGGCTCCAGAAGGCTTCAGCCCTGCTTGGTGACATCCCAGACGTCACGTGGGCTGAGACTTACGTCCTTATGTGTCACAACGCAAACCCGGCTCAAGTGACGTCTCTTCCATCATTGAAGATGGCCGTTATCACCCAGGAGTGCGTTGGAGCCCAGAGAGGTAAGTAACAGGGTTTTTTTATGTTTGTATCCCCCCCTGGTTCTCCGATTATTATACTCTGGGGTCTGAAAAGATCATAGAGTATAATAATTGTTGTGGTTTTATGAGCCAAAGTCAGGAGTGGATTGAGCAGAAGATACAAATATAAGAACTTCTTACATATTTCTCTTCCAATTTGTAGCCATTCTTGGCTTTGGCTCAAAAAACGGCAACAAAATCTGCAACAAAAAACGCTGCGTTTCCGCAACTTCGGACTTTAGCCTTAAGGTTTGATTTTCAATGGCTGAAATGGCCATAAATGAAACTTGTGCAGAATCAATGGTGGGAAATGTAGAGAATAATAATTGCTCCTTTCAACAAAAACACATTCTATTGATCACGGTACTTTATTATCAGTAGAATAGATAGCGGCAGCCATCTTTAGAGACGTAAATGACCATCACACTAGTCTTCACCAGGACTCGCCAAATAATGGACAAGAGTTTCCTTACAAAGGCGTCTGGAGGGCTGTCTATTCCTTAGATGCATCTTGGTGACCCTTCTGGATTTTTGGAGGACATGGGAATGTAAGGTGATGGCCACAGATGACAGGTGACGTCCTTCAGTGAGGGCGGTGGATCTTATACGCTCCTTCTATAGATTCTCCAGGACCAGCTTTATGTCCTCGCTCTGGGATGTTCCATTTCCCCACAGGGGACGCTTCCTCCAGCCGATGCTTTACAATTGCTGATGGCTCCATTCTAGCTATAGTCCTGTACCAGAGATGCCACGTTTTGGGCTGGAGAATGGTCCTTTAGTCCTTCCTCAGGCTGAATTGCAGTCCATGAAGTGTAGTGCCTGGATGGCTGATGTTGCTGTTCCATGTTCTTGTCATCTGTAGACACAACCCAAGGCTGACCTACCACCATAGGTAAACCCAGCGTTACACATGGAATAATATAACAGTAGCATAACCTAATCTACCCCATAAGGAAAGTGAGTGCCCAGATAGCTTACGTGGCTCCGTGGACAGCGCCATAAGACGGAACCTATAAAAGGCCAAACTAAAGTATCCCCCATGTATTGTCCCAACTGCCTTGTCCCTTGTCCCAACTAATAAAGCTCCTAGACCTGATCCTTGTCATCTTCTACATCGTCTTTTGGTATCTCCACCGGCCAACTCCTGGACCCTGTTGTCGGCATCTTCTGTTTCCTCCTCTGGTCACGACTCCAAGTGTCGCCTGTTCCATCCAAGGACTTCTCTTCTGGTCCCTGCTCCTGGTGATCTTCTTCTTCCATTTGAGGTCTGCTTTGGCTGCTACTTCTGGGTCAAATACAACTTTAATACTTCCATTGTAACAAATCCAGCAGTGCCATTCCCATGTTCCCAAGCCTGACTCTACCACTACTATATGACCAAATCCAGCTCTGCTACATGTATTGTGACCGTCATATTGTACATCCCATCCAGTCACTGCTTCACACTCAGACAAACTCAGCTCAACCATAGACAACGCCAAACTCACCTCTGCTATACAGAGTTACTTATCTGGTGTCTTCTCTGACCTTGTCCATATCCCAATCCCGGCTGAGCTCACTGCCATAGCAAATACTGGAAATAGATAAGACCACTTACCCATATACTATAGGGCCAAGCTCTGTGGCCATGCCTGCACCTTTTATGCTTCCTCCGTTGTGAGATCTGGTCCAAACATGGCGGCTTATCAGGGGTCATGTGACCTGACGTGCCCATCAGTGGCCTCAATAGAAATACCGTATGCACATGTGTAGTGCTCTGCGTAATGTATCTCTGTGGAGGCGACTGAATGCGGTCTGTGATATAAGCCATCCAATGAGTCCATGTTATAGTCCCCGGAGGGGATGAGGGCACCATTTCTTCAGTCCTCATTCGGGCACCATATTTGGTCCTCACTCGGGCACCATTTTGTTGGTCCTCACTCGGGCACCATATTTGGTCTTCACTTACTTGGCATCCGTTATTTTTGGCCTCTTGTGTCTCCTTTTCTTTGGTCCTCACTCGGGCCCCATTTCTATGAATTTCATTCTTCGCCTCTCTAGGGCACTATTTGTTCTTGTCCCTCTAGGACTACTGTAATGCTATTGTCAGCTGTCTACAATGGGGCTTCTGCCAGTTGGACTTGCCTTGAGCTACTCTGGTTAGCAGAGTCTAAGGGATTGCAGGTTTTCACCCTTTAACCCCTATACAGGGATCTGGTCTTCGCTGCTACAATCCCCAGGTTGCGTCTGCACAGTAGCCGCCAACCAGAAGAGCAGACAGACCGATGTAGCCTAACCAGTAGTCTCCATTGCTATGGACCTCACTAGGAGACCATTTCTTTAGAGCTTTAGGTTTCAATTCTTTTCGGCATTTTAGAGCTTCACTTGTTTTGGCCACTTTCAGTCTCCATTTCTTAAGTCCTCACTTGGGCACCTTTTATTAGGCCTCTTTTGGGCACCATCTTTGGTCCTCACTCGGGCACCATTTATGTGGTACTCAATCGGGCATCATTTCTCTGGTCCTTACTCGGGCACCGTTTTCGGTCCTCACTCAGGCATCTTTTATTAGGCCTCTTTTGGGCACCATCTTTGGTCCTCACTTGGGCACCTTTTTGGTCCTCACTCGGGCACCATTTATGTGGTACTCAATCGGGCATCATTTCTCTGGTCCTCACTCGGGCACCTTTTATTAGGCCTCTTTTGGGCACCATCTTTGGTCCTCACTCGGGCACCTTTTTGGTCCTCACTCGGGCACCATTTATGTGGTACTCAATCGGGCATCATTTCTCTGGTCCTCACTCGGGCACCTTTAATTAGGCCTCTTTTGGGCACCATTTCTTTGGTCCTTACTCGGGCACCTTTTTGGTCCTTACTCGGGCACCATTTATGTGGTACTCAATCGGGCATCATTTCTCTGGTCCTTACTCGGGCACCGTTTTCGGTCCTCACTCAGGCATCTTTTATTAGGCCTCTTTTGGGCACCATCTTTGGTCCTCACTCGGGCACCTTTTTGGTCCTCACTCGGGCACCATTTATGTGGTACTCAATCGGGCATCATTTCTCTGGTCCTCACTCGGGCACCTTTTATTAGGCCTCTTTTGGTGCCTTAATTTCTTTGGTTCTCACTCGGGCACCGTTTTCGGTCCTCACTCGGGCACCTTTTATTAGGCCTCTTTTGGGCACCATCTTTGGTCCTCACTCGGGCACCTTTTTGGTCCTCACTCGGGCACCATTTATGTGGTACTCAATCGGGCATCATTTCTCTGGTCCTTACTCTTTGGTTCTCACTCTTTGGTTCTCACTCGGGCACCTTTTTGGTCCTCACTCGGGCACCATTTATGTGGTACTCAATCGGGCATCATTTCTCTAGTCCTCACTCGGGCACCTTTAATTAGGCCTCTTTTGGGCACCATTTCTTTGGTCCTTACTCGGGCACCTTTTTGGTCCTTACTCGTGCACCATTTATGTGGTACTCAATCGGGCATCATTTCTCTGGTCCTTACTCGGGCACCGTTTTCGGTCCTCACTCAGGCATCTTTTATTAGGCCTCTTTTGGGCACCATCTTTGGTCCTCACTCGGGCACCTTTTTGGTCCTCACTCGGGCACCATTTATGTGGTACTCAATCGGGCATCATTTCTCTGGTCCTTACTCGGGCACCGTTTTCGGTCCTCACTCAGGCATCTTTTATTAGGCCTCTTTTGGGCACCATCTTTGGTCCTCACTCGGGCACCTTTTTGGTCCTCACTCGGGCACCATTTATGTGGTACTCAATCGGGCATCATTTCTCTGGTCCTCACTCGGGCACCTTTTATTAGGCCTCTTTTGGGCACCATCTTTGGTCCTCACGAGGGGCACCATTTTCGGTCCTCACTCGGGCACCATTTATGTGGTACTCAATCAGGTATCATTTCTTTGGTTCTCACTCGGGCACCGTTTTCGGTCCTCACTCGGGCACCTTTTATTAGGCCTCTTTTGGGCACCATTTCTTTGGTCCTTACTCGGGCACCTTTTTGGTCCTCACTCGAGCACCATTTATGTGGTACTCAATCGGGCATCATTTCTCTGGTTCTTACTCGGGCACCGTTTTCGGTCCTCACTCAGGCACCTTTTATTAGGCCTCTTTTGGGCACCAACTTTGGTCCTCACTCGGGCACCTTTTTGGTCCTCACTCGGGTACCATTTATGTGGTACTCAATCGGGCATCATTTCTCTGGTCCTCACTCGGGCACCTTTTATTAGGCCTCTTTTGGGCACCATCTTTGGTCCTCACTCGGGCACCTTTTTGGTCCTCACTCGGGCACCATTTATGTGGTACTCAATCGGGCATCATTTCTTTGGTTCTCACTCGGGCACCGTTTTCGGTCCTCACTCGGGCACCTTTTATTAGGCCTCTTTTGGGCACCTTTTTGGTCCTCACTCGGGCACCATTTATGTGGTACTCAATCGGGCATCATTTCTCTGGTCCTCACTCGGGCATCTTTTATTAGGCCTCTTTTGGGCACCATCTTTGGTCCTCACTCGGGCACTGTTTTCGGTCCTCACTCGGGCACCATTTATGTGGTACTCAATCGGGCATCATTTCTCTGGTCCTCACTCGGGCACCTTTTATTAGGCCTCTTTTGGGCACCATCTTTGGTCCTCACTCGGGCACCTTTTTGGTCCTCACTCGGGCACCATTTATGTGGTACTCAATCGGGCATCATTTCTTTGGTTCTCACTCGGGCACCGTTTTCGGTCCTCACTCGGGCACCTTTTATTAGGCCTCTTTTGGGCACCATCTTTGGTCCTCACTCGGGCACCTTTTTGGTCCTCACTCGGGCACCATTTATGTGGTACTCAATCGGGCATCATTTCTCTGGTCCTCACTCGGGCACCTTTTATTAGGCCTCTTTTGGTGCCTTAATTTCTTTGGTTCTCACTCGGGCACCGTTTTCGGTCCTCACTCGGGCACCTTTTATTAGGCCTCTTTTGGGCACCATCTTTGGTCCTCACTCGGGCACCTTTTTGGTCCTCACTCGGGCACCATTTATGTGGTACTCAATCGGGCATCATTTCTTTGGTTCTCACTCGGGCACCGTTTTCGGTCCTCACTCGGGCACCTTTTATTAGGCCTCTTTTGGGCACCATCTTTGGTCCTCACTCGGGCACCTTTTTGGTCCTCACTCGGGCACCATTTATGTGGTACTCAATCAGGCATCATTTCTCTGGTCCTCACTCGGGCACCTTTTTGGTCCTCACTCGGGCACCTTTAATTAGGCCTCTGTTGGGCACCATTTCTTTGGTCCTTACTCGGGCACCTTTTTGGTCCTTACTCAGGCACCATTTATGTGGTACTCTATCGGGCATCATTTCTCTGGTCCTTACTCGGGCACCGTTTTCGGTCCTCACTCAGGCACCTTTTATTAGGCCTCTTTTGGGCACCATCTTTGGTCCTCACTCGGGCACCTTTTTGGTCCTCACTCGGGCACCATTTATGTGGTACTCAATCGGGCATCATTTCTCTGGTCCTCACTCGGGCACCTTTTTGGTCCTCACTCGGGCACCTTTAATTAGGCCTCTTTTGGGCACCATTTCTTTGGTCCTTACTCGGGCACCTTTTTGGTCCTTACTCGGGCACCATTTATGTGGTTCTCAATCGGGCATCATTTCTCTGGTCCTCACTTGGGCACCTTTTATTAGGCCTCTTTTGGGCACCATCTTTGGTCCTCACTCGGGCACCTTTTTGGTCCTCACTCGGGCACCCTTTATGTGGTACTCAATCGGGCATCATTTCTCTGGTCCTCACTCGGGCACCTTTTATTAGGCCTCTTTTGGGCACCATCTTTGGTCCTCACTCGGGCACCTTTTTGGTCCTCACTCGGGCACCATTTATGTGGTACTCAATCGGGCATCATTTCTTTGGTTCTCACTTGGGCACCGTTTTTGGTCCTCACTCGGGCACCTTTAATTAGGCCTCTTTTGGGCACCATCTTTGGTCCTAACTCGGGCACCTTTTTGGTCCTCACTCGGGCACCATTTATGTGGTACTCTTTCGGGCATCATTTCTTTGGTCCTCACTCGGGCACCTTTTTGGTCCTCACTCGAGCACCATTTATGTGGTACTCAATCGGGCATCATTTATTTGGTCCTCACTCGGGCACCTTTTTGGTCCTCACTCGGGCACCATTTCTATAGACATTTGTTTTTTGCCCTTTTAGGGCTCCATTTTTTTTACCCTTTTAGGTCTGTTGGTTTTGCCTCTCTAGGGCACCATCCGTTTTCGGCCTCTATTTTACGTCATGTATTTTTTACTTTTCTATGGTCCATTATCGGGTATAATTTTTTGTTCAACAATAACTTTTATAAGGGCTAGTTCACACGGGGTCTTTTGACAGCGGATATTGATGTGGAATCCGCCTCAAAATCCGCTGCCAAAAATGTCTCCTATTGACCTGCTAGTAGCGGCAAAAGAAGCGAGCTGTCGTATCTTGCCGCAGATTTCACCGCTGAATCAGCCGCGGCGCGAGGCTCCGGCCCATTCATTTGGGCCTAATCTGGAGCGGAATGTCGCGATGGGATGCCGGTACACTGCACTGACATGCCATCGTGGCAGCCGCGACGGAATATGTAAACGCAGAACTCCGTGTGAACTAACCCTGAAAGTTTTAATATTAGGAGAGATAAACAGTTACAAAGAATTGACAACATTGTGAAAGTTTCTACAGTAACAAATGATAAATTGAGAGACAGAGAGAGACAACAGACCAGAGAAGATGTCAAGAAGGATGGCGCTGGCGTGTAGTGGAGGAGACGCTGGGCTGTATGGGTCGCCAAGTCCCTCAAATCTGCTGGAGCTGCCACTAACTGGCGGGCACAGCTAAGGAGGGCCGATTCACAAGACGAGAGGTAAGGGTCTGATTGTGGGGTAACAATGCTTGGCCTCTATCAGTGGCGTAACTAGGAATGGCGGGGCCCCGTGGCGAACTTTTGACATGGGCCCCCCCCCCATCCCAACTGACGCCGAAGACCTCGACCGACCCCCTCCTCCGCACTCTATTATGTCCCTTACTTGCCCCTGCACACAGTATTAACCCCAACAGTGTCCCCTGCACACAGTATTAACCCCAACAGTGTCCCCTGCACACACTATTAACCCCAACAGTGTCCCCTGCACACACTATTAACCCCAACAGTGTCCCCTGCACACACTATTAACCCCAACAGTGTCCCCTGCACACACTATTAACCCCAACAGTGTCCCCTGCACACACTATTAACCCCAACAGTGTCCCCTGCACACACTATTAACCCCAACAGTGTCCCCTGCACACACTATTAACCCCAACAGTGTCCCCTGCACACACTATTAACCCCAACAGTGTCCCCTGCACACACTATTAACCCCAACAGTGTCCCCTGCACACAGTATTAACCCCAATAGTGTCCCCTGCACACAGTATTAACCCCAATAGTGTCCCCTGCACACAGTATTAACCCCAACAGTGTCCCCTGCACACAGTATTAACCCCAATAGTGTCCCTTGCACACAGTATTAACCCCAATAGTGTCCCCTGCACACACTATTAACCCCAATAGTGGCCCCTGCACACACTATTATACCCCATAGTGGCCCCTGCACACAGTATTATGTCCCTCTGTGGACACCCATAAACAATTATTATACTCTGGGGTCTTTTCAGACCCCAGAGTATAATAATCGGAGACCCGGGGAATAAAAACATTAAAAAAAACAAACTACTGTTGCTTCTTACCTGTTCCCCGGCTCCTGTGCTGTGCTGTCCTCCTGTGCTCGCGTCCTTCGTTAATGACGTCGGACGTCACATGACCCGGGAAGCATGCCGGGTTCATGTGACGTCAGAGACGTCAGACAACAGTAGGACGGAGGCCTGGCAGGATCGCGGAGAGGTAAGTAACAGTGTTTGTTATGTTCCCTTACCTCTCCCGATCCGCCGGTCATTATACTCGGGGGTCTGCAAAGACCCCCGAGTATAATGATAGCCCCTATGGGGCCCGCAGTGTCACTTGCCGATCCCGGCCCAGCCAGGATCGGCAAGTGAATAGGGCCCGTAACAGCCTATTGAAAAAAACCGCAGTGGTAGCGGCTGTCACCGGGCCCCCTAATGGCCCGGGCCCTGTGGCAGCTGCTACTGCTGCTACCACGGTAGTTACGCCACTGGCCTCTATCTGTCCTATCCTTTTTGAGTCGCAGCGACAATGTAATGTAGTGTCCCCGCATGACTGTACTATAAGCCTCCTACAGAACAGCACCTGAAGCCGCTGACTCCCCATTCTCCATAAAGTAGTCAGGGGCATCCGTACTGTAGTTTGGGGAGTGGGTGATGTAAGTAGAGCCTCATTGAGGTGCCAATGGCAGCGTCTAGTTAGGACTGGGACAGGGGGCAGAGATATAGTCACCGGGGCATGATAGGACCGAGGGACTGAGCTCTACCCCAGTAAGCAGCGGGGGGCTGCGGCATTCTACCTCCAGCGGCCCCCCCGCATAAATTGAGTTTGAGACCCCTGCCCTATATGGATTGATAGACACATGCCCCTATATACTGATATCCCCATACTTCTATATACAGTGACAGACCCATGTACCCATATCTATAATGCCACACATATACTGCCATACAGTGATATACATGTGCCCCCTCCATATACAGTGACAGACCCATGTACCCATATATATAATGGCAGACATATACCCCCATACAGTGATATACATGTGCCCCCTCCATATACAGTGACAGACCCATGTACCCATATATATAATGGCAGACATATACCGCCATACAGTAATATACATGTGCCCCCTCCATATACAGTGACAGACCCATGTACCCATATCTATAATGCCACACATATACTGCCATACAGTGATATACATGTGCCCCCTCCATATACAGTGACAGACCCATGTACCCATATATATAATGGCAGACATATACCGCCATACAGTGATATACATGTGCCCCCTCCATATACAGTGACAGACCCATGTACCCATATATATAATGGCAGACATATACCCCCATACAGTGATATACATGTGCCCCCTCCATATACAGTGACAGACCCATGTACCCATATATATAATGGCAGACATATACCCCCATACAGTGATATACATGTGCCCCCTCCATATACAGTGACAGACCCATGTACCCATATATATAATGGCAGACATATACCCCCATACAGTGATATACATGTGCCCCCTCCATATACAGTGACAGACCCATGTACCCATATATATAATGGCAGACATATACCGCCATACAGTGATATACATGTGTCCCCTCCATATACAGTGACAGACCCATGTACCCATATATATAATGGCAGACATATACCCCCATACAGTGATATACATGTGCCCCCTCCATATACAGTGACAGACCCATGTACCCATATATATAATGGCAGACATATACCCCCATACAGTGATATACATGTGCCCCCTCCATATACAGTGACAGACCCATGTACCCATATCTATAATGCCACACATATACTGCCATACAGTGATATACATGTGCCCCCTCCATATACAGTGACAGACCCATGTACCCATATCTATAATGCCACACATATACTGCCATACAGTGATATACATGTGCCCCCTCCATATACAGTGACAGACCCATGTACCCATATATATAATGGCAGACATATACCGCCATACAGTGATATACATGTGCCCCCTCCATATACAGTGACAGACCCATGTACCCATATATATAATGGCAGACATATACCCCCATACAGTGATATACATGTGCCCCCTCCATATACAGTGACAGACCCATGTACCCATATATATAATGGCAGACATATACCGCCATACAGTGATATACATGTGCCCCCTCCATATACAGTGACAGACCCATGTACCCATATATATAATGGCAGACATATACCCCCATACAGTGATATACATGTGCCCCCTCCATATACAGTGACAGACCCATGTACCCATATATATAATGGCAGACATATACCCCCATACAGTGATATACATGTGCCCCCTCCATATACAGTGACAGACCCATGTACCCATATATATAATGGCAGACATATACCCCCATACAGTGATATACATGTGCCCCCTCCATATACAGTTACAGACCCATGTACCCATATATATAATGGCAGACATATACCGCCATACAGTGATATACATGTGTCCCCTCCATATACAGTGACAGACCCATGTACCCATATATATAATGGCAGACATATACCCCCATACAGTGATATACATGTGCCCCCTCCATATACAGTGACAGACCCATGTACCCATATATATAATGGCAGACATATACCCCCATACAGTGATATACATGTGCCCCCTCCATATACAGTGACAGACCCATGTACCCATATCTATAATGCCACACATATACTGCCATACAGTGATATACATGTGCCCCCTCCATATACAGTGACAGACCCATGTACCCATATATATAATGGCAGACATATACCGCCATACAGTGATATACATGTGCCCCCTCCATATACAGTGACAGACCCATGTACCCATATATATAATGGCAGACATATACCCCCATACAGTGATATACATGTGCCCCCTCCATATACAGTGACAGACCCATGTACCCATATATATAATGGCAGACATATACCCCCATACAGTGATATACATGTGCCCCCTCCATATACAGTGACAGACCCATGTACCCATATATATAATGGCAGACATATACCCCCATACAGTGATATACATGTGCCCCCTCCATATACAGTGACAGACCCATGTACCCATATATATAATGGCAGACATATACCGCCATACAGTGATATACATGTGTCCCCTCCATATACAGTGACAGACCCATGTACCCATATATATAATGGCAGACATATACCCCCATACAGTGATATACATGTGCCCCCTCCATATACAGTGACAGACCCATGTACCCATATATATAATGGCAGACATATACCCCCATACAGTGATATACATGTGCCCCCTCCATATACAGTGACAGACCCATGTACCCATATCTATAATGCCACACATATACTGCCATACAGTGATATACATGTGCCCCCTCCATATACAGTGACAGACCCATGTACCCATATATATATATATATATATATATATATATATATAATGGCACCCAATATAATCCATGGGCCGCCCATCTGAGCCCTGGGTAACCCAGTGAGGGGACAGGTGACCTCTCCCCCAGCTCTCACCTGTCTTGCATGGATCCTCCAGACACAAATGGAGACTTCCTGCTCCTCCTAAATCCTGCAGTAACTGTGACGTCCTTCTGGTCAAGGCTCGGCTGTTCCTGGACAGACTTCTCCCTCCTCCTCCCTCCTCACCAGCAGGACACCTCAGTACTGGAGATCTTGATGGAGCGATTGCTTGATCTTGTGGGCTGAAAATGGCCGCCTTACTGGTCCTGGTCTCCATGGAATCACTGTGACAACCCGAGTCATGGAAGTGTGACACTGTGATCTCATGATGTGACCGGTCCTGAGATTCTGATGTCTGCAGAAATGGAGGGAAATATAGGAAATGTCCCGACTGTCAGTGGTGGTGATACCGGGGGTGTATCGTAGCATCATACCATACAGGAGGAGGGCGAAACGCCACAACATGCACCAAATCTGTCAAACTAACATTAAAGTGGTATAAAATATATCTTGTTATCTGTGTAGACACATTACTCTTCTTTCCAGCAATCCTAGAGATCTTTTCTTAAAGCGGTTATCCGAAACCCAGGCATAATGGATACCGACCCCCGACCCCGCACTGGGCTGCCGTATACAAGGCGTACGGACGAAAGCAGACCTGCTCCTATTCAGGTAAATGGGAGCACGGCTGTAGTTCCCCAGCACCACCACTAGAGTGTACAGAGCGGGGGAGGGGATTTTATTGTGACCGGTGTTTGCTATTCCAGTCTTAATAAAGGCCCCAACTGGTGCGAGGTGCGCCTGAATTATTAGGAGGCTCCGGCCCTGTGCGCCATCATGGGAATGTATGCCAGTTAGGAATCGGTGCAGATTCCCTGTAGGTCGTGCTCCAAATTTCTGCATATTAGTTATACTAAATATATATCAGGCCGAGGTGTCCCTGTCCCAGCCATGCGTGCCCTGCACCTATCACAAATAGTGGTGAGCGGGGTGCAGAATGAAGGATATGGCGTATCTTTTGAGCAAGGCAGTGTGTACGTAAAGATGTGCCACAATTTTACCCATCTACCATAAAACTGGCCTAGATGAGTTGATAAATCCCCCCCGGTGTATAGACACGTACACTGTAGAGCTGTCACTGCGGGACTGCTGCTTTGTTCCCATTCACATGGATAGGTACAGAGCGGCTTCCTGCGGTATACTTTTTGTTTTTTGGCTTCTGGGAGCCGAATCTGCAGATTGGTGCACAGTATTGTTAACGGCCATTTTCCCGTCGCCTGTGCGCCTGCGCAGTCTGCTCTGCTAGAAGTTACGAGCCTGCGTCGGAAGAAGACATTGAAGTTGTCGCGGCGGACGAAGAAGGAGGCGGCGCTTGGAGACACTTCTCTGGCAGCGGTGGGGACGCTCCATCACTTCAGGAGAACTAATTTGCATACCGGTAAAAAACGGTATTTCTAAGGAACGGCGCAGCGGAGACCATGTCTAAAGGTAAGAGATGAATAACCTTTCTAAAGGCTACTCCGATGTCTTATCCACAAAAAAAAAAAAAAAGGTTTTAATGGTAGAATCCCCTTAATGGTTTCCGGGGCCCTTCGGGGTTTGTCTGATCCTCCACAATAGGGGCTCCAATGTTAGTGCAAAAACCAGTGGGGACAAAGGAGAGTCCTGACATGTCCCATTACTGATCGGGAATGGGGTACACAAGATCCCATTATTTCTCACAGAAGCCGAAGGTGTACTGTAGAGAGGATATCCATGACCCGGCCCTATGTGAGGATGAAAACATGAGGGGCCACATCACTCTGCGTCTGTTGACAGAAGGCATATGGGGGTCTGGTTATTCAAGTGAAATGGATGGTGTGCAAGACCTTAGTAGGGTTATCCCTAACCTCCTGAGTCAAGATAAATCCCACCTGATCACAGTGGATGAGTCTGGGGAGCAATGGAGGAGGGTGTATCGTGAGGAAGGACCTTCACAAATAGCTTGATATCCATGTGTAACTGCAAGATCAGGCAATAACTGGCGCAGACTGTGGATAACTGAGATATGGGCTCCTGACTAGGGTTGAGTGATCGGGATCTGAAAAGATTGGATCCCGATTGGTGATCGAGTAAATTTCATGATTGCGTTCGAGTTCCAATCCTGCCTAAAAAGATCGGGAGGGGAATTCCGATCCCGATTGCTCAACCCACTTACCTGCACAGAACTGCTGTCGCTCCCGTTGTTCTCTGTCCTCTCCTCTCTTTCACACGCCGACAAAGCACCGTGCACGCCCCCGCCTCCCTAGGCTAGTGTTACGGATGCTGGGAGTAGGCTGGGCTTGTTGTGGCTTAGCAGAGTGTGGGCGGGTACAGGGTGGGGAGACATGACTGATGTACTCACCCTGTACCCGCCCACACTCTCCTAAGCCACAACAAGCCCCGCCTTCTCCCAGCATCCGTAACACTAGCCTAGGGAGGTGGGGGCGCCCGGAACTCCGGGGAGCGGTGTACACACCGTGAGGGGAGGCGGCATCGGTTTTGAGCAGGTAAGTGGGGGGGACTATGTAGCCAGCGGATCTTTTAATCACTACACAGCGTGGAGTCCAAAAATTGAAGTGTTCAATTTTTGGACTCCATGCTGTGTAGTGAACAAGATCGTTTTTAAAATCTGATTTCTGATCATTAAAAAATCCCATTGACTTGCAATAGATCGGAATTGGGATTGGGATGGAAAATGATCGGAAATCGGATTTTAAAAATGATCCTGAAATCTCAAGATCGTCTCAACCGCACTCCTGACCTATTCAGGGGGATATGAGGCTTGTGCCATCTGGCCAGGCTTTGCGCCCTGTATAGACAGGGTGACATTAGGGTCCAGTGTGCAATGTCATTGTCATATGGATTGGAGCTATTGTTCCACCCCATAGGAGAAGCTGTGCTGTGTCGCTCACCTGTACGTGTACCGCGCCCTATAACGAAACTGGATAGAAAATGAGAGAGCAATCTCAGTGGCCGGCCGACCACATCTCCATAGTTTACCTTACCGAAAAGATTAGTCACAAATAAATGACAGACGTGCGCAGAGAAAATTCTCCAGAAAATGGGAAAAGCCAGAACAAACAGATTAGTAGTAAAGATTGCGAGGATCCGAATTATCTTGGGTTACAAAGAAAAACCTCCGGTCAACTGCAACTTTTTGAGATTTTTTTATGCTGTATGGGGCAATAAACTACCCTCACTATTTTATCACTGCCGCCTTGGAGCGCTGCCTATATCGTGAATTGCTATTTAACCCCTTCCCGCCGGTGACATTTTTTTGATTTTCGATTCCAGGGACTCTAAATTTATATAGTTTTATTTAGATTTTATCCCCTTAACAAAAAAATATAAAACTTTGCAAAAAAAGTTGTTTTTTTATAAAGTCATAAATGCATGGGGTGTTTTTTTTTTGCGGGGCGGGGTGTACTTTTTAATTATACCATTTTGAGGAACGGCTATCGCTTTGATCACTTTTTGTTAAATTTTTTGGCAGAAGCAAAACATTGAAAAAACAGCAGTTTTTAATTTTTGATTTTTTTTTCCCTGCTACAGCATTTGCCGTTTGGGAAAAATATTTTTATAGATTTAAAGATTGGGCGATTTTGGACACAGGGATACCTTATGTGTATGTGTTTCACAGTATTGAAATACATTTATATGTGTTCTATAGAAAGGGGGGTGATTTGAATTTTTAATATTTAAAAATGGTTTTAATTTTTTAAAATTTTTATTTTTTTTTTTAATGCATTTATTAGACCCCACAGGGGGGTCTTAAACCCCAGGGTCTCTTATCAATAATGCAATACAAAATATGTTTGCTTCTATTGCAGGCTGCATAGAGCTTAGAGCAGCCTGTAATAGAAGGTAATGCCAGACAGGCCTGTGAGCCTTGCAAAGGCTAAAGAGACCCCAAGTGTATAATAACTTACCGCAATGCATGTTGCATTTTAGTTCATCCAAGACAAATCCTCAATTATTCGGTTTCATAAGAAAAACTAAATATTTGGGTGTTTCGGGTAAAAAAAAACACTTGTAGAAAAAAGCTAAATACTGTAAATCTCCCCCAATGTATCCCCCTCACACGTGACTGCTGTAAAGAAAATCTCTAAAATACATATATGTTACTGTTAACCCCTTCCCTACCCCAGATTGACCTATTAACCCTTGAACCACATGTATACACAAGTCTATGGCCACACGCCGCTTTGAATTCTCAGCAAGCACTGCTGTGCGTGTTACCCATTAGCACAGACATCCTGAGCCCGGACGGATTTTGCAGAAGTGGAATGTTTTTGCCTTACGCAGCATTAATCTCGTCTTGGATAGAAAACTTGTTTTCGGCAGATGTGATCGCCGATCCAAGACACTGATCTGTAGCTTCAGCTTCACATACTAATACAAGAAACATGTGTCAGGGGCAGACATCCGGAGAAGAGGGGGCCCCAGATCAAAATACAACTGAAGGGGGGGATGCAGAGTTTACCAACCACTTTTAAAAGTGCCTGAAATGGCTGATAACAGATAGTAATAGATTGTATTCCCCTGTCCGACAGTTGGCCTCTCCTCTCCTGACATGGCTGATAACAGATAGTAATAGCTTGTATTCTCCTGTCCTACAGTCGGCCTCTCCTCTCCTGACATGGCTGATAACAGAGAGTAATAGCTTGTATTCTCCTGTCCTACAGTCGGCCTCTCCTGACATGGCTGATAACAGATAGTAATAGATTGTATTCCCCTGTCCTAGAGTCGGCCTCTCCTCTCCTGACATGGCTGATAACAGATAGTAATAGATTGTATTCTCCTGTCCTACAGTCGGCCTCTCCTGACATGGCTGATAACAGATAGTAATAGATTGTACTCCCTTGTCCTACAGTCGGCCTCTCCCCTTCTGACATGGCTGATAACAGATAGTAATAGATTGTATTCCCCTGTCCTACAGTCGGCCTCACCTCTCCTGACATGGCAGATAACAGATAGTAATAGATTGTATTCCCCTGTCCTACAGTCGGCCTCTCCTCTCCTGACATGGCTGATAACAGATAGTAATAGATTGTATTCTCCTGTCCTACAGTCGGCCTCTCCTCTCCTGACATGGCTGATAACAGATAGTAATAGATTGTATTCCCCTGTCCTACAGTCGGCCTCTCCTCTCCTGACATGGCTGATAACAGATAGTAATAGATTGTATTCCCCTGTCCTACAGTCGGCCTCTCCCTTCCTGACATGGCTGATAACAGATAGTAATAGATTGTCTTCTCCTGTCCTACAGTCGGCCTCTCCTCTCCTGACATGGCAGATAACAGATAGTAATAGATTGTATTTCAGTGTCCTACAGTCGGCCTCTCCTCTCCTGACATGGCTGATAACAGATAGTAATAGATTGTATTCCCCTGTCCTACAGTCGGCCTCTCCTGACATGGCTGATAACAGATAGTAATAGATTGTATTCCCCTGTCCTACAGTCGGCCTCTCCACTCCTGACATGGCTGATAACAGATAGTAATAGATTGTATTCCCCTGTCCTACAGTCGGCCTCACCTCTCCTGACATGGCTGATAACAGATAGTAATAGATTGTATTCCCCTGTCCTACAGTCGGCCTCTCCACTCCTGACATGGCTGATAACAGATAGTAATAGATTGTATTCCCCTGTCCTACAGTCGGCCTCTCCTGACATAGCTGATAACAGATAGTATTAGATTGTATTCCTCTGTCCTACAGTCGGCCTCTCCTCTCCTGACATGGCTGATAACAGATAGTAATAGATTTGATTCCCCTGTCCTACAGTCGGCCTCTCCTCTCCTGACATGGCTGATAACAGATAGTAATAAATTGTATTCTCCTGTCCTACAGTCGGCCTCTCCTCTCCTGACATGGCTGATAACAGATAGTAATAGATTGTATTCCCCTTTCCTACAGTCGGCCTCTCCTCTCCTGGCTGATACCAGATAGTAATAGATTGTATTCCCCTGTCCTACAGTCGGCCTCTCCTCTCCTGACATGGCTGATAACAGATAGTAATAGATTGTATTCCCCTGTCCTACAGTCGGCCTCTCCTCTCCTGACATGGCTGATAACAGATAGTAATAGATTGTATTCTCCTGTCCTACAGTCGGCCTCTCCTCTCCTGACATGGCTGATAACAGATAGTAATAGATTGTATTCTCCTTTCCTACAGTCGGCATCTCCTCTCCTGACATGGCTGATAACAGATAGTAATAGATTGTATTCCCCTGTCCTACAGTCGGCCTCTCCTCTCCTGACATGGCTGATAACAGATAATAATAGATTGTATTCCCCTGTCCTACAGTCGGCCTCACCTCTCCTGACATGGCTGATAACAGATAGTAATAGATTGTATTCCCCTGTCCTACAGTCGGCCTCTCCACACCTGACATGGCTGATAACAGATAGTAATAGATTGTATTCCCCAGTCCTACAGTCGGCCTCTCCTGACATAGCTGATAACAGATAGTAATAGATTGTATTCCTCTGTCCTACAGTCGGCCTCTCCTCTCCTGACATGGCTGATAACAGATAGTAATAGATTTGATTCCCCTGTCCTACAGTCGGCCTCTCCTCTCCTGACATGGCTGATAACAGATAGTAATAGATTGTATTCCCCTTTCCTACAGTCGGCCTCTCCTCTCCTGGCTGATACCAGATAGTAATAGATTGTATTCCCCTGTCCTACAGTCGGCCTCTCCTCTCCTGACATGGCTGATAACAGATAGTAATAGATTGAATTCCCCTGTCCTACAGTCGGCCTCTCCTCTCCTGACATGGCTGATAACAGATAGTAAGAGATTGTATTCCCCTTTCCTACAGTCGGCCTCTCCTCTCCTGGCTGATACCAGATAGTAATAGATTGTATTCCCCTGTCCTACAGTCGGCCTCTCCTCTCCTGGCTGATACCAGATAGTAATAGATTGTATTCTCCTTTCCTACAGTCGGCCTCTCCTCTCCTGACATGGCTGATAACAGATAGTAATAGATTGTATTCCCCTGTCCTACAGTCGGCCTCTCCTCTCCTGACATGGCTGATAACAGATAATAATAGATTGTATTCTCCTGTCCTACAGTCGGCCTCTCCCCCCCTGACATGGCTGATAACAGATAGTAATAGATTGTACTCTCCTGTCCTACGGACGGTCTCTCCTCTCCTGACATGGCTGATAACAGATAGTAATAGATTGTATTCCCCTGTCCTACAGTCGGCCTCTCCTCTCCTGACATGGCTGATAACAGATAGTAATAGATTGTATTCCCCTGTCCTACAGTCGGCCTCTCCTCTCCTGACATGGCTGATAACAGATAGTAATAGATTGTATTCTCCTGTCCTACAGTCGGCCTCTCCTCTCCTGACATGGCTGATAACAGATAGTAATAGATTGTATTCCCCTGTCCTACAGTCGGCCTCTCCCCTCCTGACATGGCTGATAACAGATAGTAATAGATTGTATTCCCCTGTCCTACAGTCGGCCTCACCTCTCCTGACATGGCTGATAACAGATAGTAATAGATTGTATTCCCCTGTCCTACAGTCGGCCTCTCCACTCCTGACATGGCTGATAACAGATAGTAATAGATTGTATTCCCCTGTCCTACAGTCGGCCTCTCCTGACATAGCTGATAACAGATAGTAATAGATTGTATTCCTCTGTCCTACAGTCGGCCTCTCCTCTCCTGACATGGCTGATAACAGATAGTAATAGATTTGATTCCCCTGTCCTACAGTCGGCCTCTCCTCTCCTGACATGGCTGATAACAGATAGTAATAGATTGTATTCTCCTGTCCTACAGTCGGCCTCTCCTCTCCTGACATGGCTGATAACAGATAGTAATAGATTGTATTCCCCTTTCCTACAGTCGGCCTCTCCTCTCCTGGCTGATACCAGATAGTAATAGATTGTATTCCCCTGTCCTACAGTCGGCCTCTCCTCTCCTGACATGGCTGATAACAGATAGTAATAGATTGTATTCCCCTGTCCTACAGTCGGCCTCTCCTCTCCTGACATGGCTGATAACAGATAGTAATAGATTGTATTCTCCTGTCCTACAGTCGGCCTCTCCTCTCCTGACATGGCTGATAACAGATAGTAATAGATTGTATTCTCCTTTCCTACAGTCGGCCTCTCCTCTCCTGACATGGCTGATAACAGATAGTAATAGATTGTATTCCCCTGTCCTACAGTTGGTCTCTCCTCTCCTGACATGGCTGATAACAGATAGTAATAGATTGTATTCCCCTGTCCTACAGTCAGCCTCTCCTCTCCTGACATGGCTGATAACAGATAGTAATAGATTGTATTCCCCTGTCCTACAGTCGGCCTCTCCTCTCCTGACATGGCTGATAACAGATAGTAATAGATTGTATTCCCCTGTCCTACAGTTGGCCTCTCCTGACATGGCTGATAACAGATAGTAATAGATTGTATTCTCCTGTCCTACAGTCGGCCTCTCCCCCCCTGACATGGCTGATAACAGATAATAATAGATTGTATTCCCCTGTCCTACAGTCGGCCTCTCCTCTCCTGACGTGGCTGATAACAGATAGTAATAGATTGTATTCCCCTGTCCTACAGTCGGCCTCTCCTGACATGGCTGATAACAGATAGTAATAGATTGTATTCCCCTGTCCTACAGTCGGCCTCTCCCCCCTGACATGGCTGATAACAGATAGTAATAGATTGTATTCTCCTGTCCTACAGTCGGCCTCTCCTCTCCTGACATGGCTGATAACAGATAGTAATAGATTGCATTCCCCTGTCCTACAGTCGGTCTCTCCTCTCCTGACATGGCTGATAACAGATAGTAATAGATTGTATTCCCCTGTCTTACAGTCGGCCTCTCCTCTCCTGACATGGCTGATAACAGATAGTAATAGATTGTATTCCCCCGTCCTACAGTCGGCCTCTCCTGACATGGCAGATAACAGATAGTAATTGTATTCTCCTGTCCTACAGTCGGCCTCTCCTCTCCTGATATGGCTGATAACAGATAGTAATAGATTGTATTCCCCTGTCCTACAGTCGGCCTCTCCTCTCCTGACATGGCTGATAACAGATAGTAATAGATTGTATTCCCCTGTCCTACAGTCGGACTTTCCTCTCCTGACATGGCTGATAACAGATAGTAATAGATTGTATCCCCCTGTCCTACAGTCGGCCTCTCCTCTCCTGACATGGCTGATAACAGATAGTAATAGATTGTATTCCCCTGTCCTACAGTCGGCCTCTCCTCTCCTGACATGGCTGATAACAGATAGTAATAGATTGTATTCTCCTGTCCTACAGTCGGCCTCTCCTGACATGGCTGATAACAGATAGTAATAGATTGTATCCCCCTGTCCTACAGTTGGCCTCTCCCCCCTGACATGGCTGATAACAGATAGTAATTGATTGTATTCCCCTGTCCTACAGTCGGCCTCTCCTCTCCTGACATGGCTGATAACAGATAGTAATAGATTGTATTCCCCTGTCCTACAGTCGGCCTCTCCCCCCTGACATGGCTGATAACAAATAGTAATAGATTGTATTCTCCTGTCCTACAGCCGACCTCTCCCCCCTGACATGGCTGATAACAGATAGTAATAGATTGTATTCCCCTGTCCTACAGTCGGCCTCTCCTCTCCTGACATGGCTGATAACAGATAGTAATAGATTGTATTCCCCTGTCCTACAGTCGGCCTCTCCCCCCTGACATGGCTGATAACAGATAGTAATAGATTGTATTCTCTTGTCCTACAGTCGGCCTCTCCTCTCCTGACATGGCTGATAACAGATAGTAATAGATTGTATTCTCCTGTCCTACAGTCGGCCTCTCCTCTCCTGACATGGCTGATAACAGATAGTAATAGATTGTATTCTCCTGTCCTACAGTCGGCCTCTCCCCCCTGACATGGCTGATAACAGATAGTAATAGATTGTATTCTCTTGTCCTACAGTCGGCCTCTCCTCTCCTGACATGGCTGATAACAGATAGTAATAGATTGTATTCTCCTGTCCTACAGTCGGCCTCTCCTCTCCTGACATGGCTGATAACAGATAGTAATAGATTGTATTCTCCTGTCCTACAGTCGGCCTCTCCTCTCCTGATATGGCTGATAACAGATAGTAATAGATTGTATTCTCCTGTCCTACAGTCAGCCTCTCCTCTCCTGACATGGCTGATAACAGATAGTAATAGATTGTATTCCCCTGTCCTACAGTTGGTCTCTCCTCTCCTGACATGGCTGATAACAGATAGTAATAGATTGTATTCCCCTGTCCTACAGTCGGCCTCTCCTCTCCTGACATGGCTGATAACAGATAGTAATAGATTGTATTCCCCTGTCCTACAGTCGGCCTCTCCTCTCCTGACATGGCTGATAACAGATAGTAATAGATTGTATTCCCCTGTCCTACAGTTGGCCTCTCCTGACATGGCTGATAACAGATAGTAATAGATTGTATTCTCCTGTTCTACAGTCGGCCTCTCCTCTCCTGGCTGATACCAGATAGTAATAGATTGTATTCCCCTGTCCTACAGTTGGCCTCTCCTGACATGGCTGATAACAGATAGTAATAGATTGTATTCTCCTGTCCTACAGTCGGCCTCTCCCCCCTGACATGGCTGATAACAGATAGTAATAGATTGTATTCTCCTGTCCTACAGTCGGCCTCTCCTCTCCTGACATGGCTGATAACAGATAGTAATAGATTGCATTCCCCTGTCCTACAGTCGGTCTCTCCTCTCCTGACATGGCTGATAACAGATAGTAATAGATTGTATTCCCCTGTCTTACAGTCGGCCTCTCCTCTCCTGACATGGCTGATAACAGATAGTAATAGATTGTATTCCCCCGTCCTACAGTCGGCCTCTCCTGACATGGCAGATAACAGATAGTAATTGTATTCTCCTGTCCTACAGTCGGCCTCTCCTCTCCTGATATGGCTGATAACAGATAGTAATAGATTGTATTCCCCTGTCCTACAGTCGGCCTCTCCTCTCCTGACATGGCTGATAACAGATAGTAATAGATTGTATTCCCCTGTCCTACAGTCGGACTTTCCTCTCCTGACATGGCTGATAACAGATAGTAATAGATTGTATCCCCCTGTCCTACAGTCGGCCTCTCCTCTCCTGACATGGCTGATAACAGATAGTAATTGTCACGGAGCAAAGGTATACGTCTTCCTCCGGATGGTCTTTTGAATCAACACGGACGCAAGAGGTCGGGAGACAACAGCAATTTATTGTAATCCACAAAGTTAGTAGCCGGCAGCGGTCACATCAACCGTAATAACAATAAGTCCACAGAAGTCACAATCCAATGATAACTTTGGTTCCTTGGTCCTGTAACTATATCCTGGCTCTCTGCAGAGCTGTGCACAGGCCGGCTAACACATACTAACTCCAGCTACAACTATATACTAAAACTGTTACACCTATATCTGTGGGTGGGAAGGGCTGAGTCACAGATCCTTCCCCCCTCACCTATACCAAGGAGAGCAGACTCCCTGTCTACTATGGACAATGCACCATCCAACATCTTCTTGGAGACACTGATCAGATTATCTCCACCCATTGTCCTCACTGGTCCTCACTAGTTAGAGGTATTTGCATACAATGTGCTAACACACTAGACCCGAATCAGCCAACTACACACTGATGTTTACAACAGGTTAGAGAATACATTCCACATGAAATATATATTACACATTGCCTATTGCCGGACTCTAACCATCCCGTGACAACCCCTCCCCCTCTCAAAACATGTGCATGACACAATTGGCCTACACAGGTAAATTGGGGAATGCACATCAGTCTCTATAGCTCATATGTCCTCCTGCCGGGATAACCCATCTGCGTTCTGGTGTTGGTTCCCTCGGCGGTACTGAATGGTAAAGTTGTAGGTTTGAAGGGCTGGCATCTGGCAGAAAATCCGGTCGATCCATGTTGGCGTCTCTCTGAGCTTGGCTTCGGGTCACTGCTCCCACAAAGTGGCACTGTAGATTTCCAACATCGTTGCCTAACAGAACATCGGCCGGCAGCCCGCTCATCACACCAATTGTGCATCGTTTTGGTCCATAACCATAGTCGAGTTCCACGGTAGCTTTAGGAATACGTCTTTGAGTACCCCCTGCCAACTTGATAGAAATGCCAGGGCCCTCCTCTAGGGCCTCGGGTCGCACAACTCGGGGGTCCGCTACCGTTAGGAAAGCTCCCGAGTCCCGGAATCCAACAACTGTTCGGCCATCCAGTAGGACCTCCTGCAAGTGCTTCCTCTGAAGGTTTGCGGGATGTGTGGCGGAAGGCTGAATCCCATAGACCCCTGGAGGTGGAACAGATGGGTCATTCATGGAGTCATCTGGAAATGGGGCCAAACTTTCTGTCCTAGGGGTGGTTCCCAGGTAGTGAATAGGCCGGGATGCCACGGTGGCCCGTGCCCCCATGTTAGCAGGGCAACTAGCTTGCAAATGTCCAGGCCGCCCGCACCCAAAACATCTGCGCTCTAGCATTCTTCCAGTGGGTCGTTGTCTAGGGACAGGGTTGTTCATAGCTGGAGGCCGATGGGCTGGGGCAGGGGTAGAGGGGGAATTGTAATCCTGAGGCCGGACACGAAAGGTGGGTGGCTGGCTGAAGGGTGTCTGGCGGACTGTGGTAGTTTTCCGCTCCTCTGCAAACAACCTCTTCCACTGCGGCTTGATGGTCAGGCCCTCATCTGCAAGAGAAGCAGCTTGCTCAACTGTGGCTGGGTTCCGTTCCAGCACCCACTCACGGATCTCAGCGGGGCACTGGGAAAAGAACTGTTCCTTAAGTATGACTTGGAGGATCTTATCGACTGTGACAGCCTCCTCTCCTTCTAGCCAGCGCTTGCATGCTTGCTTCAACTTGTGGGCGAACATGTGGAAGGAGCTTCCCCCATTGTAAGACAAAGAGCGGAACTGAACTCGGTAGGTCTCTGGAGTGACTGCATAATACTTCTGCACCGCTCTTTTAATGGCCTCATAGTCCCGCTGATCACTAGGGTCCATAGCTCTGAGAGCTTCCGCAGCCCCATCTCGTAGGTGCCCCACCAGATACCGGACCCAATCCTTCTCTGGGACTTCCATCAGGTGGCACTGGTGTTCGAAGTCCTGAAAATATCCATCAACATCCCCAGCCGCTTCATCAAAGGTCTTGAAGTGTTTATGGGAGACATATGGTGGTTCTCTCACTGTTGGGCTGGGGGTCGGCGTTTGATTATAATTCCTCGTAGTTATCTCAGCCATTCGCCTTTCATGCGCCATTCTTTCCTTTTCATGCGCCATTCTCTGTTCCTCCTTCTCCGTTTCCTGAGCCCTCTGTAATGCTCTACTCCTTTGCTCTGCAGTTGCTCCTAGCCCCAGCACTGCCAATTCCTCCTCATACAAAACAACCCATCTGCTCTTTTGGGTCTGTACCTGCCACTCCCGTATCTCTCCAGTCTCCTGGGGGCAGCCCTCCTCATGGTCGCTTTGCAGGGTCATCTCCTCCAGTGCCTCGATCAGTTGATCTTTCGTTCTTCCCTGGTAACTCAGGTTTAGTTCCCGGGCCCTTACTTGTAGACTTGCCATAGTCCAGTTCCTGTATTCTGAGGTTGTGGCTCCATTAATCGCTGAGCTGCTGTAGTCCATCTCGCTGTCCGCTGTTGATCCCACCGCTGCCAACCAGTTGTCACGGAGCAAAGGTATACGTCTTCCTCCGGATGGTCTTTTGAATCAACACGGACGCAAGAGGTCGGGAGACAACAGCAATTTATTGTAATCCACAAAGTTAGTAGCCGGCAGCGGTCACATCAACCGTAATAACAATAAGTCCACAGAAGTCACAATCCAATGATAACTTTGGTTCCTTGGTCCTGTAACTATATCCTGGCTCTCTGCAGAGCTGTGCACAGGCCGGCTAACACATACTAACTCCAGCTACAACTATATACTAAGACTGTTACACCTATATCTGTGGGTGGGAAGGGCTGAGTCACAGATCCTTCCCCCCTCACCTATACCAAGGAGAGCAGACTCCCTGTCTACTATGGACAATGCACCATCCAACATCTTCTTGGAGACACTGATCAGATTATCTCCACCCATTGTCCTCACTGGTCCTCACTAGTTAGAGGTATTTGCATACAATGTGCTAACACACTAGACCCGAATCAGCCAACTACACACTGATGTTTACAACAGGTTAGAGAATACATTCCACATGAAATATATATTACACATTGCCTATTGCCGGACTCTAACCATCCCGTGACAGTAATAGATTGTATTCCCCTGTCCTACAGTCGGCCTCTCCTCTCCTGACATGGCTGATAACAGATAGTAATAGATTGTATTCTCCTGTCCTACAGTCGGCCTCTCCTGACATGGCTGATAACAGATAGTAATAGATTGTATCCCCCTGTCCTACAGTTGGCCTCTCCCCCCTGACATGGCTGATAACAGATAGTAATTGATTGTATTCCCCTGTCCTACAGTCGGCCTCTCCTCTCCTGACATGGCTGATAACAGATAGTAATAGATTGTATTCCCCTGTCCTACAGTCGGCCTCTCCCCCCTGACATGGCTGATAACAAATAGTAATAGATTGTATTCTCCTGTCCTACAGCCGGCCTCTCCCCCCTGACATGGCTGATAACAGATAGTAATAGATTGTATTCCCCTGTCCTACGGTCAGCCTCTCCTCTCCTGACATGGCTGATAACAGATAGTAATAGATTGTATTCCCCTGTCCTACAGTCGGCCTCTCCCCCCTGACATGGCTGATAACAGATAGTAATAGATTGTATTCCCCTGTCCTACAGTCGGCCTCTCCTCTCCTGACATGGCTGATAACAGATAGTAATAGATTGTATTCTCCTGTCCTACAGTCGGCCTCTCCTCTCCTGACATGGCTGATAACAGATAGTAATAGATTGTATTCTCCTGTCCTACAGTCGGCCTCTCCTCTCCTGACATGGCTGATAACAGATAGTAATAGATTGTATTCTCCTGTCCTACAATCAGCCTCTCCTCTCCTGACATGGCTGATAACAGATAGTAATAGATTGTATTCCCCTGTCCTACAGTCGGCCTCTCCTCTCCTGACATGGCTGATAACAGACAGTAATAGATTGTATTCTCCTGTCCTACAGTCGGCCTCTCCCCCGCTGACAAAGCTGATAACAGATAGTAATAGATTGTACTCTCCTGTCCTACGGACGGCCTCTCCTCTCCTGACATGGCTGATAACAGATAGTAATAGATTGTATTCCCCTGTCCTACAATTGGCCTCTCCTCTCCTGACATGGCTGATAACAGATAATAATAGATTGTATTCCCTCTGTCCTACAGTCGGCCTCTCCTCTCCTGACATGGCTGATAACAGATAGTAATAGATTGTATTCCCCTGTCCTACAGTCGGCCTCTCCTCTCCTGACATGGCTGATAACAGATAGTAATAGATTGTATTCTCCTGTCCTACAGTCGGCCTCTCCCCCCCTGACATGGCTGATAACAGATAGTAGTAGATTGTATTCCCCTGTCCTACAGTCGGCCTCTCCCCCCTGACATGGCTGATAACAGATAGTAATTGATTGTATTCCCCAGTCCTACAGTCAGCCTCTCCCCTCCTGACATGGCTGATAACAGATAATAATAGATTGTATTCCCCTGTCCTACAGTCGGCCTCTCCTCTCCTGACATGGCTGATAACAGATAGTAATAGATTGTATTCCCCTGTCCTACAGTCGGCCTCTCCTCTCCTGACATGGCTGATAACAGATAGTAATAGATTGTATTCTCCTGTCCTACAGTCGGCCTCTCCTCTCCTGACATGGCTGATAACAGATAGTAATAGATTGTATTCTCCTGTCCTACAGTCGGCCTCTCCTCTCCTGACATGGCTGATAACAGATAGTAATAGATTGTATTCTCCTGTCCTACAGTCAGCCTCTCCTCTCCTGACATGGCTGATAACAGATAGTAATAGATTGTATTCCCCTGTCCTACAGTCGGCCTCTCCTCTCCTGACATGGCTGATAACAGATAGTAATAGATTGTATTCTCCTGTCCTACAGTCGGCCTCTCCCCCGCTGACAAAGCTGATAACAGATAGTAATAGATTGTACTCTCCTGTCCTACGGACGGCCTCTCCTCTCCTGACATGGCTGATAACAGATAGTAATAGATTGTATTCCCCTGTCCTACAATTGGCCTCTCCTCTCCTGACATGGCTGATAACAGATAATAATAGATTGTATTCCCTCTGTCCTACAGTCGGCCTCTCCTCTCCTGACATGGCTGATAACAGATAGTAATAGATTGTATTCCCCTGTCCTACAGTCGGCCTCTCCTCTCCTGACATGGCTGATAACAGATAGTAATAGATTGTATTCTCCTGTCCTACAGTCGGCCTCTCCCCCCCTGACATGGCTGATAACAGATAGTAGTAGATTGTATTCCCCTGTCCTACAGTCGGCCTCTCCCCCCTGACATGGCTGATAACAGATAGTAATTGACTGTATTCCCCTGTCCTACAGTCAGCCTCTCCCCTCCTGACATGGCTGATAACAGATAATAATAGATTGTATTCCCCTGTCCTACAGTCGGCCTCTCCTCTCCTGACATGGCTGATAACAGATAGTAATAGATTGTATTCCCCTGTCCTACAGTTGGCCTCTCCTCTCCGGACATGGCTGATAACAGATAGTAATAGATTGTATTCCTCTGTCCCACAGTCGGCCTCTCCTCTCCTGACATGGCTGATAACAGATAGTAATAGATTGTATTCTCCTGTCCTACAGTCGGCCTCTCCTCTCCTGATATGGCTGATAACAGATAGTAATAGATTGTATTCCCTCTGTCCTACAGTCGGCCTCTCCTCTCCTGACATGGCTGATAACAGATAGTAATAGATTGTATTCCCCTGTCCTACAGTTGGCCTCTCCTGACATGGCTGATAACAGATAGTAATAGATTGTATTCTCCTGTCCTACAGTCGGCCTCTCCCCCCCTGACATGGCTGATAACAGATAATAATAGATTGTATTCCCCTGTCCTACAGTCGGCCTCTCCTCTCCTGACGTGGCTGATAACAGATAGTAATAGATTGTATTCCCCTGTCCTACAGTCGGCCTCTCCTGACATGGCTGATAACAGATAGTAATAGATTGTATTCCCCTGTCCTACAGTAGGCCTCTCCCCCCTGACATGGCTGATAACAGATAGTAATAGATTGTATTCTCCTGTCCTACAGTCGGCCTCTCCTCTCCTGACATGGCTGATAACAGATAGTAATAGATTGCATTCTCTTGTCCTACAGTCGGCTTCTCCTCTCCTGACATGGCTGATAACAGATAGTAATAGATTGTATTCCCCTGTGCTACAGTCGGCCTCTCCTCTCCTGACATGGCTGATAACAGATAGTAATAGATTGTATTCCCCTGTTCCACAGTCGGCCTCTCCTCTCCTGACATGGCTGATAACAGATAGTAATAGATTGTATTCCCCTGTCCTACAGTCGGCCTCTCCTCTCCTGACATGGCTGATAACAGATAGTAATAGATTGCATTCTCTTGTCCTACAGTCGGCCTCTCCTCTCCTGACATGGCTGATAACAGATAGTAATAGATTGTATTCCCCTGTGCTACAGTCGGCCTCTCCTCTCCTGACATGGCTGATAACAGATAGTAATAGATTGCATTCTCTTGTCCTACAGTCGGCCTCTCCTCTCCTGACATGGCTGATAACAGATAGTAATAGATTGTATTCCCCTGTCCTACAGTCGGCCTCTCCTCTCCTGACATGGCTGATAACAGATAGTAATAGATTGTATTCCCCCGTCCTACAGTCGGCCTCTCCTGACATGGCAGATAACAGATAGTAATTGTATTCTCCTGTCCTACAGTCGGCCTCTCCTCTCCTAATATGGCTGATAACAGATAGTAATAGATTGTATTCCCCTGTCCTACAGTCGGCCTCTCCTCTCCTGACATGGCTGATAACAGATAGTAATAGATTGTATTCCCCTGTCCTACAGTCGGCCTTTCCTCTCCTGACATGGCTGATAACAGATAGTAATAGATTGTATCCCCCTGTCCTACAGTCGGCCTCTCCTCTCCTGACATGGCTGATAACAGATAGTAATAGATTGTATTCCCCTGTCCTACAGTCGGCCTCTCCTCTCCTGACATGGCTGATAACAGATAGTAATAGATTGTATTCTCCTGTCCTACAGTCGGCCTCTCCTGACATGGCTGATAACAGATAGTAATAGATTGTATCCCCCTGTCCTACAGTTGGCCTCTCCCCCCTGACATGGCTGATAACAGATAGTAATTGATTGTATTCCCCTGTCCTACAGTCGGCCTCTCCTCTCCTGACATGCCTGATAACAGATAGTAATAGATTGTATTCCCCTGTCCTACAGTCGGCCTCTCCCCCCTGACATGGCTGATAACAGATAGTAATAGATTGTATTCTCCTGTCCTACAGCCGGCCTCTCCCCCCTGACATGGCTGTTAACAGATAGTAATAGATTGTATTCCCCTGTCCTACAGTCGGCCTCTCCCCCCTGACATGGCTGATAACAGATAGTAATAGATTGTATTCTCTTGTCCTACAGTCGGCCTCTCCTCTCCTGACATGGCTGATAACAGATAGTAATAGATTGTATTCTCCTGTCCTACAGTCGGCCTCTCCTCTCCTGACATGGCTGATAACAGATAGTAATAGATTGTATTCTCCTGTCCTACAGTCGGCCTCTCCTCTCCTGACATGGCTGATAACAGATAGTAATAGATTGTATTCCCCTGTCCTACAGTCGGCCTCTCCCCCCTGACATGGCTGATAACAGATAGTAATAGATTGTATTCTCTTGTCCTACAGTCGGCCTCTCCTCTCCTGACATGGCTGATAACAGATAGTAATAGATTGTATTCTCCTGTCCTACAGTCGGCCTCTCCCCCCCTGACATGGCTGATAACAGATAGTAATAGATTGTATTCTCCTGTCCTACAGTCGGCCTCTCCTCTCCTGACATGGCTGATAACAGATAGTAATAGATTGTATTCCCCTGTCCTACAGTCGGCCTCTCCCCTCCTGACATGGCTGATAACAGATAGTAATAGATTGTATTCCCCTGTCCTACAGTCGGCCTCTCCTCTCCTGACATGGCTGATAACAGATAGTAATAGATTGTATTCTCCTGTCCTACAGTCGGCCTCTCCTCTGCTGACATGGCTGATAACAGATAGTAATAGATTGTATTCCCCTGTCCTACAGTCAGCCTCTCCTCTCCTGACATGGCTGATAACAGATAGTAATAGATTGTATTCCCCTGTCCTACAGTCGGCCTCTCCTGACATGGCTGATAACAGATAGTAATAGATTGTATTCCCCTGTCCTACAGTCGGCCTCTCCCCCCTGACATGGCTGATAACAGATAGTAATAGATTGTATTCTCCTGTCCTACAGTCGGCCTCTCCTCTCCTGACATGGCTGATAACAGATAGTAATAGATTGCATTCCCCTGTCCTACAGTCGGTCTCTCCTCTCCTGACATGGCTGATAACAGATAGTAATAGATTGTATTCCCCTGTCTTACAGTCGGCCTCTCCTCTCCTGACATGGCTGATAACAGATAGTAATAGATTGTATTCCCCCGTCCTACAGTCGGCCTCTCCTGACATGGCAGATAACAGATAGTAATTGTATTCTCCTGTCCTACAGTCGGCCTCTCCTCTCCTGATATGGCTGATAACAGATAGTAATAGATTGTATTCCCCTGTCCTACAGTCGGCCTCTCCTCTCCTGACATGGCTGATAACAGATAGTAATAGATTGTATTCCCCTGTCCTACAGTCGGACTTTCCTCTCCTGACATGGCTGATAACAGATAGTAATAGATTGTATCCCCCTGTCCTACAGTCGGCCTCTCCTCTCCTGACATGGCTGATAACAGATAGTAATAGATTGTATTCCCCTGTCCTACAGTCGGCCTCTCCTCTCCAGACATGGCTGATAACAGATAGTAATAGATTGTATTCTCCTGTCCTACAGTCGGCCTCTCCTGACATGGCTGATAACAGATAGTAATAGATTGTATCCCCCTGTCCTACAGTTGGCCTCTCCCCCCTGACATGGCTGATAACAGATAGTAATTGATTGTATTCCCCTGTCCTACAGTCGGCCTCTCCTCTCCTGACATGGCTGATAACAGATAGTAATAGATTGTATTCCCCTGTCCTACAGTCGGCCTCTCCCCCCTGACATGGCTGATAACAAATAGTAATAGATTGTATTCTCCTGTCCTACAGCCGACCTCTCCCCCCTGACATGGCTGATAACAGATAGTAATAGATTGTATTCCCCTGTCCTACAGTCGGCCTCTCCTCTCCTGACATGGCTGATAACAGATAGTAATAGATTGTATTCCCCTGTCCTACAGTCGGCCTCTCCCCCCTGACATGGCTGATAACAGATAGTAATAGATTGTATTCTCTTGTCCTACAGTCGGCCTCTCCTCTCCTGACATGGCTGATAACAGATAGTAATAGATTGTATTCTCCTGTCCTACAGTCGGCCTCTCCTCTCCTGACATGGCTGATAACAGATAGTAATAGATTGTATTCTCCTGTCCTACAGTCGGCCTCTCCCCCCTGACATGGCTGATAACAGATAGTAATAGATTGTATTCTCTTGTCCTACAGTCGGCCTCTCCTCTCCTGACATGGCTGATAACAGATAGTAATAGATTGTATTCTCCTGTCCTACAGTCGGCCTCTCCTCTCCTGACATGGCTGATAACAGATAGTAATAGATTGTATTCTCCTGTCCTACAGTCGGCCTCTCCTCTCCTGATATGGCTGATAACAGATAGTAATAGATTGTATTCTCCTGTCCTACAGTCAGCCTCTCCTCTCCTGACATGGCTGATAACAGATAGTAATAGATTGTATTCCCCTGTCCTACAGTTGGTCTCTCCTCTCCTGACATGGCTGATAACAGATAGTAATAGATTGTATTCCCCTGTCCTACAGTTGGCCTCTCCTGACATGGCTGATAACAGATAGTAATAGATTGTATTCTCCTGTCCTACAGTCGGCCTCTCCCCCCCTGACATGGCTGATAACAGATAATAATAGATTGTATTCCCCTGTCCTACAGTCGGCCTCTCCTCTCCTGACGTGGCTGATAACAAATAGTAATAGATTGTATTCCCCTGTCCTACAGTCGGCCTCTCCTGACATGGCTGATAACAGATAGTAATAGATTGTATTCCCCTGTCCTACAGTCGGCCTCTCCCCCCTGACATGGCTGATAACAGATAGTAATAGATTGTATTCTCCTGTCCTACAGTCGGCCTCTCCTCTCCTGACATGGCTGATAACAGATAGTAATAGATTGCATTCCCCTGTCCTACAGTCGGTCTCTCCTCTCCTGACATGGCTGATAACAGATAGTAATAGATTGTATTCCCCTGTCTTACAGTCGGCCTCTCCTCTCCTGACATGGCTGATAACAGATAGTAATAGATTGTATTCCCCCGTCCTACAGTCGGCCTCTCCTGACATGGCAGATAACAGATAGTAATTGTATTCTCCTGTCCTACAGTCGGCCTCTCCTCTCCTGATATGGCTGATAACAGATAGTAATAGATTGTATTCCCCTGTCCTACAGTCGGTCTCTCCTCTCCTGACATGGCTGATAACAGATAGTAATAGATTGTATTCCCCTGTCCTACAGTCGGACTTTCCTCTCCTGACATGGCTGATAACAGATAGTAATAGATTGTATCCCCCTGTCCTACAGTCGGCCTCTCCTCTCCTGACATGGCTGATAACAGATAGTAATAGATTGTATTCCCCTGTCCTACAGTCGGCCTCTCCTCTCCTGACATGGCTGATAACAGATAGTAATAGATTGTATTCTCCTGTCCTACAGTCGGCCTCTCCTGACATGGCTGATAACAGATAGTAATAGATTGTATCCCCCTGTCCTACAGTTGGCCTCTCCCCCTGACATGGCTGATAACAGATAGTAATTGATTGTATTCTCTTGTCCTACAGTCGGCCTCTCCTCTCCTGACATGGCTGATAACAGATAGTAATAGATTGTATTCCCCTGTCCTACAGTCGGCCTCTCCCCCCTGACATGGCTGATAACAAATAGTAATAGATTGTATTCTCTTGTCCTACAGTCGGCCTCTCCTCTCCTGACATGGCTGATAACAGATAGTAATAGATTGTATTCTCCTGTCCTACAGTCGGCCTCTCCTCTCCTGACATGGCTGATAACAGATAGTAATAGATTGTATTCTCCTGTCATACAGTCGGCCTCTCCTCTCCTGACATGGCTGATAACAGATAGTAATAGATTGTATTCTCCTGTCCTACAGTCGGCCTCTCCCCCCTGACATGGCTGATAACAGATAGTAATAGATTGTATTCCCCTGTCCTACAGTCGGCCTCTCCTCTCCTGACATGGCTGATAACAGATAGTAATAGATTGTATTCTCCTGTCCTACAGTCGGCCTCTCCTCTCCTGACATGGCTGATAACAGATAGTAATAGATTGTATTCTCCTGTCCTACAGTCGGCCTCTCCTCTCCTGACATGGCTGATAACAGATAGTAATAGATTGTATTCTCCTGTCCTACAGTCAGCCTCTCCTCTCCTGACATGGCTGATAACAGATAGTAATAGATTGTATTCCCCTGGCCTACAGTCGGCCTCTCCTCTCCTGACATGGCTGATAACAGATAGTAATAGATTGTATTCTCCTGTCCTACAGTCGGCCTCTCCCCCGCTGACAAAGCTGATAACAGATAGTAATAGATTGTACTCTCCTGTCCTACGGACGGCCTCTCCTCTCCTGACATGGCTGATAACAGATAGTAATAGATTGTATTCCCCTGTCCTACAATTGGCCTCTCCTCTCCTGACATGGCTGATAACAGATAATAATAGATTGTATTCCCTCTGTCCTACAGTCGGCCTCTCCTCTCCTGACATGGCTGATAACAGATAGTAATAGATTGTATTCCCCTGTCCTACAGTCGGCCTCTCCTCTCCTGACATGGCTGATAACAGATAGTAATAGATTGTATTCTCCTGTCCTACAGTCGGCCTCTCCCCCCCTGACATGGCTGATAACAGATAGTAGTAGATTGTATTCCCCTGTCCTACAGTCGGCCTCTCCCCCCTGACATGGCTGATAACAGATAGTAATTGATTGTATTCTCCTGTCCTACAGTCGGCCTCTCCTCTCCTGACATGGCTGATAACAGATAGTAATAGATTGTATTCTCCTGTCCTACAGTCGGCCTCTCCTCTCCTGACATGGCTGATAACAGATAGTAATACATTGTATTCTCCTGTCCTACAGTCGGCCTCTCCCCTCCTGACATGGCTGATAACAGATAATAATAGATTGTATTCCCCTGTCCTACAGTCGGCCTCTCCTCTCCTGACATGGCTGATAACAGATAGTAATAGATTGTATTCCCCTGTCCTACAGTCGGCCTCTCCTCTCCTGACATGGCTGATAACAGATAGTAATAGATTGTATTCTCCTGTCCTACAGTCGGCCTCTCCTCTCCTGACATGGCTGATAACAGATAGTAATAGATTGTATTCTCCTGTCCTACAGTCGGCCTCTCCTCTCCTGACATGGCTGATAACAGATAGTAATAGATTGTATTCTCCTGTCCTACAGTCAGCCTCTCCTCTCCTGACATGGCTGATAACAGATAGTAATAGATTGTATTCCCCTGTCCTACAGTCGGCCTCTCCTCTCCTGACATGGCTGATAACAGATAGTAATAGATTGTATTCTCCTGTCCTACAGTCGGCCTCTCCCCCGCTGACAAAGCTGATAACAGATAGTAATAGATTGTACTCTCCTGTCCTACGGACGGCCTCTCCTCTCCTGACATGGCTGATAACAGATAGTAATAGATTGTATTCCCCTGTCCTACAAATGGCCTCTCCTCTCCTGACATGGCTGATAACAGATAATAATAGATTGTATTCCCTCTGTCCTACAGTCGGCCTCTCCTCTCCTGACATGGCTGATAACAGATAGTAATAGATTGTATTCCCCTGTCCTACAGTCGGCCTCTCCTCTCCTGACATGGCTGATAACAGATAGTAATAGATTGTATTCTCCTGTCCTACAGTCGGCCTCTCCCCCCCTGACATGGCTGATAACAGATAGTAGTAGATTGTATTCCCCTGTCCTACAGTCGGCTCTCCCCCCTGACATGGCTGATAACAGATAGTAATTGATTGTATTCCCCAGTCCTACAGTCAGCCTCTCCCCTCCTGACATGGCTGATAACAGATAATAATAGATTGTATTCCCCTGTCCTACAGTCGGCCTCTCCTCTCCTGACATGGCTGATAACAGATAGTAATAGATTGTATTCCCCTGTCCTACAGTCGGCCTCTCCTCTCCGGACATGGCTGATAACAGATAGTAATAGATTGTATTCCTCTGTCCCACAGTCGGCCTCTCCTCTCCTGACATGGCTGATAACAGATAGTAATAGATTGTATTCTCCTGTCCTACAGTCGGCCTCTCCTCTCCTGATATGGCTGATAACAGATAGTAATAGATTGTATTCCCTCTGTCCTACAGTCGGCCTCTCCTCTCCTGACATGGCTGATAACAGATAGTAATAGATTGTATTCCCCTGTCCTACAGTTGGCCTCTCCTGACATGGCTGATAACAGATAGTAATAGATTGTATTCTCCTGTCCTACAGTCGGCCTCTCCCCCCCTGACATGGCTGATAACAGATAATAATAGATTGTATTCCCCTGTCCTACAGTCGGCCTCTCCTCTCCTGACGTGGCTGATAACAGATAGTAATAGATTGTATTCCCCTGTCCTACAGTCGGCCTCTCCTGACATGGCTGATAACAGATAGTAATAGATTGTATTCCCCTGTCCTACAGTAGGCCTCTCCCCCCTGACATGGCTGATAACAGATAGTAATAGATTGTATTCTCCTGTCCTACAGTCGGCCTCTCCTCTCCTGACATGGCTGATAACAGATAGTAATAGATTGCATTCTCTTGTCCTACAGTCGGCCTCTCCTCTCCTGACATGGCAGATAACAGATAGTAATAGATTGTATTCCCCTGTGCTACAGTCGGCCTCTCCTCTCCTGACATGGCTGATAACAGATAGTAATAGATTGTATTCCCCTGTCCCACAGTCGGCCTCTCCTCTCCTGACATGGCTGATAACAGATAGTAATAGATTGTATTCCCCTGTCCTACAGTCGGCCTCTCCTCTCCTGACATGGCTGATAACAGATAGTAATAGATTGCATTCTCTTGTCCTACAGTCGGCCTCTCCTCTCCTGACATGGCTGATAACAGATAGTAATAGATTGTATTCCCCTGTGCTACAGTCGGCCTCTCCTCTCCTGACATGGCTGATAACAGATAGTAATAGATTGCATTCTCTTGTCCTACAGTCGGCCTCTCCTCTCCTGACATGGCTGATAACAGATAGTAATAGATTGTATTCCCCTGTCCTACAGTCGGCCTCTCCTCTCCTGACATGGCTGATAACAGATAGTAATAGATTGTATTCCCCCGTCCTACAGTCGGCCTCTCCTGACATGGCAGATAACAGATAGTAATTGTATTCTCCTGTCCTACAGTCGGCCTCTCCTCTCCTGATATGGCTGATAACAGATAGTAATAGATTGTATTCCCCTGTCCGACAGTCGGCCTCTCCTCTCCTGACATGGCTGATAACAGATAGTAATAGATTGTATTCCCCTGTCCTACAGTCGGCCTTTCCTCTCCTGACATGGCTGATAACAGATAGTAATAGATTGTATCCCCCTGTCCTACAGTCGGCCTCTCCTCTCCTGACATGGCTGATAACAGATAGTAATAGATTGTATTCCCCTGTCCTACAGTCGGCCTCTCCTCTCCTGTCATGGCTGATAACAGATAGTAATAGATTGTATTCTCCTGTCCTACAGTCGGCCTCTCCTGACATGGCTGATAACAGATAGTAATAGATTGTATCCCCCTGTCCTACAGTTGGCCTCTCCCCCCTGACATGGCTGATAACAGATAGTAATTGATTGTATTCCCCTGTCCTACAGTCGGCCTCTCCCCCCTGACATGGCTGATAACAGATAGTAATAGATTGTATTCTCTTGTCCTACAGTCGGCCTCTCCTCTCCTGACATGGCTGATAACAGATAGTAATAGATTGTATTCTCCTGTCCTACAGTCGGCCTCTCCTCTCCTGACATGGCTGATAACAGATAGTAATAGATTGTATTCTCCTGTCCTACAGTCGGCCTCTCCTCTCCTGACATGGCTGATAACAGATAGTAATAGATTGTATTCCCCTGTCCTACAGTCGGCCTCTCCCCCCTGACATGGCTGATAACAGATAGTAATAGATTGTATTCTCTTGACCTACAGTCGGCCTCTCCTCTCCTGACATGGCTGATAACAGATAGTAATAGATTGTATTCTCCTGTCCTACAGTCGGCCTCTCCCCCCCTGACATGGCTGATAACAGATAGTAATAGATTGTATTCTCCTGTCCTACAGTCGGCCTCTCCTCTCCTGACATGGCTGATAACAGATAGTAATAGATTGTATTCCCCTGTCCTACAGTCGGCCTCTCCCCTCCTGACATGGCTGATAACAGATAGTAATAGATTGTATTCCCCTGTCCTACAGTCGGCCTCTCCTCTCCTGACATGGCTGATAACAGATAGTAATAGATTGTATTCTCCTGTCCTACAGTCGGCCTCTCCTCTGCTGACATGGCTGATAACAGATAGTAATAGATTGTATTCCCCTGTCCTACAGTCAGCCTCTCCTCTCCTGACATGGCTGATAACAGATAGTAATAGATTGTATTCCCCTGTCCTACAGTCGGCCTCTCCTGACATGGCTGATAACAGATAGTAATAGATTGTATTCCCCTGTCCTACAGTCGGCCTCTCCCCCCTGACATGGCTGATAACAGATAGTAATAGATTGTATTCTCCTGTCCTACAGTCGGCCTCTCCTCTCCTGACATGGCTGATAACAGATAGTAATAGATTGCATTCCCCTGTCCTACAGTCGGTCTCTCCTCTCCTGACATGGCTGATAACAGATAGTAATAGATTGTATTCCCCTGTCTTACAGTCGGCCTCTCCTCTCCTGACATGGCTGATAACAGATAGTAATAGATTGTATTCCCCCGTCCTACAGTCGGCCTCTCCTGACATGGCAGATAACAGATAGTAATTGTATTCTCCTGTCCTACAGTCGGCCTCTCCTCTCCTGATATGGCTGATAACAGATAGTAATAGATTGTATTCCCCTGTCCTACAGTCGGCCTCTCCTCTCCTGACATGGCTGATAACAGATAGTAATAGATTGTATTCCCCTGTCCTACAGTCGGCCTCTCCTCTCCTGACATGGCTGATAACAGATAGTAATAGATTGTATTCTCCTGTCCTACAGTCGGCCTCTCCTGACATGGCTGATAACAGATAGTAATAGATTGTATCCCCCTGTCCTACAGTTGGCCTCTCCCCCCTGACATGGCTGATAACAGATAGTAATTGATTGTATTCCCCTGTCCTACAGTCGGCCTCTCCTCTCCTGACATGGCTGATAACAGATAGTAATAGATTGTATTCCCCTGTCCTACAGTCGGCCTCTCCCCCCTGACATGGCTGATAACAAATAGTAATAGATTGTATTCTCCTGTCCTACAGCCGACCTCTCCCCCCTGACATGGCTGATAACAGATAGTAATAGATTGTATTCCCCTGTCCTACAGTCGGCCTCTCCTCTCCTGACATGGCTGATAACAGATAGTAATAGATTGTATTCCCCTGTCCTACAGTCGGCCTCTCCCCCCTGACATGGCTGATAACAGATAGTAATAGATTGTATTCTCTTGTCCTACAGTCGGCCTCTCCTCTCCTGACATGGCTGATAACAGATAGTAATAGATTGTATTCTCCTGTCCTACAGTCGGCCTCTCCTCTCCTGACATGGCTGATAACAGATAGTAATAGATTGTATTCTCCTGTCCTACAGTCGGCCTCTCCCCCCTGACATGGCTGATAACAGATAGTAATAGATTGTATTCTCTTGTCCTACAGTCGGCCTCTCCTCTCCTGACATGGCTGATAACAGATAGTAATAGATTGTATTCTCCTGTCCTACAGTCGGCCTCTCCTCTCCTGACATGGCTGATAACAGATAGTAATAGATTGTATTCTCCTGTCCTACAGTCGGCCTCTCCTCTCCTGATATGGCTGATAACAGATAGTAATAGATTGTATTCTCCTGTCCTACAGTCAGCCTCTCCTCTCCTGACATGGCTGATAACAGATAGTAATAGATTGTATTCCCCTGTCCTACAGTTGGTCTCTCCTCTCCTGACATGGCTGATAACAGATAGTAATAGATTGTATTCCCCTGTCCTACAGTCGGCCTCTCCTCTCCTGACATGGCTGATAACAGATAGTAATAGATTGTATTCCCCTGTCCTACAGTCGGCCTCTCCTCTCCTGACATGGCTGATAACAGATAGTAATAGATTGTATTCCCCTGTCCTACAGTTGGCCTCTCCTGACATGGCTGATAACAGATAGTAATAGATTGTATTCTCCTGTCCTACAGTCGGCCTCTCCCCCCCTGACATGGCTGATAACAGATAATAATAGATTGTATTCCCCTGTCCTACAGTCGGCCTCTCCTCTCCTGACGTGGATGATAACAGATAGTAATAGATTGTATTCCCCTGTCCTACAGTCGGCCTCTCCTGACATGGCTGATAACAGATAGTAATAGATTGTATTCCCCTGTCCTACAGTCGGCCTCTCCCCCCTGACATGGCTGATAACAGATAGTAATAGATTGTATTCTCCTGTCCTACAGTCGGCCTCTCCTCTCCTGACATGGCTGATAACAGATAGTAATAGATTGCATTCCCCTGTCCTACAGTAGGTCTCTCCTCTCCTGACATGGCTGATAACAGATAGTAATAGATTGTATTCCCCTGTCTTACAGTCGGCCTCTCCTCTCCTGACATGGCTGATAACAGATAGTAATAGATTGTATTTCCCCGTCCTACAGTCGGCCTCTCCTGACATGGCAGATAACAGATAGTAATTGTATTCTCCTGTCCTACAGTCGGCCTCTCCTCTCCTGATATGGCTGGTAACAGATAGTAATAGATTGTATTCCCCTGTCCTACAGTCGGTCTCTCCTCTCCTGACATGGCTGATAACAGATAGTAATAGATTGTATTCCCCTGTCCTACAGTCGGACTTTCCTCTCCTGACATGGCTGATAACAGATAGTAATAGATTGTTTCCCCCTGTCCTACAGTCGGCCTCTCCTCTCCTGACATGGCTGATAACAGATAGTAATAGATTGTATTCCCCTGTCCTACAGTCGGCCTCTCCTCTCCTGACATGGCTGATAACAGATAGTAATAGATTGTATTCTCCTGTCCTACAGTCGGCCTCTCCTGACATGGCTGATAACAGATAGTAATAGATTGTATCCCCCTGTCCTACAGTTGGCCTCTCCCCCCTGACATGGCTGATAACAGATAGTAATTGATTGTATTCCCCTGTCCTACAGTCGGCCTCTCCTCTCCTGACATGGCTGATAACAGATAGTAATAGATTGTATTCCCCTGTCCTACAGTCGGCCTCTCCCCCCTGACATGGCTGATAACAAATAGTAATAGATTGTATTCTCCTGTCCTACAGCCGGCCTCTCCCCCCTGACATGGCTGATAACAGATAGTAATAGATTGTATTCCCCTGTCCTACAGTCGGCCTCTCCTCTCCTGACATGGCTGATAACAGATAGTAATAGATTGTATTCCCCTGTCCTACAGTCGGCCTCTCCCCCCTGACATGGCTGATAACAGATAGTAATAGATTGTATTCTCTTGTCCTACAGTCGGCCTCTCCTCTCCTGACATGGCTGATAACAGATAGTAATAGATTGTATTCTCCTGTCCTACAGTCGGCCTCTCCTCTCCTGACATGGCTGATAACAGATAGTAATAGATTGTATTCTCCTGTCATACAGTCGGCCTCTCCTCTCCTGACATGGCTGATAACAGATAGTAATAGATTGTATTCTCCTGTCCTACAGTCGGCCTCTCCCCCCTGACATGGCTGATAACAGATAGTAATAGATTGTATTCTCCTGTCCTACAGTCGGCCTCTCCTCTCCTGACATGGCTGATAACAGATAGTAATAGATTGTATTCTCCTGTCCTACAGTCGGCCTCTCCTCTCCTGACATGGCTGATAACAGATAGTAATAGATTGTATTCTCCTGTCCTACAGTCGGCCTCTACTCTCCTGACATGGCTGATAACAGATAGTAATAGATTGTATTCTCCTGTCCTACAGTCAGCCTCTCCTCTCCTGACATGGCTGATAACAGATAGTAATAGATTGTATTCTCCTGTCCTACAGTCGGCCTCTCCCCCGCTGACAAAGCTGATAACAGATAGTAATAGATTGTACTCTCCTGTCCTACGGACGGCCTCTCCTCTCCTGACATGGCTGATAACAGATAGTAATAGATTGTATTCCCCTGTCCTACAATTGGCCTCTCCTCTCCTGACATGGCTGATAACAGATAATAATAGATTGTATTCCCTCTGTCCTACAGTCGGCCTCTCCTCTCCTGACATGGCTGATAACAGATAGTAATAGATTGTATTCCCCTGTCCTACAGTCGGCCTCTCCTCTCCTGACATGGCTGATAACAGATAGTAATAGATTGTATTCTCCTGTCCTACAGTCGGCCTCTCCCCCCCTGACATGGCTGATAACAGATAGTAGTAGATTGTATTCCCCTGTCCTACAGTCGGCCTCTCCCCCCTGACATGGCTGATAACAGATAGTAATTGATTGTATTCCCCAGTCCTACAGTCAGCCTCTCCCCTCCTGACATGGCTGATAACAGATAATAATAGATTGTATTCCCCTGTCCTACAGTCGGCCTCTCCTCTCCTGACATGGCTGATAACAGATAGTAATAGATTGTATTCCCCTGTCCTACAGTCGGCCTCTCCTCTCCTGACATGGCTGATAACAGATAGTAATAGATTGTATTCTCCTGTCCTACAGTCGGCCTCTCCTCTCCTGACATGGCTGATAACAGATAGTAATAGATTGTATTCTCCTGTCCTACAGTCGGCCTCTCCTCTCCTGACATGGCTGATAACAGATAGTAATAGATTGTATTCTCCTGTCCTACAGTCAGCCTCTCCTCTCCTGACATGGCTGATAACAGATAGTAATAGATTGTATTCCCCTGTCCTACAGTCGGCCTCTCCTCTCCTGACATGGCTGATAACAGATAGTAATAGATTGTATTCTCCTGTCCTACAGTCGGCCTCTCCCCCGCTGACAAAGCTGATAACAGATAGTAATAGATTGTACTCTCCTGTCCTACGGACGGCCTCTCCTCTCCTGACATGGCTGATAACAGATAGTAATAGATTGTATTCCCCTGTCCTACAATTGGCCTCTCCTCTCCTGACATGGCTGATAACAGATAATAATAGATTGTATTCCCTCTCTCCTACAGTCAGCCTCTCCTCTCCTGACATGGCTGAAAACAGATAGTAATAGATTGTATTCCCCTGTCCTACAGTCGGCCTCTCCTCTCCTGACATGGCTGATAACAGATAGTAATAGATTGTATTCTCCTGTCCTACAGTCGGCCTCTCCCCCCCTGACATGGCTGATAACAGATAGTAGTAGATTGTATTCCCCTGTCCTACAGTCGGCCTCTCCCCCCTGACATGGCTGATAACAGATAGTAATTGATTGTATTCCCCAGTCCTACAGTCAGCCTCTCCCCTCCTGACATGGCTGATAACAGATAGTAATAGATTGTATTCCTCTGTCCCACAGTCGGCCTCTCCTCTCCTGACATGGCTGATAACAGATAGTAATAGATTGTATTCTCCTGTCCTACAGTCGGCCTCTCCTCTCCTGATATGGCTGATAACAGATAGTAATAGATTGTATTCCCTCTGTCCTACAGTCGGCCTCTCCTCTCCTGACATGGCTGATAACAGATAGTAATAGATTGTATTCCCCTGTCCTACAGTTGGCCTCTCCTGACATGGCTGATAACAGATAGTAATAGATTGTATTCTCCTGTCCTACAGTCGGCCTCTCCCCCCCTGACATGGCTGATAACAGATAATAATAGATTGTATTCCCCTGTCCTACAGTCGGCCTCTCCTCTCCTGACGTGGCTGATAACAGATAGTAATAGATTGTATTCCCCTGTCCTACAGTCGGCCTCTCCTGACATGGCTGATAACAGATAGTAATAGATTGTATTCCCCTGTCCTAAAGTAGGCCTCTCCCCCCTGACATGGCTGATAACAGATAGTAATAGATTGTATTCTCCTGTCCTACAGTCGGCCTCTCCTCTCCTGACATGGCTGATAACAGATAGTAATAGATTGCATTCTCTTGTCCTACAGTCGGCCTCTCCTCTCCTGACATGGCTGATAACAGATAGTAATAGATTGTATTCCCCTGTGCTACAGTCGGCCTCTCCTCTCCTGACATGGCTGATAACAGATAGTAATAGATTGTATTCCCCTGTCCCACAGTCGGCCTCTCCTCTCCTGACATGGCTGATAACAGATAGTAATAGATTGTATTCCCCTGTCCTACAGTCGGCCTCTCCTCTCCTGACATGGCTGATAACAGATAGTAATAGATTGTATTCCCCTGTCCTACAGTCGGCCTCTCCTCTCCTGACATGGCTGATAACAGATAGTAATAGATTGTATTCCCCCGTCCTACAGTCGGCCTCTCCTGACATGGCAGATAACAGATAGTAATTGTATTCTCCTGTCCTACAGTCGGCCTCTCCTCTCCTGATATGGCTGATAACAGATAGTAATAGATTGTATTCCCCTGTCCTACAGTCGGCCTCTCCTCTCCTGACATGGCTGATAACAGATAGTAATAGATTGTATTCCCCTGTCCTACAGTCGGCCTTTCCTCTCCTGACATGGCTGATAACAGATAGTAATAGATTGTATCCCCCTGTCCTACAGTCGGCCTCTCCTGACATGGCTGATAACAGATAGTAATAGATTGTATTCCCCTGTCCTACAGTCGGCCTCTCCTCTCCTGACATGGCTGATAACAGATAGTAATAGATTGTATTCCCCTGTCCTACAGTCGGCCTTTCCTCTCCTGACATGGCTGATAACAGATAGTAATAGATTGTATTCTCCTGTCCTACAGTCGGCCTCTCCTGACATGGCTGATAACAGATAGTAATAGATTGTATCCCCCTGTCCTACAGTTGGCCTCTCCCCCCTGACATGGCTGATAACAGATAGTAATTGATTGTATTCCCCTGTCCTACAGTCGGCCTCTCCTCTCCTGACATGCCTGATAACAGATAGTAATAGATTGTATTCCCCTGTCCTACAGTCGGCCTCTCCCCCCTGACATGGCTGATAACAGATAGTAATAGATTGTATTCTCCTGTCCTACAGCCGGCCTCTCCCCCCTGACATGGCTGTTAACAGATAGTAATAGATTGTATTCCCCTGTCCTACAGTCGGCCTCTCCCCCCTGACATGGCTGATAACAGATAGTAATAGATTGTATTCTCTTGTCCTACAGTCGGCCTCTCCTCTCCTGACATGGCTGATAACAGATAGTAATAGATTGTATTCTCCTGTCCTACAGTCGGCCTCTCCTCTCCTGACATGGCTGATAACAGATAGTAATAGATTGTATTCTCCTGTCCTACAGTCGGCCTCTCCTCTCCTGACATGGCTGATAACAGATAGTAATAGATTGTATTCCCCTGTCCTACAGTCGGCCTCTCCCCCCTGACATGGCTGATAACAGATAGTAATAGATTGTATTCTCTTGTCCTACAGTCGGCCTCTCCTCTCCTGACATGGCTGATAACAGATAGTAATAGATTGTATTCTCCTGTCCTACAGTCGGCCTCTCCCCCCCTGACATGGCTGATAACAGATAGTAATAGATTGTATTCTCCTGTCCTACAGTCGGCCTCTCCTCTCCTGACATGGCTGATAACAGATAGTAATAGATTGTATTCCCCTGTCCTACAGTCGGCCTCTCCCCTCCTGACATGGCTGATAACAGATAGTAATAGATTGTATTCCCCTGTCCTACAGTCGGCCTCTCCTCTCCTGACATGGCTGATAACAGATAGTAATAGATTGTATTCTCCTGTCCTACAGTCGGCCTCTCCTCTGCTGACATGGCTGATAACAGATAGTAATAGATTGTATTCCCCTGTCCTACAGTCAGCCTCTCCTCTCCTGACATGGCTGATAACAGATAGTAATAGATTGTATTCCCCTGTCCTACAGTCGGCCTCTCCCCTCCTGACATGGCTGATAACAGATAGTAATAGATTGTATTCTCCTGTCCTACAGTCGGCCTCTCCTCTCCTGACATAGCTGATAACAGATAGTAATAGATTGTATTCTCCTGTCCTACAGTCGGCCTCTCCTCTCCTGACATAGCTGATAACAGATAGTAATAGATTGTATTCCCCTGTCCTACAGTCGGCCTCTCCTGACATGGCTGATAACAGATAGTAATAGATTGTATTCCCCTGTCCTACAGTCGGCCTCTCCCCTCCTGACATGGCTGATAACAGATAGTAATAGATTGTATTCCCCTGTCCTACAGTCGGCCTCTCCCTTCCTGACATGGCTGATAACAGATAGTAATAGATTGTATTCCCCTGTCCTACAGTCGGCCTCTCCCCTCCTGACATGGCTGATAACAGATAGTAATAGATTGTATTCTCCTGTCCTACAGTCGGCCTCTCCTCTCCTGACATAGCTGATAACAGATAGTAATAGATTGTATTCCCCTGTCCTACAGTCGGCCTCTCCTGACATGGCTGATAACAGATAGTAATAGATTGTATTCTCCTGTCCTACAGTCGGCCTCTCCTGACATGGCTGATAAAAGATAGTAATAGATTGTATTCCCCTTTCCTACAGTCGGCCTCTCCCCTCCTGACATGGCTGATAACAGATAGTAATAGATTGTATTCCTCTGTCCTACAGTCGGCCTCTCCTCTCCTGACATGGCTGATAACAGATAGTAATAGATTGTATTCCCCTGTCCTACAGTCGGCCTCTCCTGACATGGCTGATAACAGATAGTAATAGATTTTATTCCCCTGTCCTACAGTCGGCCTCTCCCCCCTGACATGGCTGATAACAGATAGTAATAGATTGTATTCCCCTGTCCTACAGTCGGCCTCTCCTCTCCTGACATGGCTGATAACAGATAGTAATAGATTGTATTCCCCTGTCCTACAGTCGGCCTCTCCTGACATGGCTGATAACAGATAGTAATAGATTGTATTCCCCTGTCCTACAGTCGGCCTCTCCTCTCCTGAAATGGCTGATAACAGATAGTAATAGATTGTATTCCCCTGTCCTACATTCGGCCTCTCCTCTCCTGACATGGCTGATAACAGATAGTAATAGATTGTATTCCCCTGTCCTACAGTCGGCCTCTCCTGACATGGCTGATAACAGATAGTAATAGATTGTATTCCCCTGTCCTACAGTCGGCCTCTCCCCCCTGACATGGCTGATAACAGATAGTAATAGATTGTATTCTCCTGTCCTACAGCCGGCCTCTCCCCCCTGACATGGCTGATAACAGATAGTAATAGATTGTATTCCCCTGTCCTACAGTCGGCCTCTCCTCTCCGGACATGGCTGATAACAGATAGTAATAGATTGTATTCCCCTGTCCTACAGTCGGCCTCTCCCCCCTGACATGGCTGATAACAGATAGTAATAGATTGTATTCCCCTGTCCTACAGTCGGCCTCTCCCCCCTGACATGGCTGATAACAGATAGTAATAGATTGTATTCTCTTGTCCTACAGTCGGCCTCTCCTCTCCTGACATGGCTGATAACAGATAGTAATAGATTGTATTCTCCTGTCCTACAGTCGGCCTCTCCTCTCCTGACATGGCTGATAACAGATAGTAATAGATTGTATTCTCCTGTCCTACAGTCGGCCTCTCCTCTCCTGACATGGCTGATAACAGATAGTAATAGATTGTATTCCCCTGTCCTACAGTCGGCCTCTCCCCCCTGACATGGCTGATAACAGATAGTAATAGATTGTATTCTCTTGTCCTACAGTCGGCCTCTCCTCTCTTGACATGGCTGATAACAGATAGTAATAGATTGTATTCTCCTGTCCTACAGTCGGCCTCTCCCCTCCTGACATGGCTGATAACAGATAGTAATAGATTGTATTCCCCTGTCCTACAGTCGGCCTCTCCTCTCCTGACATGGCTGATAACAGATAGTAATAGATTGTATTCTCCTGTCCTACAGTCGGCCTCTCCTCTCCTGACATGGCTGATAACAGATAGTAATAGATTGTATCCCCCTGTCCTACAGTCGGCCTCTCCTCTCCTGACATGGCTGATAACAGATAGTAATAGATTGTATTCCCCTGTCCTACAGTCGGCCTCTCCTCTCCTGACATGGCTGATAACAGATAGTAATAGATTGTATTCTCCTGTCCTACAGTCGGCCTCTCCTGACATGGCTGATAACAGATAGTAATAGATTGTATCCCCCTGTCCTACAGTTGGCCTCTCCCCCCTGACATGGCTGATAACAGATAGTAATTGATTGTATTCCCCTGTCCTACAGTCGGCCTCTCCTCTCCTGACATGGCTGATAACAGATAGTAATAGATTGTATTCCCCTGTCCTACAGTCGGCCTCTCCCCCCTGACATGGCTGATAACAAATAGTAATAGATTGTATTCTCCTGTCCTACAGCCGGCCTCTCCCCCCTGACATGGCTGATAACAGATAGTAATAGATTGTATTCCCCTGTCCTACAGTCGGCCTCTCCTCTCCTGACATGGCTGATAACAGATAGTAATAGATTGTATTCCCCTGTCCTACAGTCGGCCTCTCCCCCCTGACATGGCTGATAACAGATAGTAATAGATTGTATTCTCTTGTCCTACAGTCGGCCTCTCCTCTCCTGACATGGCTGATAACAGATAGTAATAGATTGTATTCTCCTGTCCTACAGTCGGCCTCTCCTCTCCTGACATGGCTGATAACAGATAGTAATAGATTGTATTCTCCTGTCATACAGTCGGCCTCTCCTCTCCTGACATGGCTGATAACAGATAGTAATAGATTGTATTCTCCTGTCCTACAGTCGGCCTCTCCCCCCTGACATGGCTGATAACAGATAGTAATAGATTGTATTCTCCTGTCCTACAGTCGGCCTCTCCTCTCCTGACATGGCTGATAACAGATAGTAATAGATTGTATTCTCCTGTCCTACAGTCGGCCTCTCCTCTCCTGACATGGCTGATAACAGATAGTAATAGATTGTATTCTCCTGTCCTACAGTCGGCCTCTACTCTCCTGACATGGCTGATAACAGATAGTAATAGATTGTATTCTCCTGTCCTACAGTCAGCCTCTCCTCTCCTGACATGGCTGATAACAGATAGTAATAGATTGTATTCCCCTGTCCTACAGTCGGCCTCTCCTCTCCTGACATGGCTGATAACAGATAGTAATAGATTGTATTCTCCTGTCCTACAGTCGGCCTCTCCCCCGCTGACAAAGCTGATAACAGATAGTAATAGATTGTACTCTCCTGTCCTACGGACGGCCTCTCCTCTCCTGACATGGCTGATAACAGATAGTAATAGATTGTATTCCCCTGTCCTACAATTGGCCTCTCCTCTCCTGACATGGCTGATAACAGATAATAATAGATTGTATTCCCTCTGTCCTACAGTCGGCCTCTCCTCTCCTGACATGGCTGATAACAGATAGTAATAGATTGTATTCCCCTGTCCTACAGTCGGCCTCTCCTCTCCTGACATGGCTGATAACAGATAGTAATAGATTGTATTCTCCTGTCCTACAGTCGGCCTCTCCCCCCCTGACATGGCTGATAACAGATAGTAGTAGATTGTATTCCCCTGTCCTACAGTCGGCCTCTCCCACCTGACATGGCTGATAACAGATAGTAATTGATTGTATTCCCCAGTCCTACAGTCAGCCTCTCCCCTCCTGACATGGCTGATAACAGATAATAATAGATTGTATTCCCCTGTCCTACAGTCGGCCTCTCCTCTCCTGACATGGCTGATAACAGATAGTAATAGATTGTATTCCCCTGTCCTACAGTCGGCCTCTCCTCTCCTGACATGGCTGATAACAGATAGTAATAGATTGTATTCTCCTGTCCTACAGTCGGCCTCTCCTCTCCTGACATGGCTGATAACAGATAGTAATAGATTGTATTCTCCTGTCCTACAGTCGGCCTCTCCTCTCCTGACATGGCTGATAACAGATAGTAATAGATTGTATTCTCCTGTCCTACAGTCAGCCTCTCCTCTCCTGACATGGCTGATAACAGATAGTAATAGATTGTATTCCCCTGTCCTACAGTCGGCCTCTCCTCTCCTGACATGGCTGATAACAGATAGTAATAGATTGTATTCTCCTGTCCTACAGTCGGCCTCTCCCCCGCTGACAAAGCTGATAACAGATAGTAATAGATTGTACTCTCCTGTCCTACGGACGGCCTCTCCTCTCCTGACATGGCTGATAACAGATAGTAATAGATTGTATTCCCCTGTCCTACAATTGGCCTCTCCTCTCCTGACATGGCTGATAACAGATAATAATAGATTGTATTCCCTCTGTCCTACAGTCGGCCTCTCCTCTCCTGACATGGCTGAAAACAGATAGTAATAGATTGTATTCCCCTGTCCTACAGTCGGCCTCTCCTCTCCTGACATGGCTGATAACAGATAGTAATAGATTGTATTCTCCTGTCCTACAGTCGGCCTCTCCCCCCCTGACATGGCTGATAACAGATAGTAGTAGATTGTATTCCCCTGTCCTACAGTCGGCCTCTCCCCCCTGACATGGCTGATAACAGATAGTAATTGATTGTATTCCCCAGTCCTACAGTCAGCCTCTCCCCTCCTGACATGGCTGATAACAGATAGTAATAGATTGTATTCCTCTGTCCCACAGTCGGCCTCTCCTCTCCTGACATGGCTGATAACAGATAGTAATAGATTGTATTCTCCTGTCCTACAGTCGGCCTCTCCTCTCCTGATATGGCTGATAACAGATAGTAATAGATTGTATTCCCTCTGTCCTACAGTCGGCCTCTCCTCTCCTGACATGGCTGATAACAGATAGTAATAGATTGTATTCCCCTGTCCTACAGTTGGCCTCTCCTGACATGGCTGATAACAGATAGTAATAGATTGTATTCTCCTGTCCTACAGTCGGCCTCTCCCCCCCTGACATGGCTGATAACAGATAATAATAGATTGTATTCCCCTGTCCTACAGTCGGCCTCTCCTCTCCTGACGTGGCTGATAACAGATAGTAATAGATTGTATTCCCCTGTCCTACAGTCGGCCTCTCCTGACATGGCTGATAACAGATAGTAATAGATTGTATTCCCCTGTCCTAAAGTAGGCCTCTCCCCCCTGACATGGCTGATAACAGATAGTAATAGATTGTATTCTCCTGTCCTACAGTCGGCCTCTCCTCTCCTGACATGGCTGATAACAGATAGTAATAGATTGCATTCTCTTGTCCTACAGTCGGCCTCTCCTCTCCTGACATGGCTGATAACAGATAGTAATAGATTGTATTCCCCTGTGCTACAGTCGGCCTCTCCTCTCCTGACATGGCTGATAACAGATAGTAATAGATTGTATTCCCCTGTCCCACAGTCGGCCTCTCCTCTCCTGACATGGCTGATAACAGATAGTAATAGATTGTATTCCCCTGTCCTACAGTCGGCCTCTCCTCTCCTGACATGGCTGATAACAGATAGTAATAGATTGTATTCCCCTGTCCTACAGTCGGCCTCTCCTCTCCTGACATGGCTGATAACAGATAGTAATAGATTGTATTCCCCCGTCCTACAGTCGGCCTCTCCTGACATGGCAGATAACAGATAGTAATTGTATTCTCCTGTCCTACAGTCGGCCTCTCCTCTCCTGATATGGCTGATAACAGATAGTAATAGATTGTATTCCCCTGTCCTACAGTCGGCCTCTCCTCTCCTGACATGGCTGATAACAGATAGTAATAGATTGTATTCCCCTGTCCTACAGTCGGCCTTTCCTCTCCTGACATGGCTGATAACAGATAGTAATAGATTGTATCCCCCTGTCCTACAGTCGGCCTCTCCTCTCCTGACATGGCTGATAACAGATAGTAATAGATTGTATTCTCCTGTCCTACAGTCGGCCTCTCCTGACATGGCTGATAACAGATAGTAATAGATTGTATCCCCCTGTCCTACAGTTGGCCTCTCCCCCCTGACATGGCTGATAACAGATAGTAATTGATTGTATTCCCCTGTCCTACAGTCGGCCTCTCCTCTCCTGACATGCCTGATAACAGATAGTAATAGATTGTATTCCCCTGTCCTACAGTCGGCCTCTCCCCCCTGACATGGCTGATAACAGATAGTAATAGATTGTATTCTCCTGTCCTACAGCCGGCCTCTCCCCCCTGACATGGCTGTTAACAGATAGTAATAGATTGTATTCCCCTGTCCTACAGTCGGCCTCTCCCCCCTGACATGGCTGATAACAGATAGTAATAGATTGTATTCTCTTGTCCTACAGTCGGCCTCTCCTCTCCTGACATGGCTGATAACAGATAGTAATAGATTGTATTCTCCTGTCCTACAGTCGGCCTCTCCTCTCCTGACATGGCTGATAACAGATAGTAATAGATTGTATTCTCCTGTCCTACAGTCGGCCTCTCCTCTCCTGACATGGCTGATAACAGATAGTAATAGATTGTATTCCCCTGTCCTACAGTCGGCCTCTCCCCCCTGACATGGCTGATAACAGATAGTAATAGATTGTATTCTCTTGTCCTACAGTCGGCCTCTCCTCTCCTGACATGGCTGATAACAGATAGTAATAGATTGTATTCTCCTGTCCTACAGTCGGCCTCTCCCCCCCTGACATGGCTGATAACAGATAGTAATAGATTGTATTCTCCTGTCCTACAGTCGGCCTCTCCTCTCCTGACATGGCTGATAACAGATAGTAATAGATTGTATTCCCCTGTCCTACAGTCGGCCTCTCCCCTCCTGACATGGCTGATAACAGATAGTAATAGATTGTATTCCCCTGTCCTACAGTCGGCCTCTCCTCTCCTGACATGGCTGATAACAGATAGTAATAGATTGTATTCTCCTGTCCTACAGTCGGCCTCTCCTCTGCTGACATGGCTGATAACAGATAGTAATAGATTGTATTCCCCTGTCCTACAGTCAGCCTCTCCTCTCCTGACATGGCTGATAACAGATAGTAATAGATTGTATTCCCCTGTCCTACAGTCGGCCTCTCCCCTCCTGACATGGCTGATAACAGATAGTAATAGATTGTATTCTCCTGTCCTACAGTCGGCCTCTCCTCTCCTGACATAGCTGATAACAGATAGTAATAGATTGTATTCTCCTGTCCTACAGTCGGCCTCTCCTCTCCTGACATAGCTGATAACAGATAGTAATAGATTGTATTCCCCTGTCCTACAGTCGGCCTCTCCTGACATGGCTGATAACAGATAGTAATAGATTGTATTCCCCTGTCCTACAGTCGGCCTCTCCCCTCCTGACATGGCTGATAACAGATAGTAATAGATTGTATTCCCCTGTCCTACAGTCGGCCTCTCCCTTCCTGACATGGCTGATAACAGATAGTAATAGATTGTATTCCCCTGTCCTACAGTCGGCCTCTCCCCTCCTGACATGGCTGATAACAGATAGTAATAGATTGTATTCTCCTGTCCTACAGTCGGCCTCTCCTCTCCTGACATAGCTGATAACAGATAGTAATAGATTGTATTCCCCTGTCCTACAGTCGGCCTCTCCTGACATGGCTGATAACAGATAGTAATAGATTGTATTCTCCTGTCCTACAGTCGGCCTCTCCTGACATGGCTGATAACAGATAGTAATAGATTGTATTCCCCTTTCCTACAGTCGGCCTCTCCCCTCCTGACATGGCTGATAACAGATAGTAATAGATTGTATTCCTCTGTCCTACAGTCGGCCTCTCCTCTCCTGACATGGCTGATAACAGATAGTAATAGATTGTATTCCCCTGTCCTACAGTCGGCCTCTCCTGACATGGCTGATAACAGATAGTAATAGATTTTATTCCCCTGTCCTACAGTCGGCCTCTCCCCCCTGACATGGCTGATAACAGATAGTAATAGATTGTATTCCCCTGTCCTACAGTCGGCCTCTCCTCTCCTGACATGGCTGATAACAGATAGTAATAGATTGTATTCCCCTGTCCTACAGTCGGCCTCTCCTGACATGGCTGATAACAGATAGTAATAGATTGTATTCCCCTGTCCTACAGTCGGCCTCTCCTCTCCTGAAATGGCTGATAACAGATAGTAATAGATTGTATTCCCCTGTCCTACATTCGGCCTCTCCTCTCCTGACATGGCTGATAACAGATAGTAATAGATTGTATTCCCCTGTCCTACAGTCGGCCTCTCCTGACATGGCTGATAACAGATAGTAATAGATTGTATTCCCCTGTCCTACAGTCGGCCTCTCCCCCCTGACATGGCTGATAACAGATAGTAATAGATTGTATTCTCCTGTCCTACAGCCGGCCTCTCCCCCCTGACATGGCTGATAACAGATAGTAATAGATTGTATTCCCCTGTCCTACAGTCGGCCTCTCCTCTCCGGACATGGCTGATAACAGATAGTAATAGATTGTATTCCCCTGTCCTACAGTCGGCCTCTCCCCCCTGACATGGCTGATAACAGATAGTAATAGATTGTATTCCCCTGTCCTACAGTCGGCCTCTCCCCCCTGACATGGCTGATAACAGATAGTAATAGATTGTATTCTCTTGTCCTACAGTCGGCCTCTCCTCTCCTGACATGGCTGATAACAGATAGTAATAGATTGTATTCTCCTGTCCTACAGTCGGCCTCTCCTCTCCTGACATGGCTGATAACAGATAGTAATAGATTGTATTCTCCTGTCCTACAGTCGGCCTCTCCTCTCCTGACATGGCTGATAACAGATAGTAATAGATTGTATTCCCCTGTCCTACAGTCGGCCTCTCCCCCCTGACATGGCTGATAACAGATAGTAATAGATTGTATTCTCTTGTCCTACAGTCGGCCTCTCCTCTCTTGACATGGCTGATAACAGATAGTAATAGATTGTATTCTCCTGTCCTACAGTCGGCCTCTCCCCTCCTGACATGGCTGATAACAGATAGTAATAGATTGTATTCCCCTGTCCTACAGTCGGCCTCTCCTCTCCTGACATGGCTGATAACAGATAGTAATAGATTGTATTCTCCTGTCCTACAGTCGGCCTCTCCTCTCCTGACATGGCTGATAACAGATAGTAATAGATTGTATTCCCCTGTCCTACAGTCAGCCTCTCCTCTCCTGACATGGCTGATAACAGATAATAATAGATTGTATTCCCCTGTCCTACAGTCAGCCTCTCCCCTCCTGACATGGCTGATAACAGATAGTAATAGATTGCATTCTCCTGTCCTACAGTCGGTCTCTCCTCTCCTGACATGGCTGATAACAGATAATAATAGATTGTATTCCCCTGTCCTACAGTCAGCCTCTCCCCTCCTGACATGGCTGATAACAGATAGTAATAGATTGTATTCTCCTGTCCTACAGTCGGCCTCTCCTCTCCTGACATAGCTGATAACAGATAGTAATAGATTGTATTCTCCTGTCCTACAGTCGGCCTCTCCCCTCCTGACATGGCTGATAACAGATAGTAATAGATTGTATTCTCCTGTCCTACTGTCGGCCTCTCCCCCCCTGACATGGCTGATAACAGATAGTAATAGATTGTATTCCCCTGTCCTACAGTCGGCCTCTCCTCTCTTGACATGGCTGATACCAGATAGTAATAGATTGTATTCCCCTGTCCTACAGTCGGCCTCTCCCGACATGGCTGATAACAAATAGTAATAGATTGTATTCTCCTGTCCTACAGTCGGCCTCTCCTGACATGGCTGATAACAGATAGTAATAGATTGTGTTCCCCTGTCCTACAGTCGGCCTCTCCCCTCCTGACATGGCTGATAACAGATAGTAATAGATTGTATTCCCCTGTCCTACAGTCGGCCTCTCCCCTCCTGATATGGCTGATAACAGATAGTAATAGATTGTATTCCTCTGTCCTACAGTCGGCCTCTCCTCTCCTGACATGGCTGATAACAGATAGTAATAGATTGTATTCCCCTGTCCTACAGTCCGCCTCTCCTCTCCTGACATAGCTGATAACAGATAGTAATAGATTGTATTCCCCTGTCCTACAGTCGGCCTCTCCTCTCCTGACATGGCTGATAACAGATAGTAATAGATTGTATTCCCCTGTCCTACAGTCGGCCTCTCCTGACATGGCTGATAACAGATAGTAATAGATTGTATTCTCCTGTCCTACAGTCGGCCTCTCCTGACATGGCTGATAACAGATAGTAATAGATTGTATTCCCCTGTCCTACAGTCGGCCTCTCCTCTCCTGACATGGCTGATAACAGATAGTAATAGATTGTATTCCCCTGTCCTACAGTCGGCCTCTCCTCTCCTGACATGGCTGATAACAGATAGTAATAGATTGTATTCTCCTGTCCTACAGTCGGCCTCTCCTGACATGGCTGATAACAGATAGTAATAGATTGTATTCCCCTGTCCTACAGTCGGCCTCTCCTTTCCTGACATGGCTGATAACAGATAGTAATAGATTGTATTCCCCTGTCCTACAGTCGGCCTCTCCTGACATGGCTGATAACAGATAGTAATAGATTGTATTCCCCTGTCCTACAGTCGGCCTCTCCTGACATGGCTGATAACAGATAGTAATAGATTGTATTCCCCTGTCCTACAGTCGGCCTCTCCTCTCCTGACATGGCTGATAACAGATAGTAATAGATTGTATTCTCCTGTCCTACAGTCGGCCTCTCCTGACATGGCTGATAACAGATAGTAATAGATTGTATTCCCCTGTCCTACAGTCGGCCTCTCCTTTCCTGACATGGCTGATAACAGA